>NC_056734.1:943228755-943468755 GCF_019279795.1 Protopterus annectens | reverse complement strand
GTTAGTAGCATAATTGTCTTTGATGCAGAAGGCTATGGATTCTGCTCCCACACCATGTATATGGAGTATTGATAGTGCAGTGCCCATTTGATTGCTGATTATTTGGTGCATTTTAAGGGCGGATAGGGTCTACACTCCTAAGTATGTCATCCTTTGTATGAGATGCCTAGCAACTATGAACTTGCCAGTTTTAGTCATTTCCTATTGCAATATTACCAGTTTACCAATTTTTAATGTAATATAGGCAATTAATTATTCAAGGGCAACAGGGACTGAATTTGTAGATGAAACATTGAGATGTAAAGTTGTTTGCCAGTGGCAATCTCTTCATTAGTTACAGATTTCTTTAATGTGGAATTGTTCAGATGATTTCTCTTCTGCAGAGATTGTTTGTATTGAGTGATATTGGTGGATTGTAATGACAGAAGTCTGAGTGGCCTTTTATGGTTGAAATTTTCTGAACTGGGTAGTTTTTGTCATTATTTATTTATGCATTTTGTTTCTTTGCTTATTAAAAGAATGTTTAAAACTACAAATTTAAAACATGTTCTAACAAGTGGTGCTGTATTACATAAGGAATATAATTTAATGCAATCAGGAAGTTGAATCAAAGAACAAATACATGTATGCATGGCTGTAAAAATGTGTGTAAGGAGTTGCTTTTGAAAACAGCCCAAATGTAAACTTAATCCTCCACTGACCAGATGCATTTTCTATAAATACGGGTTTTCATGCAGTTTCAGTGGCAGCGAATTTTACCGTTCATGCTAAGCCTGTTTTCATTGCAAGATTGTATTGTTTAGCAAATGGCTATCTATGTTTGTGCTATTCTATCTTAAGCTTCTATACACAGGGAGGAGACAGGTTGCTATTCTACTTTCCAGAGCTGTAAGGCTTGCTCGCCTACCCCAGAGTAAATTAAACTGTTTAGATTAACCTAAGCAACCCTTTGAACCAAGGCACATGGGCTTCTATTTTCTTTTTTAAGACAAATTTATTGTTTTAACATATAAGAGAAATATCATAACAATTTTATACAAATAATTAAAAATAGGTATTATTATAATATTCAACAAAACAACTAAAGTGTTTACAAAGACATCCACTACAATCAGATCAATTAATTAAACTAAAATACTGTGCTATTGAAATTAGAATTTTTTTAACAAATTTTGTAAATTATCCCATACAATAAAATGTGATGTTTTTCTAGTTGTTCTCATTCTAATTGTGCTTATTTCCATATGACACATTATATTCATAACATTTTTAAATTCATTGAATGAAGGAGGTGTATCTGAAATCCAATTTCTAGTTATTATTTTCCTAGCCACTGCTAGGATAGACCATAACAAGGGAAGCTTAATCTTTTAACACATTGAGGTACAGGTGTGTTGAATAATATAAGAGACTTAGAAATAATGAAATTATCTGTAAAAGAGCCTGCAAAAATTCATTAATTGACTTCCAATATTCTTTCAACTTCATACAGTCATAAAACATATGAGCCCAGTCAGCATTAATTTCTACATTACATCTCTTACATAGATTATCTTTATTATTAATTTTATTCATCATCAAAGGTGTATAAAAGATCTATGTAAAAATTTCCATGTATAAATTCTCCAGACAATGGAAGATGTAGTTCTATAAGCAGATTCCAATATATATTGTTTATCTTGTTGAGTTGGTGGGTCCCCATTAATAGAGGTGAAATAATTCCAGTATGAATCTACATTGTAAAAAGTTTCTTGTCTGATAATTTTATGTATATATGAAAGTTTACCTTTATCAGAAACTTTATGCTGTAAATTTATTATCAAGTAATCAATCAGTTTTGGAATAGATTCTTTAACTGTTATAGACATTAGATCTATTCTATCAATGAGATGTTGTCTAAAGATCTGAACCTCTAACCAGCAAGTTTCTCTTAGATCAAATTCTTGTTTTAAGAAATCTAGATTTTTAACTTTATTATCAGATATCAGCTGATACCAGTACTTTAGATTATTATCTATAGCTAAATGAGCTCCTTCAGAAGTAGATGACATAAGCATACCCTGAGTATAAATTATAGGGAATACAATAAAATTCCATTCCCTATACTTAGGGTGCATGAATATAAAGTTACGATAACTAATAATAATATTTAATGGGTAACAGACCATATGTTTAGGTGTAATAGGTGAAGTACAAAATTCCTTTAGCAACCACAACATGGAGTTATTTATAATCATATTTTTATGTGTTAAGGAGATTTTCATGAAGTGCATACTAATTAGCTCCCAATAATCTTTCCATTTTGCGACATATGACCGATCTATTAATAAAGTAATAACTTTTATAATAGAAGAGATAATATATAAATTAAAGTCTGGAAAAGAAATACCCCCTTTAGACCAGCTATTAGTATGTTTCTTTAATGCAATCCTAGGTCTATTAGGTGCCCATAAGAAATTTAACATTAGTGTATTCAGTTTCTTGATAGTTATTTTTGTAGGTGAAAGTATTATTGATTGTATTAAGTATAAAATCTTGGGGAATATTATCATTTTAATAATTGTAAGTCTCTCCTCCATAGTAAAAACATATTATTCCAGGTATTAAAAGATTTTGTATATTAAGAAAACAGGTATTATAGTTATTATATATAATAGATTTAATATCTTTAGATAGTATTATACCTAAATAAGTTATCTGACCTGAGTTGGGTACATATTTAGCAAAATCACTAATGAGAGTATTTTTCGTGTATATATAGGTAGTATTTTAGTTTTTCTTCATTGAATATTAAACCAGAAATACTTTTAAAATTCATCATTTTATCAAATAAAGACTGCATAGAAGAATTAGATCCTGCTGATGTAATTAGAACATCATCTGCAAAAGTTGAATTTTTGATGTTGTATTTTCTTCTATTTCAAAACCCTCTATGTCAGTACTGTTTCTAATCAAATTAGCCCAAGGCTCCATTACTAAAGTGAATAATAGTGGAGAAAGTGGACATCCTTGCTTTGTACCTTTAAGAATGGGTATTTTTTGTGAAACATATGTTCCTACCTTAATATAAGCCAGCGTTCCTTTGTATAAATGCTCAATTAAATTTACAAATGCATCAGAGAAATTTGTGCACTTCAGTAAGGTAAACAGATAGTCCCAACTTACTGAATCAAATGCTGAACCTATATCAAGACTAATAAGTGTTAAATCTTTCTTTTTCCTATTTGCAAAATCAATTAATGTTAAAGTTCTTCTTATATTATCAAAAGTATTTCTATTTACAATGAAGCCCGTCTGATCTATGTCTATAATGCCGGGATAATTGTCTTCAATCTATCAGCAAAAATACTCATAAACATTTTATAATCAACATTAAGTAATGAGATGGGTCGATATGAAGAACATCTAGTTGGATCTTTATTAGGTTTTAAAATTGGTGAAATAAATGTATATTGCCAAGATGGGGGGGTTATTAACTCAGTTTGGGCCAGAATAAAAACATTATGTATTAATGAATATGTAGTTTTAGAAAGGATTTTATATATCTCTGGTATAATACCATCATTACCCGGTGCTTTGTTTGATTTAAGCTTATTTATTTGTGTAATAACTTCTGTATATGAAATACTCTTGTCCAATAGTTTAATCTGTTGTTTATTAAGCTTTTATTCATGTTTGTGGTTATAAACTCCTTTATTTTATCTTTAGGTTCCATGTTAATGTTGTTATGGTTAATCTTGTGAAAGTGATTTCTAAATTCATCCAGTATTTCTGGTATACTAGAAACATTCTTCTTTTTCCTTAGAGAAAAGATTTCTTTGATATGGTTTTGTTTATTCAATCTTTTTGTTTTATTTTTAAGTCTATGTAAGTATTTGGGGCTTATTGAATAAGACAAAAACTTGTATTTCTCTAAAGTTATTTTAACTTTATGAGTTAAAATTTCTTTGTATTTCTCATTTAGTTTGTTTATTTCTTCAATAACTTTCTTGTCCATAATATTTTCTTTATTATTATGTTTATAAGAGTCTAGTTTACTTTGAATATCTAACAATTCCTTATCCCGAGATTTCCTTTTGTTATTATACCATCTGATACTTTGTCCATATAGATATGATTTTAAGGCATCCCAAACATAGACAATGGAGACTTCAGGAGTATTATTTATGTCTAGAAAATGTTGTACTTCTGAAAGTATATATTCTTTATAGTCTTTTAGCTGAGTTAAGTATGCTGGTATCCTTTTGATCTGAACATTATGAGTATTTTTATCATGAATTCAAAAACAATTGAGTTATGATCAGATATAGGACATGAAATGATTTTGGAATTAATTAAATCTGTTACCATCTGGTTAGAAATAAAGACCCTATCTATTTTTGAATAAGTTTTGTATCTGTTAGAAAAAAGGTGTATGGTAATGATTTTGACTCTATCTGATTATTAATATCATTCAAATGATAAGAATTAGCAAAATCATTTAAATGTTTTGCATTAGATGTAATTCTTCTTTTCTTTATAGTGGTAGTATCACTTTCATGTAGTATACAATTAAAATCACCAGCTAAAATAATATCCCTATAGAGAATGATATGATCTTATCAATATGATGTTTCACTGTATTAATACCAATTCCAGGTATCCAGTATACATTAATTAAAGTGTAAGTCTTCCCATTAATTTGTATTGTAACCATACAAAACATTCCTTTGTCATCCTGATAAGACTTAATGGTTTTAGGAATGGGCATACTTTTATTCCATAAAATAGCCACTCCTCTTTTTCTGAGTGTGCTCTGAACTAACCAATACTGCATACTTATTAGTGGCTAGTTTATCAATATCTTTTTCAAGAGATGGGTTTCTTGCAGGAAGACTAGATTGGCCTTGTGTAGATTAATGTATCTTATTAGGCTTGCCCTTTTACACGGATTATTCAATCCATTAATGTTTAAAGAAATTCCTTTTAAAGATGTCATTTGGCATTTTAAAACTCAAGAATCTTATGATCGAAATAACAAATAACAAGATAAATAATGTTACATCTCCTCTTTTAGGTGTACCTTTAAATATAGCTGTATTTATTAAATCTCTTATGGGATTTTGTATAGGATTCAATTTTGTTTGTAGTGACAATGAGTGTACAAAATATATTGTGGATGTCAAAACTATATACATATAACAATGAACAAGTGAAAATAATGTAAGGATTAAACCTTGCATCCCGCCTGGAGTTGAAAACTCCAACTTAGAGCAGTATTTACTACTCAAGTTAACCCCTACCCTAAGCAGCAGTACCTCAGCTACCACCTTATCAATTTAATACTAGTTATATTTAACTGAGGTTAACAGTTTTCAATTCAATTATCTATCAAGACAAAACTACACATTTTGTAAAACAGCATCATATAAACTAAAATAAACTTTTTCTTTTTTTTTTTTTTTTAAAAACTGTTCATACTATTATATAGATCTATGTAATATATAACACTTGAATTCTAATAGCATTCAAATAATCTTAATGTTAGAAATCAAGAGGAGAGAAAATTATGTTCTAACATTCATTTAAATCAAAAACTTTGGCTAATATGATTCAGACATTACATGCATTAAGATGCATCTATTTTCTGTCATGTGAATTCTATCAACAGCTTCCAAAAAATCTTGAATTGTTTGTATATGAGCATTTACTTAAACTCATTATTGTCAATAGAGTAAAATATTGTATTCATAAAAATTATTATAAATCATATTGCATAGTTATGCAGATTCTCAGAAACACCTGCGTTATTACCTAAAAAAAAGCCATCACACACATAAACACAGACACACACACATACATATACACACACACATACATATACACACACACACACACACACACACACACACACACACACACACACACACACACACACACACACACACACACACACACACACACACATATATACACATACACATATATACATAGATACACACACACACACACACACACACACACACACACACACACACACACACACACACACACACACACACACACATATATATATATATATACGATCTCACTGAGTTGTGTGTTAGTAGAGCACTATCCTACTTGCTGTCCCTAGAATAAATCTGTCTGCTTTATACAAAATAATGCACAGCAAACACATATTAGTAACCATATTTTACAATCATGCTAACCTACTGCTTTAAAATATATCACATGACATTTCTTCCAGAATAGAGTTATAAGATTATTTATGCTTGCCAATCAGATGAATTAAATGAGTTATAGTAAAGTATATGTTTGGGACACAAGTTTTTAACACAGATTATTATGCTACTGTTAAGTAGATTTTCAAAAACATTTAAATAAATGTTTCATTTTCTATGCCTTCTAAAATAAGATATTTACTTGCTACAAGAAACTACATCATCCAAACTCATCATAACTGACATATTTTATGAATAGAGTATTTTTCCTGAATCTGTGGTGTGTCAGTGTGATAACCTTGTCAATGTTTATACTAACTGCTTTCAGTTTCTCTGTGAAAATTCTGTGAGTGAAGCTTCTGAGGAAACTCATGGACACTATGCATGAGACAGCCCACATCCCAGATTGTCTCCCTTAACATTTTGGCGGAAACTTATTAAAACTTGTGGCAAACATTCATTTTGTCAATAGAGTAAAATATTGTATTCATAGAAATTATTATAAATCATATTGGATAGTTATGCAGATTCTCAGAAAAAAGCCATCACACTCACACACACACACACACACACACACACACACACACACACACACACACACACACACACACACACACACACACATACACACACACACACACACACACACACACACACACACACACACACACACATATATATATATATATATATATCTGATCTCACTGAGTTGTGTGTTAGTAGAGCACTATCCTACTTGCTGTCCCTAGAATAAATCTGTCTGCTTTATACAAAATAATGCACAGCAAACACATATTGGTAACCAGATTTTACAATCATGCTAACCTACTGCTTTAAAATATATCACATGACATTTCTTCCAGAATAGAGTTATAAGATTATTTATGTTTGTCAATCAGATGAATTAAATGAGTTATAGTAAAGTATATGCCTGGAACACAAATTTCCAACACAGATTATTATGCTGCTGTTAAGTAGATTTTCAAAAACATTTAAATAAATGTTTCATTTTTTATGCCTTCTAAAATAAGACATTTACTTACTACAAGAAACTACATCATTTAAACTCATTATAACTGACATATTTTATGAACAGAGTATTTTTCCTGAATCTGTGGTGTGTCAGTGTGATAACCTTGTCAATGTTTATACTAACTGCTTTCAGTTTCTCTGTGAGAATTCTGTGATTTGAAGATTCTGAGGTAACTCAAGGACATTGTGCATAAGACAGCCCACATCCCAGATTGTCTCTCTTAACATTTTGGCGGAAACTTATTAAAACTAGTGACAAACATTCATTTAGCAGTGTAAATGCATCTAAACATGACAGAACCTCCACAATGTATTCCACAGATCATCACAGCCTCTATGCAAGTGAAATTAAACTCAAAATTACCAACAAGCAATAAAACTCAGCATTCTTCTCCCAACTCAATTTTCATACAAATCCTATTATTCACTGTGCCCACACAGTCTAAAGCATTTCTATATATTAATAAAGAAAAGAAAAGAGAGTAGAAAATAAAAGGAGTGAGGCAGAAATAAAAAATGTAAGAGAAAGCTGTAGGAAGTATATACAATGGAATGTTACTTACTGTTTATATTAATAGAGTTAAAAATAAAACATATTATTTACTCTTATTTAGTTCTGATTATTATTAGTTAAAGCATGACAGATTATTTACAAACAAGCATAAGCAGTATAATCAAGAAAGTATAATTAGAAATAGCATTTGAAGAACTTATAAACTTTTACAAGAAATAAATATGTTATTATTCTATTAATGATATTTTCATTACTGTTCTCTCCCTGCCCTCGCCCAGCCTTTACCCACTACATAATCTAAATAGAATGTCATTGTTTAAACAAAGAAAATAATAAAAGAAGAAGGAAAAAAAGGTAAAGATAAAAAATGTATCAAATTACTAACCTTACTTTTTCAGAAAGAAAAACAAATCGAGTCACAGCCTGCCATTAAATCCTCAGGCATTTTGACTGGTTATGAAACAAAACATTTCTTTGCACATAGAGAATAACTTTGATTAAATCTTTTCCAAAATATTTGTGGCTTTCTGGAAATGCAGGAACTATATTCAAAAGATTAATAATGAACTAAAATGATGAGAGAGAAAAAAACATATAACAAATCATTTGTTTTTTAGTCTCTTCTTCTTCTCTGAAGTCTTCCAGGAAGCTTCAGTTGCCAATCTCTTTAATGAAGAACTAGCCCATTCCATTTCTTCTATTTTATCCAAAATCCTTTTTTCTTTGACAAACAGTAAAGCAGAGTTTAAATCATCGAAGACCTTAGGACCATCAGGAAGGAAGATTTTAAGCTTGGCAGGAAACAGAAGGTATGTTTTAAACTGTGCTTTTTAAGCTCCCTTATTAGTGGCAGAAAAAACTTTTCTTTTAGCAATTACCATGGAAGAATAGTCATTGTCAAAAGCACAGTTGTCTCATTAAACTTAACAGGAGCTTTAGCCCAAGCAGATTTAAGAACCATCTCTTTATCAAAAGATGATAGAAATCTAACTATAACTGATCTAGGATAGTTTTTGTTAGAGTTAGTATTAGCTATAGATCTATGTGCTCTTCGATACCAAAAGAGAATGCTTCTGGTAAATCTAAAGTTTTAGGGAGCCATGTTGTTAAAAAAGAAGTAATATTGTTACCTTCAATATTTTCTGGCAGTCCAAAAATCCTAATGTTATTGCGCCTAGATCTATTTTCCAGGTCATCCAGCTTTGTTTGTAAATGTGTATTTTGTTTCAGCAGAAACTCAATGTTGATTTCCTGTTCTTGTATTTTATTTTCCGTGTCATTCACAGCTTCTTCTATGCCTGTCATCTGGATCTTCTGTTGTTGCAGGTCCATATGTAACAAGTCTATTTGTTTTGTAGTTTTTTCTATGAAAGTGTCTATTTTAGTATCCATTTTATCCATCTTAGCAGTAAGTTGCTGGACTATAATTATCAGAGACTGAAGTTCTTTCTTGATGCTGGAGTCTTGAGAATTTGTCTTACTGGAACTCATTTCAGACTGATAAACTGACAGGAAAATTTCCAAAGTAATTTCTGACAGGAATATTATTAAGATTTCCTTTCTTTTTTAGATATAGTTCAAGAACTATATAAAACAAACATATTTAGAAAGAAAATTACTTCAAGAATTAATTTTTTAAGTAATTAATTCCTGTCAATGTAATGAAATTGGTGGAGCTGAAGAAATCTGCTGCTATCCTGTGTTCATCCTTGGCCACGCCCCCGGGCTTCTATTTTCTGAAGACATGACTTTTATAGTAAAGTATGTGTGAAGGAGAAACAGATTAAAGTAGGTTTATTAAAGGAAATTCAGATTAAAGCAGGTTTATTAAAGGAAATTTCTACCTTCACTTGCAGTTTAAACTACATTACAAAGTATCCTTTCTTCTATGCATTTAAATAATTAAAGGAAATGACTGTATTGGCTTTTTTGGAGTGAATGACTGGAATGGCTTTTTTGGGGAGTGATCTACCTGTAGGCATGGCTTGTAGGGGTGTTTCATGAATATGGTGTGGGTGGAGCTTAAGGGGTGCCGGAGCACTACTTCGTCTAGGGCGCCGCATCAGCTAAGGCCGGCCCTGTAGGTAGCTCATTGATAAAAGCAGAGAAGGGAAGTGGTCCTAGTATGGAGCCTTGGGGGACACCTAATCTGACTGAGAGAGAGGTAGATAGTGTACCCTGCCATAGCACAGCTTGCTGTCTGCCTGACAGGTAAGATTGGAACCATTTCATCGCATGATCATTTAGTGAGAATGTTTTAGGGTGCGGATAAGTAACTGGTGATTGACCATATCAAATGCCTTGAACAGGTCTAAAAAGAGGGCAGAGGTAAGCTTGTTGGTGCGGTTAAGGTTGATGAAGTTAGAGAAGGATATGAGGGTGGAAGTGATGCTGTGATTTGGCCTGAAGCCATGCTGAGAGTTAGCTCATAGGTTATTCTGAGTACTATTGGAAAAATGTATAATTGTTGGGGTTGTGCATGCAAGGAAGGTGAATCAAACACATGTATGTTTGCATACTCTGAACTACTACTGTGTGCAAGTTGCCCATTTGAAATTTGCCCCATGGTAAGGTGTATCCGTCACAAACCAGATCCATTTTTTTTTATGTAAACCCCTTTGAAAATGACATTAACTGTCAGTTTCAAGGGCAGAGAAGCTGTAATGACAAATCTGTTTTCATTGTGAGACTGTTTAGCATTTTTCCCTGGAGGCCTAACAGTACCTGTGCCTTGCATCTAACAATTTTACTGCCATCGCATTAAGTGTGTGTGTGTGTGTGTGTGTGTGTGTGTGTGTGTGTGTGTGTGTGTGTGTGTGTGTGTCTGTGTGTGTGAATGCAAGCAAGGGGCATCTGTGGCTGTGTGTCAGTCTGTCAAATTTCTAACGTTGGTAACTGCAGTATTTCAGAAAATGTGTGCCTGTGTGTACACACCCCTGTTAAAATGCTAAATTGCCATGACAAAAAATAAATGACACAACACTAAATAATGTCAAAACTGTACCCACCTGTAATATGACCTATAACCTGAACATTTCAATTGCAAAAGCAGTCGATCTGTTAGTGGAGAGAAAAAAATGTAAAAAACTGTAAGCTGGTTGCATAAGTGCGGACACCCTTAAAGTCGTACTGTGTTGAGGCACCTTTTGATTTAATGGCATTCAGTCTGCATGGTTAGGAGTCAATCAGCATGCCACACACTGACTTGGCAGTAGTAGCCCAGTCTTCCTAGAAAAAGTGCTCCAGATCTGTCAGATTGCGAGGGCATCTCTTGTGCACAGCCCTTGTCGGGTCACCTCAGTTCTATTGGATTTAGGTCTGGGCTGTGGCTGGTCCATTCCTAAACTGAATTTATCTTCTAGGGGAAACCTATTCTATTGTTTTGTATGTACGCTTGGGGTCATTGTCTTGGCGAAACTCCCATTCATCAGCTAGCTTGCTTGACGCCAGAAGGTTTTTTGCCCAAAGTCACTGGTATTAATAAGACTTCATTATTCCCTCCAACTAGACTACAGTCCCAGTTCTAGCTGAAGAAAAGCAACCCAAATGAATGATACTCCCACCCCCAATGCTTCACTGTGGGGATAATGTTCTGGCAATGCATATTGTTTTTGCTCATCATACCTTTTGGAAGTGTGACCCAACAGTTCTAGCTTGGTATCATCAAACTATAATACTATCACACAGGCTTTTGGGAGACTGTCTGTGTTTTTCAAATTTTTGCAGTGCCTGGGTGTTTTTCTGTGTAAGAAAAATACTTCCATTATGCAACCCTATGTTATAGTCCAGTCACACATAGTACACAACCAGTAGTTGCATCAACTTCCTGCAACTCCATTGTTGCTGTGCATGTTGGAAGCCTCCCAGACTGGTTTTTCTTTCCATCACTGTTGGTGGGACAACGATTTATTTACAACATTACTGTTGTGACACATTTCTCCACTTTTTTGGATGACTGTCTTCACTGTGTTCTATGCTATACGCAATATTTTTGAAAATTCTACCCTTCCCCAGTGTGAGAACTTACAAGAATGACCTGCTTGTCAGCTGTCTGTGAACCATGCAGGTTTCTACCCAAGAAGACTAATTGTTGTAATTAAATCAAAAGCTACTTCAGCAAAGTATTAGTTTATGGGTGTGCACACTTGTGCAACCAGCATATTCTCAGTTTTATCATTTGTGTAACCTCTTCCCCAACATATTTGTTTGGTTTTCAAAGGAATGTTACCTGTTATAGGTCACATTAGCAGTGCAAAAGATTTTGCAATTACTGATTGTGGTTTCAGTATGTAGATCACCAAAAAGCCTGGCATTTCAATGGAGTACATACAATGTATTTATATTTTTATTTATATATATATATATATATATATATATATATATATATATATATATATATATATATATATATATGCATAACATTGTGTATTTATGTATGTGTGTATGTATGTATATGTATGTATGTATGTATATATATATATATATATATATATATAGCTAATCTATATATATATATATATATATATATATATATATATATATATATATATATATATAAAACATTGTGCACACACACACACATATATATATATATATATATATATATATATATATATATATATATATATATATATATATATATATATATATATATATATAATATTGTATATACATACATATATACAAAGTGTCTGTGTATCCATAGGTCGGTACTAGGCTATCTGCCCGAAGGCATTTATAAGCCTAGCCAGAATGTGTTGGCTTTCGATGTCCCCTAGATTAATTCACTGTGCCTCTGTCCAGCAGAGCCACTGAAGTGATCCCCGGGGCAAATTTTGTGCTTCCCATCCACTCGTCAAGGTTTCTCTTGAAGAGTGCTAGTGAGGGGCTCTGCCTAATGTAGATAGGAATCTTGTTTCAAAACATGGGAAGTCTCTGGGACAGGAATCTATCCCTCCAGCATATCCTATTTATTGTTGTGATGAGGTTTAGATCCCTAGAGCGTGTGGCTCGAGGGGAGTTGGTTTTCTTTAGGTGGAGCATGTCCTTTAATTCCAGGTTGGACATGGCCTTGTATGTCAGGCAGAGATCACCTCTGAGTAAGCGGTATGCAACTGAGTACAGGTTCATAGGTTGGTACTAAGCTATGGTTGGTACTAAGGCCTATGCAAGCCTAGCCATAACAATTCCCTGGAAATTTTTCCCACAATATTTACTTCTCTGGGCCCCTGTCTAGCAGGGCGACTGACATGATTCTCGGGGTGAATTTCCTATCTCCCATCCAATCATCAAGGTTCCTTTTGAAGAGGGCCAATGAGGTGCTCTGCTTGACATGTATGGGCAGTCTATTCCAGAGTATGGGGAGTCTCTGGGTCAGGAACCTATCCCTCCAGCATGTTTTGTTCATTGTGATGATAAGGTTTAGATCCCTGGAGTGTGTGGCTCTGAGGGATTGGGATTTCTTTAAGTGGAGCATGTCCAACAGCTCAGGGTTTGACATGGCCTTGTATGTTAAGCAGAGATCGCCTCTGAGTAGACGATATGCCACAGATTATAGCTGGAGTTTTTTTAGACGGTCAGCATATGTCATCTGCTTTAGGCCTGTGATTCTTTTAGTGAGGTATTTCTGTGGCCTTTCCAGCTGTTGCAGATGTCTTGTGAGGTACATACCAAATGGGGCATTATACTCTATAATGGGTCTAATGAGGGATGAGTACAGTGGGACAATGATCTCCTTTTTTCAGGATGAAAAGCACTTGGTGATGAGGTGTGCCACGTAGAAGGATTTCCTGACTCTTGTGGCAATGCCAAACTGGAGGCAGAGCTCTCTCAACCCAAGACTGGCACAGTCAGTCAGGAGGAAAAGGTAACCACCCGCACCACAAATCCAGTCTCACATAGACCTATTGCATCTGCATACCCAACACCTAAACACACAAAAACATACTCTGAGGCTCTAAATAAAAATCTGCCTAAACAGCAAAGACCTCCTAAGCAGATATCCAAGCAACAGCCACCTCAACAATACCCATGAATCACATATCTCACAAAATCAGTGTGCCTCACAGTCACAGCCCTTAAGGCCAAACAACACACCAAATACACTTGTTATAGGGGATTCTATTGTCCGGCACACTGACATCCAGCTCACCAGACTGAACAAAGAGAAGGTCACCGTAAGCTGCCTGTTGGGTGCCAGGATCCGCCACATAATGCAAGTACTCAGGTCACTCCAAAGCAAGTACAAGTATGACTCAGTCATTGTCCATGCTGGTGTGAATGACCTGAGATGTACCTCCCTGGACTACATGAAAAGAGACATAGAGGAGCTCTCTGATCATGTAGCCCAGGCTGGTATGACCCTGACCTTGAGTAGCATCTTGCCCTCACCAAGAATGATGCCACAGTATAAAGACAAAATGATCAGTTTCAACAATTGTCTAAAGTATTGGTGTCATTCAAAGGGGATCCAGTGTCTGTCAGCCTGGGATGACATGCTCGACAAGCCACGTTGCTTCGCTAGGGATGGCTTGCACCTGTCACCCTTAGGCTTTCGTATACTGGCCAAGGCTCTTGCCACCCCCATAGTGCCTTTTTTAGGCAAGGCTCAAAGGACAAACCCACCTCCATAGACAACCCAAGGATAAAAAAACTAAAGGCAATGCTACTCAATGCCAGAAGTCTAAACCTCAAGATGCACGCACTCGAGGCTCTCCTCAGTATGGAGAAAATCGATGTCTGTGCTGTAACAGAAACCTGGTTCAAGGCTCCTGAGAGCATCCCAGCACTACCAGGTTATAACTCATACCATGCGTTTCGGCCCCAAAACCGGGACCGAAGCACAAAAGGAGGGGGAGTATCTATATTCATCAAAGATACCTACACCTCCAGGTTAGTGGCAATGCACGAAGCATCGGAAACCATCCATGTGCAACTAACAGCGGGCAAAACTGCCTTTCAGTTTGTAGCCTGCTACAGAACACCCTCCCTATTACAGGAACCCCACTTGGCATTCCTGAGAACACAGGAGAATATGAAGGTCTCTCCAAACACTATGTTATTGGATGACTTCAACTACCCAAACACTGACTGGGAAAACTACTCAAGTCCAAACACCCTCACCCAATGGTTCCTTGAATTTATAAACTCTAACGCAATGGATCAACTGGTCACCACTCCCAAAAGAGGGAACAACATATTGGACCTGATCATCACCAACATGGGGACTCTATGTTCCACACCAGAGGTAAACCCCTCATTGGTAAGATCAGACCATAAACAAATTTCCCTGGACATCCATATCCCGTCCCCACCCCCAACCAAGGAAATCACTGTAAAGAATTTCTCAAAAGCCAACTTTGCACTTCTCAAGACTGAGGTGGAATCCTTCAAAGCCCCCTGGGCCAGAGGATAATACAGCCCAATCCGCAGAATCCTTTACAAATGCATTCTTTGAGCACCTGCAGGAATGCATGGATCGTGCTATCCCAGATAAAACCAAGACTCACTCCTCCAAAAACAGGAGACCTGTCTGGTGGACCCCAGCCATAAATAAGCTATACAACAGAAGGAGGAAGCTACTACATGACAGAGCAAAATCCCAAAAAGGGAAGGCATCTCTGACCAATATTAGCAAGAAACTTCGATCCCTCATAAAATCATCAAAGGCCAGTTTCGAAAGAAAAATTGCCCTAGACACTAAAGATAATCACAAAGCCTTCTTTAGTTATGTCAGGAATATGGGTGGAAACTCCCAGATATGCTCTGAATTGTTGCATAATGGTACAAAATATACAGAACCTACAGACATAGCCAACATCCTGGCAGACAGATTCAGCGCAAACTTCTCCCCCACTTCCCCCCCAAAGGAGCAAATGCCTATCCCAACTGAATGTAACCTCCCTGACATCACAGATGCACAGGTGAAAGCTGCCCTCTCCAAAGCAAAAAACACAGCATTTATGGGACTGTACGGTATCCCAGGCTGTGTCTTACATGAGCCCCAAGAAGAACTAAACCCTCACATTGTCACTGTTCAAACTTAGCCTTACTACAGGATATGTACCCAAAGAATGGCATACAGCTACAGTGGTCCCACTCCACAAAGGTGGTGCCACAATGGACCCCGGGAACTATCGCCCCATAAGCCTGACTAGTCTGGTCTGTAAAGCTATGGAGCGTATTATCATGGAACTCATAAACAAAGACATTGGGAGCCTCCAGACCCTGGACCCTACGCAATTTGGCTTTGTTAAGGGCAGATCTTGCCTCTTAAACCTAGTTGATTTCTTTGAAACAGTTACCAAAGCCATAGATGAGGGCAAGGTAGTCCTCACAGCCTACCTGGACCTCACAAAAGCTTTCGACACAATACCCCACTCGGGCATCATAAATAAGCTTGCCAGCTTAAATATCAACCCCTGTATCACAAGATGGGTTGCAAACTGGCTCAGGGATAGAACCCACATGGTCAGAATCGCAGGTGCCATGTCCGAATCCAAACCAGTTACAAGTGGCGTCCCAAAGGGCTCAGTTCTGGGACCTCTCTTGTTGGGTATATACTTCTTTGAGGTTCAGGCTAACACGGGGGATTATGGTTGACAAAGTTCGCAGATGACTGCAAACTGGGGGCCATAATAGACTCTCCAGCTGACACAAGCATCCTCCAAAAGGGTCTCACAGAGACGGATGCTTGGTGCCAGAGCCACAGCCTCAAGCTAAATGCTAAAACGTGCATAGTCATCCCCTTTGGGAAAAACAAGGTGCCCACAAATTACCACATAGGTGGTAATCCGTTAAGTATGGAAGAAGTAATTAGAGATGTGGGGACTAACGTAGACAGTAATCTCTCCTTTGATAATCATGTTGCCAAAGTGGTTAGAAAGACGTATATAGCCCACCTTATCACAAAAGGGTTCGCATCTAGATCGAGAGGTCTTTGTGCCCCTCTACTCATCACTCATCAGGCCCATAATTGAATACAATGCCCCTTTTGGGATGTACCTTACCCGACACCTGCAGCAACTGGAGAGACCCCAAAAGTACCTCACCAAGAGGATCATGGGCTACAAACAGATGTCCTATGCAGCTCGACTAAAGAAACTCCAGCTTTACTCAGTTGCTTACCGCCTACTCAGAGGCAATCTATGCCTGACGTACAAAGCCATGTCAAACCCAGAATTAATGAACATGCTCCACCTCAAAAAATCCAAGTCCCTTAGAGCTACACGCTCCAGGGACTTAAACCTCAGCACAAAAATAAATAGGACATGCTGGAGGGACAGATTCATTTCCCAGAGGCTCCCCTCACTCTGGAATAAAATCCCAATTCATGTTAGACATAGCCCCTCGCTGACCCTCTTCAAGCGAAATCTGGACGCGTGGATGGGAGATCGCAAATTCACCCCTGGGATCTCTTCTGTGTCCCTGCTAGACAAAGACACAGTAAACTAATCTTAAAGGGTACCTTCTGTGACCTACTTTACAGAGGCACAGTAGGCTAATCTAATAGGGTGGCGGAAGCCAAATACACTCTGGCTAGGCTTATAAATGCCCTAGGGCAGATAGCCTAGTATCTACCTATGAACCTATGCGGTTATCGAAAGTGAGACCACTGTCCACTTTTGTCCCTAAGTCTCTCATCACACTTTCGATGTTTAGTGTCCTGCCACCTATGTGGTAGTTCATGGGTACATGTTTTTTTCCAAAGGGGATGACTATACATTTCTTGGCATTAAGCTTGAGCCCATGGCTCTGGAACCAGGCATCTGTTTCTGTAAGGCCCTTTTGTAGAATATCTACATAATTTGGGGATTCAATAATGGCTCCCAATTTGCAGTCATCTGCAAACTTTGTTAGCCAGAGTCCCTTAATGTTGGCCTGTACTTCAGAGAAGTAGATGCCAAACAAGAGTGGTCCCAGGATTGAACCCTGAGGTACTCCACTTGTCACTTGTCTGGAGCTGGATTTGGAGTCGGCTACTTTTACAGTCTGGGTTCTGTCAGTAAGCCAGTTGGCAACCCATCGAGTGACGTAGGGATTTATGCCCAGCTTAGTAAGTTTATCTATGATTCCAGAGGGGGGGATGGTGTCGAAGGCCTTGGCGAGGTCCAGATAGGCTGTGTGGACCTCCTTACCCTCGTCCACAGCTCTGGAGACCGATTCAAAGAAGTCAGTCAGATTCAGGAGACAAGATCGGCCCTTCACAAACCCAAACTGGATGGGGTCCAGTGTCTGGAGGTTGCCAATGTCTTTGTTTATAAGTTCCATGATAATGCGTTCCATGCCCTTGCAGATCAGGCTTGTCAGACTGATGGGACGGTAGTTCCCGGGATCCAAGGTGGATCCTCCCTTGTGGAGCAGGATAACTGTAGCTGTGTGCCACTCAGTAGGCACGAAGCCTGAGGTGAGGCTATGATTAAACATGACACTTAAGTGGGGTACCAGTTCATTTTGTAGTTCATGTAGTGCACAGCCTGGGATGTCATCTGGTCTCATGGATGCTGTATTCTTAGCTTTGGAGAGTGCTGTTTCTACTTGTGTGGCTGTGATTATCAGAATTTGGCAATATTTTGGTATTGAGATGGGCACTTTAGGGGGTGAGAGGGGAGTGAAGTTGGCACTAAATCGATCTGCCAGGATATTGGCAATATCCTTGGGATCAGTATATTTAATGCCATTCGGTTGTAGTTCAGAGCAGATCTGAGCATTGCCATTTAGATTCTTGACATAACTATAGAATGCCTTGTGGTTGTCTTTGGAATCTTTGGCAATTTTATCTTCATAACTAGCTTTTGAGGATTTTATGAGAGATCTCAGCTTCTTATTGAGGCTGGTGAGGGAGTTTTTTGCATCCTGGGATTTTCCTCTTTTCTGCAACAGTTTCTTCCTTCTGTTGTATAGTTTAAAGCAGGGGACCACCAGATTGGCTTCCTTTTTTGGAGAAGAGCATCTTGGTTCTATTTGGGATGGCACGATACATGCACGAGTGGATGTACTCGTACAGTGCCTTAGTGTAGGATTCTGCAGTCGAACTTTCATATCCTGTCTGCGTGGGTGTTGTGAAGTTTGTCGCTTCTGACTTTAGTAGCATGAAGTTGGCTTTGGAGAAGTTTTTTAAGGAGGTTTCCTTACTGGGGGTGGGATCTGGATGTCAAGGGTGATTTGCTTATGGTCAGACCTGACCAATGAGGGGTGACCACTGGTCTGGAGCATCCATCTCCCATGTTGGTAATGACCAGGTCTAGGATATTGGAGCCCCTGGTGGGACAATGGATTAGTTGATCCAGGGTGTTGGAATTTATGAATTCCAAGAACCGTTGGGAAAAGTAGTTGGTTCCCAAGTAGTAGAAATGCTCCAGACTTGTTGTGGAGTGACTTGAGTGCATGCGTTATGTGGCAGATCCTGGCACCCAACAGGCAGCTGACTGTAATTTTCTCCTTGTTCAGCCTGGTAAGTGGGACATCAGTGTGCCTGACTATAGAGTCACCTATGACTAAAGTGTTGGGTACATTGTCTTGCCTTAGGGGCTGTTGTTGGGTGGCACACTGGTGTTGTGAGCTATGTGTCACCTTGGTTGTGACTGGTGTTTGTTTGCGTTTCGGCTTCGGAGGTCCTTGTTGCTTGGGCAGGTTAATGTTAAGGGCCTCCGCATATGTGGTTTTAGTGTTGCTATGTGTGGGAGTTGATGGTGTGGGTTTTGAAGGGCTATGAGTTGTTAGAGGTGTAATGCAGGCATTAGCCTTCTCCTCTTGACTGTCTAGCACAGTCTTGACTGGAGAGAGCTTTGCTTCCAGTTTGGCTATGTAAGTGCATCTCCCGCAGGTTATAGTGTTGGGTGGTAGGAGGAGAGGAGCTGGAGTTTCTTCAGTCCATCTGCATACGGCATCTGTTTGAGGCCAGTAATCTTCTTGGTGAGGTACTTCTGTGGTCTTTCCAGCTGTTGCCCGTGTCTAGTAAGGTACATCCCAATTGGGGCGTTGTACTCTATGATGGGTCTGAGTGATGAGGTAAGGAGCACAATAACCTCTTTTGTAGTAGATGCGAACACTTTTGTGATTAGATGGCCACATAGAAGGATTATGTAACCACTTTGGCAATGTGATTATCAAAGGAGAGATTACTATCCACTTGGGTCCCCAGATCCCTTATGACATCTTCCGTATTTAGGGGACTACCACCTATGTGGTACTTCATGGGGACTTTTTTTTCCAAAGGGGATTACTATGCACATTTTGACATTTAGCTTGAGGCCAGGATTTTGACACCAGGTATCTGTCTCAGTGAGACTCATTTGGAGGATGTCTATTAGCCAGGGAGTCAATTATGGCCCCTAATCTGCAGTCATCTGCGAACCTGGTCAGCCATAGTCCTCCTGTGCTTGCCTATACCTCTGAGAAGTATATACCAAACAGGAGGATTACTAAGACTGAGCCCTGGGGGATGCCACTTGTAACCGATTTAGAGTCGGACCTAGAACCCACAACTCTTACCATGTGGGTTCTGTCTGTGAGCCAGTTGGCAACCCATCTTGTGATGTAGGGGTTTATATTCAGGCTGGTGAGCTTGTCTATACTACCAGAATGGGGAATGGTATTGAAGACCTTGGCGAGGTCTAGGTAGGCTGTGGACCACCTTTCCCTCATCTATAGCCTTGGTAACTGTCTCTCAAAGAAGTCTACTAGGTTTAGGAGGCATGATCTACCCTTAACAAAGCTGAATTGGGTAGGGTACAGTGTTTGGAGGTTCCCAATGTCTCTGTTAATGAGTTCCACGATGATGTGCTCCATAGCCTTACAGACCAGGCTCGTCAGGCTTATAGGGCGATAGTTCCCGCGGTCTGTTGTGGCTCCACCTTTGTTGGGCAGGATAACCATTGCTGTGCACCACTCTATGGGTACGTAGCCTGTGGAGAGGCTGAGATTGAACAGTGTGTTTTGATGAGGGTACGTAGCCTGTGGAGAGGCTGAGATTGAACATTGTGTTTAGGTGAGGGGTTAGTTAATTTTGGAGCTCATGTAAGATGCAGCCTGGGACACCATCTGGTCCCATTGATGCTGTGTTTTTGGCTTTGGAAAGGGCTGTTTTAACCTGTGTGTCAGTGTAACTCAGAGCAGACCTGTGAGTTGCCACTTAAGATTCTTGACGTAGCTAAAGAATGCTTTGTGGTTATCTTTCAAGTCACTGGCAATTTTTCTTTTGAAGCTAGCCTTGGATGATTTTGAGGGGTCTTGGTTTCTTGCTGATACTGATCAGGGATGTCTTCCCATCTTGGGATTTTACTCTTTTTTTTTTTTCTGTACTAGTTTCCTCCCATTGTATAGTTTGTTTATGGCAGGGGTCCACCAGACTGGTTTCCTTTTCTTGGAGGAGTAAGTCTTGGTTTTGCTTGGGATAGCATGATCATGCATTCTTGTTGTTTTATATGCACATGCAGTGCTTTACATACAAACAATTAAGGAATTTACAAAAGCAGCAAAAATGAGAAGACCCCACATCTGTTATAAGTTGCAGATAATCACTGGCAACCATACTGTAGTTGGTAAATGGACACAGAATATGCATATCCAATGTCCTGAGTTTGCTGTAATGCACTGCTTGGTAATCCTCTTTGGACAAATTAACTTCAATTAAATTATGGTGCAGCACTGACTATTTTAGAAAAGTAAAATGGATTTTAATACAGATTAATGCAAAAGTGTAATGTCCTAGAACTGTCTTTTTTTTTTTTTTTTTTTTTTTACACCATAGCAGTGAAAATGTTTGGTACCTTCAGTCAACAGGAAGGCCTGAGAATAGGAGATCAAAAGGCTTGCAAAACAGTGCCTCCTGAAGTGCTTTTGAGCAGGGATGGCAATTTCGTAACAGCCTGTGGTGCAGCTAAAAAAATGTCCCATTGTTAGAGTAAGACTGGAAGAGGTAAGCAGGCCATTACTCTAGACTCCTGGTGTGAAATGTCAATCACAGCAGTAAACAGCTCAAATTACCTACAGCTATGTGACAACTAGGGAGATTGTGTGATGGGGGAGGGGAGATCAATAGAAAAACTACAAGTCAGGGATAACAACTGACTTAAAAATTAGCAAGTCTAACAAGAAGCTGCAGTAACAAAAATGTTGAAAGTCTGTTCTTTGGCATTTCAGCTGCTTGTGGTATAATTAGCCACTGAAAAGCAACCATTGTTTTGTTAAAAGTTTGTGATTGACGCAACAGAGTGGATGCATGCTAAGTGAATACTGTGGCAGCAACTGCGGAACAGGGATGCCTGCGTAATGTCATGGTTTTGAGACAAACACTGCAATGTGGGATAGCAGGAGGCATAGTAAAACTTAGAAACTATTTCAGAATGCTGGACCCGATGTGTTAAGAGTAAAAAATTACGTATAAAAAATTCAAAAAAACTGTAAATGGTCCCAGAGTGCTGTTAAAATCTAGGAAATATCGACATTTGATGAAATGCACGTTTTTTTCAGTATGTGGGTGTAGTTCTCCTATAAAAATGATTGAATCTTTGTTTGAGTTCATGCCACTAAGTATTAATAGGGGACTCTGCAGTAGGGTAAGGCATTTAAGAGCTACCTCTATCCATTAGTATCACATGGGTCAGTCCTGGGGTAAATTTCCTTGATCCCATCCATTGAGCTAAGTTGCTTTTGAATAGGGACTGGGATGAACATTGTTTAACATGGGTGGGGAAGTCTGTCCCAGAGCAATGATATCCTCTGGCATTTGTACCTCTGCCTCCAAATCATCACAGTATCATAATTAATACAATCATAGCTGAATGTAGAATTTAAAACTAAACTTATCTGCTAGTAGATTGACTATGTCCTCAGGGTCTGAGTATGTGATATAATTTACTGTGAAGTGCTTGGCATTGCTTCTGAGGTTTCTTACATATTTTAAGAAGGTTATGTTTAGCAAGCATGTTCTTGACATCTTGAGAGTTATTGTTTGGTGCAATAATTTTTATCATCATTATCATCAGTAATATTATCCTTATTACTAGACAAAAAAAAAAAAACTATTTCTGCCATGTACAGCAGAAACACCACAAAGAGCTACAGAGGTTCTGGGCAGGTATTAACAAACTCCTCCACCAAGGGCAATCCAAAACTCCAACCCCCTCAGCCCCATCCCAAATATTGCCAGAGACCATTGCCAACACCTTCAACAGTTTCTTTACAGAAACCATCCAGGCCCTTGCTAGCAAACTTAAATCCATTTGTCCTAACGCTGAAACCCCTAAATCCAGTGACATTCTCTCCTTCAGCTTCCAAAAAGTTCCGACTTCACTCATTAGAGCCCTAATTAAAAAACTCAAACCAACCACCCTTTCAGCTGACCTCTCTGCAGGCTACCTGCAAAAAACTGCTGATGTTATAGCATTTCCTGTCTCTATTTTGATAAACAGAACCATAACTGAAGCCTCTATACCAAATATCACATGTCATGCCACTCCACAAAGGAGGCAGCTCCATTGAGCTGTCAAACTATAGATCAATAGCTATATTTTCCCTCTGGCTAAAATTATGGAGAAGTGTATCCATAAACAACTCTTACACTACCTTATTCAACATAATCTTCTGGCCAACTCCCATCATGGATTTAGACCACAGCACAGTACCACCACAGCCCTCCTCTCCTTTTCTTTTGTTGTGTCTTTCGGCTTTTCCCAGTTATGGGTCGCCACAGCTGAACTCCGGTCCGCTAATGATTGGTAGTTGATTTTTACATGCCGAGTTACCAGCCCTGACGCTCAACCTTCAACAAAGGTACGCCCATTCACGCATGTCTCCACGCAGAAGACGTTCTAGATGAGAATCGAACTGGACAGCGTCTGACTGTGAGGTGACAACGCTACCGCAGCACCACTACCGCTGGCAGGCCTCCTCTCCTTTTCCTAATGTCATAAATTCCAGCAGTAACAACAACAAACTATCTTCTGCCCTGTTTCTCAATATTTCCAAGGCCTTCAACATGGTTAACCACCAGCTACTCTTACTTACCCTAAAGAAAATATCCCTAAACAAACATGCCATACAGTGGTTTCAGTCTTATCTTAGTGGAAGACAGCAGGCTGTCCTTTGGCAGGACAAACTCTCCACCCTTCTCCCCATTACCCTTGGTGTCCCTCAAGGCTCCATATTAGGTCCCCTTCTTTTCTCCCTCTTTATCAATGACCTCCACACTGTAATCCCAGATGCAACCTGTATACAATATGTCGATGACTCCACCCTGATTTGCTCAGTGTCGACCCCTACAGATCTCCTTAGTTTAACCCAGAAAACCTTTAATACAGTGGAAAATTGGATCTCTAATCAACAGCTGATATTAAACCCCAATAAAACAAAGCTATTGCTCTTCTCCCCTACCTGAAAATCCTCTCAACCTTCATTTACTACAACATCTAACAATGGGACCATAATCTCAACAGATATGTATACCAAACTCCTGGGTGTTATAATAGACAAGAACCTCAAATATGATATGCATGTAAACCAAACTAGTAAAACCATTAATAAAAAACTTTGGCTCCCTGTACAAAAACAAACCTTTCCTCACTCCTCTAGCTAGGACTGCCATTGCCCATACCCATCTGCTTTCAACTCTACGCCTCGCCAGTACTCACTAACTTGAACAAAAATGATCTCAGCAAACTCTCTAGATGCTACAATCAAATTGCCAGGTATGCCACAGGAACTCCCTACAGGACACACCATTGTCAAAACCTAAACCTCTTAGGATGGCTAGAACTCCCTAGGCTAATTCAATATAATCAACATACTGTAGCATTCAAGGTTATTAACCATCCAGAAAAAAATGCCTTCCCTTAAAAACATTATCCAGCCCTACAAAAATGCTAGGCCACTTTGTTCCACTACAAAACTTTTGGTTCAATCTGTCAAAGTTAGCAACCTATCTGGAGAATCTTTGCAAATTCATTAGGCAAAACCCGGAATTCACTCCCATCTGACCTTACTCTGAACCCCTCCCTTAATCAATTAAAAAAAAAAAAAAAATCTAACCCAGTATTTTAAAACTCACTGGTTATGTCCTCGCTCTAACCCTGACTAAAGCCTAATCTACTTCCATATCCTTCCATTTTTTATTTACAGTGACTTACCTCTTACATTAAAAGGTTTGAAAAGAGAAACTGTAACATCTCTGCAGATACTCTGTATATAGCTGCACTTATAGGTTTGATAAGAGAATCTTGTAACGTAGGGGTTTATGTTCAGGCTGGTGAGTTTTTCTATAATACCCGAGTGAGGAATATTGTCGAACGCCTTGGCAAGATCAAGGTAGGCTGTGTGAACCACCTTTGCCTCGTCTATGGTCTTGGTGACTGTCTCGAAGAAGTCAACCAGGTTTAGTAGGCATGATCTGCCCTTATATTTATATTTGAATACATTTCTGAATATAAACTGTATTCTTCATAGGCTTGAAATGTGAGACTGTAACTTGTATGTTAATACAATATGTTTGTACATATACTGTAACTTGCTTGTCTTTATCTGTTTGTAAGTTTGGAGTTTTTTTCCCTGGGCCTCCACTGAAAATGGACATGTATCCAGTTGGACTATCCCGGTCAACAAATGTAAAATAAAATAAATAATTATGCATATAATTATAAATATAAGGGCAGATCATGCCTACTAAACCTGGTTGACTTCTTCGAGACAGTCACCAAGACCATAGACGAGGCAAAGGTGGTTCACACAGCCTACCTTGATCTTGCCAAGGCGTTCGACAATATTCCTCACTCTGGTATTATAGAAAAACTCACCAGCCTGAACATAAACCCCTACGTTACAAGATGGGTTGCCAGCTGGCTTACAGACAGAACTCACATGGTAAGAATAGTGGGCTCCAGGTCTGACTCTAAACCAGTCACCAGTGGTGTCCTGCAAGGCTCGGTTCTGGGACCCCTACTGTTCGGCATATATTTCTCAGAAGTACAGGCAAACACAGGAGGACTATGACTAACCAAGTTCGTCGATGACTGCAAACTGGGAGCCATAATTGATTCTCCGGCTGACACGGACATCCTTCAAAAAGGCCTTACTGAGACAGACACCTGGTGTCAAAGTCATGGCCTCAAGCTAAATGCCAAAAAATGCATAGTCATCCCATTTGGGAAAAACAAAACACCCATGAATTACCACATAGGTGGCAGCCCCCTTAATACAGAAGAGGTAATAAGAGATCTGGGGACCTAGGTAGATAGTAATCATATCTTTGACAATCATATGGCCACAATAGTTAGGAAATCCTTCTATATGGCCCATCTAATTACTAAAGGATTCACATCTAGAAATAGAGAGGTTATAGTGCCCCTCTACTCATCCCTCATTAGACCCATCATAGAGTACAATGCCCTATTTGGGATGTACCTCACAAGACACTTCCAACAGCTGGAAAGACCACAAAAGTACCTCACCAAGAGGATTACTGGTCTCAAACATATGTTCTATGCAGCCCGACTGAAAAAACTCCGGCTGTACTCAGTGGCACATCGCTTACTCAGAGGTGATATCTGCCTAACTTACAAAAGCATGTCCACCTCAGAATTGATGGACATGCTCCACCTAAAGAAATCCAAGTCCCTGCGAGCCACGCGCTCTAGTGAGCTAAACCTCGCCACGCGCTCTAGTGAGCTAAACCTCGCCACAACAATAAATAGAACATGTTGGAGGGATAGATTCCTGTCACAGATACTCCCCATGCTTTGGAACAAAATTCCTAACTACATTAGGCAGAGCCCCTCACTAACACTCTTCAAGAGAAGCCTTGACGAGTGGATGGGTAACAAAAAATACACCTCTGGAATCACTTCATTAGCTCTGCTTGACAGAGGCTCAGTTAATTAATCAATGGGGCGGCAAAAGCCGACACATTCTGGCTAGGCTTAAAAATGCCCTCAGGCAGATAGCCTAGTACCTACCTATGAACCTGTACATTCTGTTTACATTTGGCTTCTACCATAGGAGATTATTTTTACATTTGGCATAGTATTTACTTTGTAGGGGAACAAGATTTGAACTACTGTTCAAACACAGAAGGAATCCTAGCATCCCACTTTAACTCATTTTTCATAAACTCCAGCCTCTCATTCATAAAAAAAACAAAAATAGCCTGCAACAAATCACCCTCCCTACTATCACCATCTCACCTACCTCACTCTCTCTTAAACCCGTGCAAACAAGTACAATAAAGAAATTGCTAAGCCAACTGAAAGCCACAACCCTTGCTGCTGAAAGATGCCGAAAGACTACCTCAAATTAGCAGCCAATGTCATCTGCTACCCTGTTTCAGTACTGATCAATAAATCCATCACTGAACAGTATGTACCTAAAATCTGGAAAACCTCCTATCTAATCCCACTCCACAAAGGAGGCTCCTCACTAGAACTATCTAACTATAGGCCAATATCTATACTATTCCCTCTTTCTAAAATCTTAGAAAAGTGCATCCACTCTCAACTGATGCAACACCTACTATCTAACTCATTCCCTCCAGCAGAGCTCTTTTGAGTGTATACCTTTAACTCCCAGTGGGTGTGGCTTTAGCATTTAAAAATGAATTTATCACCTTACAGTTCTAACAAATACTTATTAACAGAGGTCATATATCAATACAATTGTGTTTGCCATCATATATGCTTCAAGATAAAATATTCTGATACCTTGTATGTAACATGGTTTTGGAATTATTAATGCAAATATGAACAGGCAATATTTGACGCCTAGAGGAGCAGTAGAAGGTAACTGCAGAAACGCCTGGAGACATCATTTGGCTGTAATGAGCTAATAAGCTCCTTTCTAATGTACAACACAGATTTCAACCAGGGTATAGTACCACCACTGCACTCCTCAAATTTACCACTACTGTCAACCAACTAAAAAACAATCACCATCATGAGTGGACAGGTGATCTGCTGTGGCGTCCCCTAACCAGGAAAAGCCAAAAGAAGAAGTTGCCTCAATATTTCTTGACATGTCAAAGGCATTTGACACTTTATCCCATGAACAACTCCTACATGAGATTGCATCACTTGACTTATCTAGAAACACTCTCATGGTTCCAAAATTACCTATCTGACCACTATCAATCAGTCAAATGGTAAGATGACCTCTCCTCCCCACTTCCCATTACAGTATGTGTTCCACAAGGCTCAGTTCTTGGGCCTCTACTCTTCACAGTTCTGACCAATAACATACACAAAGCTACTAACCTTGCTTCCATCATATGATAGGCAGATGACTCCACTGTGGTCTGCACCACACCTACCCTAAAACAATTACAAGAAAATACTCAAAAATCTTTTACTGCCATTGAGTCTTTCTTAGAAAAATACCAACTCATCCTTAATCCCAACAAAACAAATTAATGCTGTTCCCTAACCAATGCCACAAAACAAACTCCCCCAATCATGACTTTACAGTCACCTCATCCAATCACACTCTAATTAAAGCCATCTCAATAACAAAGCTACTAGGTATCATTATAGATGATAAGTTAAAATTTGACAAACATTTATCTTATGCCATCAAAAAGGCCCACATTAAATTGGATTCCCTTTACAGAATAAAACCTTTATTAACAAACTCTTCCAGACAAGCTATTGCCAGGACCCACCTACTATCCACTTTACTCTATGCCTCCCCTATATTTACTAATCTCAAACAATCAGACTTAAGCAAACTTGAATCATGCTACCATAAGATAGCCAGATTTGCTACATTGTCTTGCTCTGGAACAACTCAAATGGGTAGAGCTGCCGAACCTACTAACCCTAAACTAACTTACCATAGCTCATTCCATACTGTACCTACCCAACAAATGTCCATCCCTACAGGACCTAGTACAAACCCACCTCAATAGCAGGACTCTATGATCCTCAAAAAAATTACTACTCGAAGTTACAAAATCCAACAACAGCTTTGTCGACTCACTAGAGTCCAACTACATAATGAAATCATGGAACTCTGCCCCCCCAGAACATACTAAACACAGCAAACCTAACACACTTCAAAAAGCTTTCAAAGTCCCACCTAAAACATGTCTCCTACCAACAACTTAGAAATCAAGCCAAAAGACAAATTAAACAGGACAAAAAAACTTACTTTCAAACATGTCAACTGAAATACCAAAATAACCCCTTAGATTCTTAGATAAAATAACTACCAAGGTTAATATCTATTAATACTGGAGCCTGATAGATGTAACAAAATAACCCCTCCAAGGTTAGCGTACTAGATTCTTTTACAGCAAAAAATCGTCTTATCTAAAGTAAATATTGTCAAACTGGCCAAAATTCATAGGAAAAGTAGAAATTAATTGGAGTTACCTCTAAAACAACAAAAGAAAGTGCTAAGATTACTATCTGTACTTGCTAAACTCCAGCACAAGATAATAAAATACATACTCTACTACCTGCCTTCGGTCAGTGTGGGGTGGGTGTAACCCTGCCTCTGACGTATGCGAGGTTTCTTATATCCCTGATTGCCCGCCATTTTTCAAATCTACTGCTGTGTTAGAATCCTAGTGGCAGGCGCACCTACGGGGAAGGTAACTTTGCAATCAAAGCATAATATATTTCTGTAAATATCTGCTGATATCTTTACATATTTCTGCTTATATCTGTTGAGAAGAATGTAGTGTTTCAAACTGATGTTTAACTAGTTTAGCATCTGTATTGTATAATCAGGACTCAGCGTTACATTACCACTGAGACCTGCTACTTCTAAGCGTCAGCGTGCATACAAACTCAGCGTTAACCTTCTAAACTGTAAAACACGGAAGGAATGGAATTGCATTTGTTAGCTATCTTGTAATTGAAAGTGACTTTATATCTGGCTAATTAGTGGATAACTATTTTGTAATGTCAGTTGTTATTGATGGTTTAGGCGAGTGGTGTTTTCTAGGATAGCTCAAAATATCCGACTCGAACAACAAGCATGCTTTTGATATCACAAACGTCTTTTAATATCTGTCGAGTATATTTATGGAACAATATCTGGTTACTAGTCTGTATTTTAAGAATTAAGGAGTGATTTAGACTACTGTATTGTAAGAATTAAGGAGTGTTTTAGACTACTGTGGTAAATCTTCTGCTTTAGTTTAACTGGCAAGGCAACCTGTTCGTATTGTTTTTGGGTGCTATAGTTACCTTGTATTGTATTTATCCCATTGGTTTCAATGTCTAAAACTGACTGAATTTAACACTGTATTATCACTCAGCGTACAGAACAGTGTTAAAAGTAAGCTTATTTTCTGTATCTACTCAGGTACTGTCCATTACTCACCCCTGGCCACTCTCTCCAGGAAGCGCTAATAGAAGACGAGCTCATAGAAGGAAGGCATTACCCGAGCTGAACGCTCAGCAAAAGAACTGGTCCACTAAAATAAAATAACTACCAAGATTAATATCTATTAATACTGGAGCCTGATAGATGTAACAAAATAATCCCTCCAAGGTTAGCGTACTAGATTCTTTTACAGCAGTAAATCATCTTATCTAAAGTAAATATTGTTAAACTGGCCAAAAATCAAAGGAAAAGTAGAAATTAATTGGAGTTACCTCTAAAACAACAAAAGAAAGTGCTAAGATTACTATCTGTACTTGCTAAACTCCAGCACAAGGTAATAAAATACATACTCTACTACCTACTACCTGCCTTCGGTCAGTGTGGGGTGGGTGTAACCCCGCTCCGCTCGCCCTCGCTACGCTCGGGCTCGCTTTGCGCCCCGCCCTGCCCCCATATCCCACCCGCCCCCAGTACTCCTACCTTTATACCTAACTAACCATGCCCCCACCCTTATCTCTAGCCAGTCAAATCACTCTGCCTTTCTTCCCATTCCACTCCCACCACTCCTACCTACTTGCTCATCGTATAGCCACTTACCAGCACCTTATCATTATGAAGTCATCCCGACCCCTGATCACAAAGCCAGCCCTAAAAATTGTACCTCTTGCCCTATCAGTTTTTATTACATTATACCTGCTAACTAAATATGAGGGTCAGTCACACTCAGGATTTCACTATCCTAGGTACCAAACCAGTACTCCCTCAACCCCACTCAACACTACTCACTCTACTCACTACCTAATCATTAAACCACTGCAATCCAATTACCACTTCTCCTACAAACCAAAAACAAACCACCCCAAATCCAAACATGCTGAAAAACTGCTACTCAAACTTATGAAGCTACTAGAATACCTAAGAAAAAATATTACTATAGATGGAGATATTCACCCAAACCCGGGCCCCCACCAATCGCAAATTCTAATAGCCCATCTCTATTTCTTAGATCTCCCAACTCCCTCCTAATTTGCCACCTAAATATTAGAAGCCTAAACAATAAGATTCACAACCTACATGCTCTCTTAGCAACCTACCTCCCCGACATCATGTGTCTGACAGAAACCTGGCTTAAACCAGTGACCAATGATAATGAGATCATTCCACCTGGCTTTAACATATATAGGACCGACCGCCCCAAAAAAAAAGGCGGTGGTATTGCCGTCCTCTTTAAAAACCCACTCAACATTACTTTGAACCCTACTCAACCACCCCAGATCTCTAATGCAGAGTTAATTGCCCTAAAACTACAACTAAATAAGGATAAAAGCATAAACCTAATTGTGATCTATATCCCCCCTGGAAATAACTCCGACACACTTGAGAACATTTTAAACTGGCTTGCTAATAACTACCCCCAAGAAACTATAATTTTGGGCGATGTCAATATTGACTGGAATCAATGTTCCTCAGAAACAAACCCCACCCACATAAATCTCCATGGTTTCTCACAGATTATAACCTCCCCCACCAGAATTGGGAACACCAAACAAAAAGAAAGTATCCTAGACTGGATACTCACAAACAATCAACCCCATATGTATATGTCTGGGACACTTCCAAATGATCTTAGTGATCACCTCACCTCATCACCTATCTAGGGAAAAGCAAAATAGGGAGCTACAAATTACCCGTGTACAGGTCAGTCAGGAACACCAAACATTTTGACCTTGCTAAATTCCAACTAGAGCTACAGTCCTGTAACTGGTCAACTCTTAAGTACCTCCCCCTAGAAGAAGCAGTAACGAACTTTAACTCCACGTTTCTAAAAATACTAGACTCTCATGCCCCCAAAAGGCTAATCAAACCAAAAACCAAATAGCACCTTGGCTAACAAAAGACTCTATAACCAAAATCAAACTTAGAAATAAAGCCTGGGACAAATGGCGTGCCACCAAAGCATCCCTAGACCGCATCAAGTTCCAACAACTAAGAAATGAGACAAAAAAAATCCATTTTACTAGACAAAAAAAACTATTACTATCAACTACAACATAAAAACCAACATAATCCCCAAAAGTTCTGGGCGGGTCTAAATAATCTTCTCCATCCAGGCAAGTCCTCCACTCCTACTCCGGTGAACCTATGTGATAAAAACCCAGAAGAGGTGGCCACTACCTTTAACACTTTCTTTATCAATGTTATCAAATCCCTAGCTGACCAACAACCTGCCACCAATCCCCCTATAATAGGTTCCATCCTGAAGACTAAGCCCTCCTTTAATCTCCAACCAGTTTCCACTTCCTTCATTCGATCCTTCCTAAAGAAATTAAAGCCAACCACCCTCTCTGCAGACCTACTTCCAGCCGAATACCTACAAAAAGCTGCAGAGGTTATAGCCTACCCCATCTCTATCTTAATTAATCATACCATAACAGAATCCACTATCCCCTCTATATGGAAAATCTCCTATGTAATCCCTCTCCACAAAGGTGGCACATCCACTGAGCTGTCAAATTATAGACCTATAGCCATATTGTCACCACTCGCCAAAATCATGGAAAAATGTATACACAAACAACTTGTACACTACCTAACTGAGAGCAATCTGTTAACCAGTTCACAACATGGTTTCAGACCCAAGCATAGTACTACTACCGCCCTCCTCTCTTTCACAGACACTATCAACCATAACAGGAATGACAAAAAAATATCATCAGCACTCTTTTTGGATCTATCAAAGGCCTTTGACATGGTCAACCACCAACTACTTAACACCCTAAAAACTCTCTACCTAGATAACAAAACTCTGGATTGGTTCTATGCCTATCTCTCTGATAGGAAACAAGCTGTACTCTGGCATAACAAGCTCTCCACCCTCTTACCTAATTCCATAGGGGTCCCCCAAGGTTCCATACTGGGACCACTTCTATTTTCTATTTTTATTAATGATCTCTACAAAATTATCCCTGAGACCTCCTGTATTCAATACGCCGATGACTTGACACTCATTTGCTCGGACAAATCGCCAGTTAATCTACTATCTAAAACCCAAGACTGTTTCACCGCAGTAGAAGAATGGTTGTTAGGTCGCCATTTGATCCTCAATCCAAAGAAAACCAAGCTGCAAATCTTCCATCCTACCCATAAACCTACCCACATACCCTTTACTGTACAATCCAAGAACGGGACTATTATCTCCCCTGACAACAATACCAAACTACTAGGTGTTACCATCGATGACAAACTTAGATATGATTTGCACATCAACCAAACTATTAAAACAGTTAATAAGAAACTGGGGTCCTTATATAGAATAAAATCCTTTCTGACTCCCATGGCTAAGTGGCCATTGCCCGCTCACATCTTCTCTCTACCCTCTTATATGCCTCCCCCATACTCACTAACCTTAAAAAATCAGACCTAAATAAACTCACCTGTTATAATCATATTGCTAGATTTTCTACAGGCATGCCCTATAAAACCCATCACTGTATTAACCTACTTAACCTTGGTTGGATTGAACTATCAAACCTACTCAAGCAGAACCAACTAACAGTAGCATTTAAAATTCTCAGTCAACCAGACAACATTCCTGCACTGAGTAAGTTAATCACTCCCTACACAAATCTAAACAGTCTGCGCTCATCAAACATGTTACTTGTACAAACGGTCAAATCCTGTAATCTAGGTGGTGACTCTCTGTTTGCCAATGCCATTGGTAAAATATGGAACTCCTTTCCTCCTCAAATTACCAATGCCACCTCCCAAAACAAATTCAAGAAAGGTCTACTCTACCACTTTAAAACCCAATGGCTCTGCCAATGCTCTAAACCAGACTAATCCCTCACTTCCTCATTCTCCATATCAATATTGGAGTACCTAAGGTACATAAAGTATGCTCACCTCTGAGCCTATCATTAATAAGGTGCTATCTAAATGTTAATGTATTTTTTCTTTCTTCTTATGTATTAATTATCAAATGTAGTGATATGTTGTCTGTCTAATATGAATGTAAATTACTATCTATGTGGAGCTTTTCTCCTCGGGCCTCCGCTGAAAATGGACATGCATCCAGTCGGACTATCCCGGTCAACAAATGTAAAATAAAATAAATAAAATAAATAAATTCTGGCAATCAATCAACCTCCTCTTTAACCCTGGAAAACTTACTACCCCAGCCGCAACAACTAGTAGCTCTACAGGCTGCATAGCCATTTAAGTCAATACCCACTTTATCACTTCAGTAACCTTATTACTAAACAAAACAGCAAATTCCCCACTTTCCATACCCTCCCCACCAACTTCAACACGTCACCAAGTTTCTCTCTTACACCAACCCAAACTAGGTATATAGAAAATCTCCTATGTAAATTAAAACCATGTATTCTTGCTGCAGATCAGCTACTGGGTAACTTTCTAAAACTAGCTGCCACATCAATCTCTTACCCTATATCTGTCCTAATAAACTGTTCTTTCTCTGAACAGTATGTACCTCTCCTCTGGAAAATATCCCATGTCATACCCCTACACAAAGGAGGTAACTCCACTGCCCTTTCCAGTTATAGATCCATAGCCATTCTCTCACCACTAGCCAAAATTTTAGAAATATGTATATATAAACAGATAAGAACAACCTGTTATCTAATACTCAACATGGCTTTCGCCCGAAACATAGTACTAACACAGCTCTTATAATTTTCTCCAGTACCATAAATCTCCTCAAAAAGAAAAGCAACTTGTCTCTGCCACCTTCCTTGATATGTCAAAAGCCTTTGACACTGTATCACATGAAATACTTCTTAATAAACTTGCCTCTTTCAGTTTCAGACCTGATTCCTTATGCTGCTTTCATAGTTCTCTCTCTAATTGTAAACAATCCACCTTATGGGATTATAAACTCTCTCCCCTACTTCCCATTACTGTACGTGTCCCACAGGGTTCCATCCTTGGCCCTCTACTTTTCATTATTTTTACCGATGATCTTTGTTCCACCACCAAACCTGCCTCAGTCATTCAATAAGCTGATGACATATCCCTCATCTGCTCAGCCCCCACTATAAATGTACTCCAAGAAAAAACTCAGGCTGCCCCCCAAAGCATTGAAAACTACTTATCGGACCACCAACTCATATTAAACCCTAACAAAACCAAGCTTAGTAATACCTCGGTAAAAAATATCCAGTTTCCCCTCTTTATATCTTCCTCCAATGGTACTAAAATAGAACCCATTGAACACACAAAACTTCTCAGTGTTACTATTGACAATGGCCTGAAGTTTGATAAACACATAGCATTAACGATTAAAGTCCATTTAAAACTTGGTGCTCCTTACAGGGCTAAACCCTATCTCACCAATCATGCCAGACTTACAACTGCTAGGACACACCTTCTATCTGCCCTTCTTTACTGCTCCCAAATATTCACCAACCTCCATAAATCAGATTTGAATATCTTCGAAGCTTGCTATAATAAAATAGCCAAATTCACCTCAAACCAGTCTCAAAGATCACATCACTGCACTGCCCTTCAGTATCTGAACTAGATCGAACTCCCTAACTTACTGTCTCTCAATCAACTAATAGTTGACCACTCAGTCATCTATAAACCTGACTTCTGTCCAGCTCTATCAAACTTGATCAACCCGATGCTATTCTCAGTTCACACAGGTCAGCAGATAAAATACTACTCAGTTATCAAAACTCAGAACTTATACCGTGACTCCTTATACAGCCACACAATAGCCAAATCATGGAATTCTCTTCCCCAGTATATCCTATCCACACCTGACACTCAGAACTTCAAACGGCTCCTAAAAGAATATTTCTCAATTTATTGGTTGTGCTCCTGCACATCCTCTGGCTAAATAATTCCTGCCCTCCTTCACTGTTTGCTAACTCATTTCTCTCTCTCAGTCTATTACTGTATAGGTGATCCTGACTTATTTTATATACAAAACAAAAATATTTTCTAACTCTTTATATGATATTCTACACTTTTATCCTGTTACATCCTGTTTTTACCTTGTGTATATATTCATGTATATATTTTATCTCTGTTTAGTTGCATGACATTTTAAAATTCTGTCTTGCCTTGCTTGTATCGCTGCTTTATCTAATTATACTATATGTTGTATTTTTGTAACGTTTTATAATTTGTTGGAGCTTTTGTCCTCAGGTCTCCGCTGAAAATGGGCCATTGGCCCAGTCGGACACTACCCGGTAGTCAAATGTAATAAATAAAAATAAATAACAACTAGTTATATTCCTGCTCCTCATCAGGCTGAACCCATTTCTCCTCTCCTCACCCTCTCTCTTCCTATTTTCCATTTTTACTATATCTGTATGCTTACTAAATACTTTACTTACTCCATCCTCACCCTCTCTCTCTCCCTACTCCCCACTTTCAATATATTTCTCGTTGCTTACTCATCTCATGTGAATATAGGTATAACAACATTAAGCATAACATTTTACAGTACCAAAGAGGTATATCTGAGACACTACTCCATTGTATATTAAGCTATTGTATCTCTGAGACACTACTCCACTGAATGATTTTGTTACTAAGTGTAACTGTCAAAATATGTGCTACTAAGTGACCCTGTTAGCTTTATTACTAACTTGAACTGTGATAATATGTTGCTATGTGATTTATTACTATCATTTCTCTGATTGTTTCACTATTGTTTAAAATACTGATTGCTAGTTGTTATTATGCGGAGCTTTTCTCCCGTGCCTCTGCTGAAAATGGGCAAATTTTCCCAGTCGGACTTCCCCGGTAAGCAAATTTTAAATAAAATAAAAAGAAATAAATAAATGTGCATACAGTTTGGCAGTAAATTATTCCAAATACATAGCGAGGTCATTAAATTGGTGTGTGGGGGGGGGGGGTCATGGCTTTATACTAGGCTTACAACCACCAAGGTTTTTACAAACCTAGTCATGCAACTCAACCCAGTTTTGTCCCTGAGTTTACTGGGCACCTATGTGGTGGGCTATTTCATTCAGGAGGTAGCTACAGGCTATGTGGGGGGGATATGTTTGTTGGAGATTAATTTGCTTATTGTCAACCTCTGTCCATCAGTGAGACAGGAGCAAGACTGGAAGTGAATTTGTGATTTCCTATCCAATAATTAAGGTTTAGTTTGAATAGGGTCAGGGGTGAACTCTGCTTCACATTGATGGGGGGCTTATTCCATAGCATGGGATCCTTTGAGACACAAATCAGGGTGTTGAATTGAGTGGGTCCATGTTGACTTAATGAAGGTAGTTTCAAGTGACAGCAAAACATTAAACTTTCCACTGAAACCGCCTTTGGCAAACAAAGGACAACTTTTTTTGCAGGGGGACATGTCCCCCTGCACCCCCATGTCGAGGACACACCCCAACTTATATTTGCCAAATCCAAGGTCACACAACAGTGGAGAAAAAGGAAAACTCCACTGTCAGCTAAGTTAGCTTTGCTGAACAATTTTCAAACATTTATGTTTGGAGAAACTAACCTCACCAATTTTACATGTTCCCAAAATTAACCAGGTCATCATTCAGTTTTAGTAGATTAGCCTTTACACAATCTCAGAATATCAAGGTATTTGAAGATGCTTCTGGCTTCAGTCCTACAGTGAGTGATACTGATTTATGGTGTGATTTGACTAGGGAGAAAGTTTCACCTGTTTGGTAACAGAGTTGTCTCATCTCTGTGAGGAGTAAGTCCAGGATTTTGTCACCTGTAGTTGGAGTGCATACTGTCTGATCCAGCAAGATTGTAATTATGATGTCCAGAAGTCTCTGGAGTTGCACATTAGGTTATATATAAATCCCCCAGTTGATGGAAGGGCAACTGGAAGTTCCCTATGATAATGGTGTCTGTGCCCTAATGCTAAGAGACTCCATACTAGTCATGTAGGGGTTATGGGCCAAAGGTGGCATAGAGGGGGTCCTAGAGTTCACCATGGTAATGGTTGTGTGCATATGCATGCACCATATCTGGACTTTTGTGTAAGGTGGCCCTGGAAGAGGAGGACACTAAAATAATAAATTGCACATTTGAGCAAAAACTAAAATGCTGAAGTATAAATAACTAAGATGAATAAATATAGAATAATTTACCATGGCAAATGAGATTTCCAGCTGGTCAGAGATAAATAAAGGAATAGATAAAAAGATATTTTAACATGTATCGACATCTCTGGATAAGAATAACAACCCAGGGTTGAAAGGACTGGAATCTGACTTATAGCTCCAGACTAAGGGAGAAGACATTTTTCCTGTAGAAGGGACAGAGGTGTAGATGTGGGGAATGGGTTGGGGCATGGAGATTTCAGACTAGGGGACTAGGAGGGAATGGCCTTTTTTTTTTTGCTCCTCATGTGAAGAACTGAGGGGGTAGGGGGTAGGAGAACCCGTTCTGGGGCTGGCACCTGGATTTAGCAGAGTTAGCTATGACTGTGTGTGTGTGTGTGTGTGTGTGTGTGTGTGTGTGTGTGTGTGTGTGTGTGTGTGTGTGTGTGTGTGTGTGTGTGTGTGTGTGTGTGTGTGTCTGTGCGGGTGTGTGAGTGTATTTGTACACATACACACATCCATCATCTACCCCCATTTTTATAATTGTTCATGTCCTTGGGATAGCGCATGAAACTTTACCACCACCCTCATGTTTTTATTTAACACCAATGCACTGTACGAACAGGTACACAAATGCATGGATCTTGCCATACTGAATAGAACCAAGACGCTTTCCTCCAAAAAAAGGAAGCCGATCTGGTGGTCCCCTGCCGTAAACAAACTCTACAACAGAAAGAGAAAACTGATGCGGAATAAGGAAGTCCCAAGACTGGAAAAAACTCCCTTATCAGCCTCAACAAAAAGTTGAGATCCGTCATCGAATCCTCTAAAGCTAGCTATGAAAACAGAATTGAAGCAGATAGTAAAGACAACCACAAGTCTTTCTGTAGTTATGTAAAAATCTCCATGGCAATACCCAAATTTGCTCTTAGTTACTGCACAATGGTACCACTTATACCAAGCAAACAGATATTCCCAATATACTAGCCAACAGATTCAGTGCAACTTTACCCCTCCCCCCCCCCCTTAAAGGACCAGTCACCATACCAGTAGATTGCCAGGCCCCCAGTATTACTGCTGCACAGGTTAAAACAGCACTGTCCAAGGCCAAGAATACAACTTCTATGGGACCTGACAATATCCCTGGCTGTGTTCTACATGAACTACAGTGTGAATTGGTACCTCATCTCTGTGCCCTGTTCAATAACAACCTCACCTCAGGCTTCGTCTCTACCGAATGGTGCACTGCTACAGTCATCCCTCTCCACAAAGGAGGAGCGAATGCAGACCCTGGGAACTATCGCCCAATTAGCCTGATGAGTCTGATATGCAAAACTATGGAACCCATCATCATGGACCTAATAATAAAGGATACAGGGAATCTCCAAAATTTGGATCCCACACGGTTTGATTTTGTGAAGGTTAGATCATGCCTGCTCAATTTGTTTGACTTCTTTGAGTCAGTCACCAGAGCTGTGTATGAAGGCAAGGTGGTTCATACAGCCTACCTTGATCTGGCCAAAGCCTTTGATACCATTCCCCACTCAGGAATCATAGAAAAACTCATTAAGCTAGGCATCAGCCCCTATATCACTAGGTGGGTTGCAAACTAGCTCACAGATAGAAACCACAGTGTGAAAGTAGCTGACTCCAAGTCAGACTGCTGACCAGTCACGAGTGGAGTCCCACAGGGTTCGGTCCTGGGTCCTCTCCTGTTTGGTATCTACTTCTCTGAAGTCCAGGCCAACACAAAGGGACTCTGGCTGACGAAGTTTGCAGACGATTGCAAGCTGGGAGCTATTAACTCCCAAAGTGATGTTGACATCCTACAGAAATGCCTCACTGAGACCAACAACTGGTGTCAAAACCATGGCCTTAAGCTCAGTGCCAAAAAATGTGTCCTCATCCCCTTTGGGAAAAACCCGGTTCCCATACATTACCACATCAATGATAGCCCATTGAACACAGAATGCATTATAAGAGATCTGGGTACATAGGTTGACAGCAACCTCTCTTTTGATCACCACATTGCCACTGCCACTGTGGTCAGAAAGTCCTTCTATGTGGCACATCTCATTTCCAAGGGTTTTGCATCCAGGAAGAAAGAGGTAATTGTCTCCCTTTACTCTTCCCTCATTAGGCCATCATCAAGTACAATGTCCCAATTGGCGTGTGTCTCACTAGACAATTGCAACAACTGGAGAGGCTGCAAAAGTACCTCACAAAGAGGATCAGACTCAAAAAAACTCCAACTATTCTGTCTCATATTGCCTACTTAGAGGCGATCTCTGCTTGACTTACAAATCCATGTCTGAACCAGCTCTGTTAGAAATGCTACATCTAAAGAAACCCCAATTTCTCCACACCACACACTCTAGAGACCTCAACCTCATTATCACAATCAACAGAACATGCTGAAGGGTCAGGTTCATAACCCAGAGACTGCCCAGGCTATGGAACAGACTTCCCATACATGTCAAACAGAGCACCTCACTGGCTCTCTTCAAGAGAGATCTTGATGAGTGGATGGGAAATAGAAAATTCATCCTGGGGATCACTACAGTGGCTGTCCTCGACAGAGGCACTGGGAACTAAGGTTGGGTGGCACGATGCTAGGGTAATCCTATGAGCTAGGCTTGTAAAGGCTCTAGGGCCATTAGCCTAGTACACACTTATGAACCTATTCATGGCCAAATGTGCAATACCTTCTTGCACAATATGCATAAGTACCTGTGTATACTTAGCTACTCATGCAAACCCCATATCACAATTTCACTATAAAGTCACTCCCATCATGTTTTTTTTTTTTTTGGATGGGAGACGCACCTGCTAACTCAGTTTTTGCACAACCATGACCAAAGTAAATAGCATGCTGCAATTAACTAACATTAGGTGACTATAGTAGGAACTGACACACCATTCGTTGAAACAAGCATCAACAAGAACTATTCTACTAAATGATAAACTGACCAACATTTTTTTTTATTTATGTGTTATCAAATAAAGCAGTAGAAGCAAGTAATCCATATAATTAAAGTGATTTTTATTAAATGGGGAAAAATATTTGCATACACTCTTTTTTAACACAGGTAGACTAACCAAAATTGTCCAGTCCATTAGTCCTGCTACAGTCCAAAGATGATTTCACACTGCTTCCTTTTGTTTGTTTTCTTACTAGAAAATCTCAAGCTTACTTAAGGGTCTTCCAGATTAACTCTTATTTGTTACAACCTACTTGACATAACCACTGTTTCCTGCACAGTCTCCCCAGGAATCAAGAGGCTGACATTTCTTATCAGAGTCATAGCCCTGCTTTTTATGTCTCACAGAATAGTATTACTGCTTGTTAACAGGCCTCTGTGTAGCAACATGTCTAAGGAGCACAAAATGCATTATGCGGCACAATTTACAGCTTACTATTTAGCAAAACTTCACTATCTTATAAAACACTTTATGTTATGTACAGCATAGCACCCTGTGAGTACACTCTAATATTGGAAAAAAAAACAGTTAAATGCTTCATTAGCATGAGACCCAATCTTAACAATTGTTAAACACCCCCTACAAATGCTGTTAAGATTGGGTCCCACATTAAAGGAAATCTCCACCATAGAACTAAAAACAAAAAAAAAATGTTTCACTCTATCTTTGTTTCCTGACCTATTTTAACACCTCAGAATCACTCTAAGTGTTTTATTTGTAATTTTAGCCTGTTTTCCACAACATGGCTACCAATGGGGCTTGATGTACAAAGACCTGCAATTTAGTTACTTTTCTGGCTGTGGCTGGATAACTTCTAAGTATAGTGTAAAACAAGGTCTGAGCCAAACATAAATTAGGGTGATTAAAGACGGAAAAGAAGCAGTCCTTTTACAAAAGGTAAAGAAAATAACAGTGATCCTCCCAAATCCCATTATATGTCAATGTCATGGGAATTCAACGTTACTTCCATATATCTGGCACGGGTCATACAAAGTATTATGGGAAAGGGAAAGGCTTAAGGGAGTGCAAGATCACGTTGATACATGAAGCCCCATTGGTAGCCATGTTGTGGAAAAGAGGCTAAAATTATAAATAAAGCACCTAGAGTGATCTTGATGTGTTAAAATAGGTCAGGAAACAAAGATAGAGTGAAAAAAAACAGTGTTTGTTTTAGTTCTAGGGTGGAGTTTCCTTTAAGAACAGAGTCCCAGCCTGCAACTGACACTGACAGAAGTCAAAACAACTTCTTTATTGTCTGCTGTTTGTTCCTACAGTCTGCCCGACTTTATTTTCAAGTGTTTCACAGACATATCTAGCTGTCTGACATGACTAAGTGCTTTTCTGGCTTTAAAATTCAGCAAAACACTTCTCATTTTTTTCTTTATACAACCAGTAGTACATAGAGAAAATAAATCTTCATGCACTACAAAGAATTATGAATTTATATCCAGTCGTAAACCTAATAATCGTAAACCCAATATTAAGTGTTCTTGACATAGATGCCAAGATTCACCTCTTTAGCAAACACATAATACGTAAGTTACATTCAGAGACCTAATTATAATCTTCAATAAATTCATCATTTTCACACCCCTAAGGCAAGAATCACCAGTGCCACCCTAGGATAGAGTGAAGGGGTAATTTCCCCAGGTGCAAGCTTTCTGGCGCTTTTTCCTTAATCTTAATAATAGCCACTTGGGTACAGATGCAGTTGTACAGCGATCAGTTAAGTTGTGGTGGAACTGCACTGCACTCCACACTAAACATTTACCTAATTTCTCAAGAAGGGAGAGACAAGTTAGTCCCAGGGTAAATTTGAAAGTGCACATCTAGTCACCCAGGTTTAGTCTGAAGTAAGATTTTTAATTGTATTGCTTACCCTACATTAGACATTTAATGCAGAGAATGGATAGGTGCTAGGTGCTAAGTGATGAGTACCTGTATGTCACTCTCTGTTTATCTGCCAATGAAGGTTCAGTGTCTCTTGTTCTAGTTAGATGTGCTGTTTGATGTACTGAGATATAGGAGTTAAAGCAACAACAGGTCTGTAATGGTATGATAACTGCACCACAGATTTCCCTTCAGGAGTCTATAAGACACAAGAGTACAGGGACAAGGCTTCACCTCCTCTTGGTACCCAAGATTCTTAAGACCAAAGATTATTTGGTTACAAACCCATGGGTCTTTTAAAGTTTATTGCTATGTCGAATGAAATGCATAACAAAGGAAGTGTTGTACCATATAATAGGTCTGTGCAGTACAGATTATGGGGGAACAATGATAGATATGAATCTAGATGAAATACTTTTGGCAATTAGCTATGCTAAGTAGAAGGATTTCCTGACCACAGCTGCACCTTAAATGGTACTTCTACAGTAAGTAATAAGACATTGTCAAGAGGTACAAATAAACTATGAAGACCAAGACTTACTATTCTGTAAGTAATACTTTCACCATGAGCGTTTATTACCAAATTTAGTTACTTCTACCTCCTGTGACCACTGCCTGTACTTCCCATTCTCAGACTTCTTGTAATTTCTTAGTTCTTTTTCCCCCATGGATTTTACATTAGTTTATCCAAAGGTTTTCTGAATTGCTTTTGACAGATGTGATCTTATCGTACATCCAGGTTCATCATACTTATAACAATGCTCATTTACCCTGATATGTAATTTGTAGCCTTACTTCACTTTATCAGTGTGTGTTTTCTATATTTAAGTTTTGCTTGCAATTACCAAACGGAACAATATGTTTAATGAGTAAAATACTAGGTTTACTCTTGCCTCATTTATTCTTTGTGTAGGTTTTGGTCATTTAACTTGAATCCCTGTTTAGTCCACATAGTGCTGCTATTTTTCCCTTCATTCTGGTGCTGGGGATTCCACATCTTTTAAGACACAAAACACTTCTGGGTACTACTCGCAGTTGTTATGCTGTTACTGAGATTATAGCATACACCTAACTGTATTTTACCATGCTTACATAATCAAAAAAAAGATGCAAAAATTTGAAGAAGTAAGTACTTGTACGTATAAAGGAGAAAAACAGTACCTCTCATTAAATTACTTACATGTGCCCCTGGATTTAATAAACTCCATGTAGGAATAGTGCAAGCCCTACACAGAGTATACTATGGCCATGTCTGCAGTTCCCCTCGGCAGCATGCCTTGCATATTAATGAAGGTGCGCTGCTGAGGAAGAGCCATATACACAGTTACTGAATCAGTGTAGGGGGTGTGTTACAGTGTTCGGAGATGTGCAACACACCCCCTGCACTGTGAAAGTGTCGTACGGCACTTAAATAGTAAGTTGAACTCAGCCAGTTGTAAAAGTTATATGTAGGGGGTGTGTTACAGTGTATGTAACACACCCCCTCTAATGTTAAAGTGCTGTACAGCACTGGAATATTAAAATAAACGTGCCCTCGGCCAGTTGTAAATAAATTATATTTGTAGGAGGTATGTTAGTGTCCATAATATACCCCTGTATTGTCAGAGTGCTGTATGACAGTGAAATTAAATGTTAAAAAGTAGTGTCCCTATTATTTATGTTTTTTTTTTTGCATTTGCATTTGCACAGTGCAGTGCGGCACTTGGTAAGAAACTCATGTCAGACATCTAAAACTAGAAACCAGATGCTTTTAACTTTAATAGAAAAGGTCAAGTTTAAGCATAGCTGAGTGGGTTTCCTTGGCATGGTGCTCATCAGTGCTTAAACGTAACTGAGAGCTATATAGAACACTATCACCATATCCTCAGCAGCTGAATGGTTAGAGTGACAGCCTCATGTGAAGTAGGTGCATGGTTCAAATACCAGCCATTCAGCTTTTTATATAGGATAGGGAAATGTAAATTTTGTTTTATGTATATATTGAAATTTGTTAACCAGGTTAGTCCAGCTTGACCAGTAGGCCTTTTTCAGTGGAGACCCGAGTATAAAAGCCCCAGTTAGACACAAGTGTCCAATACATTAAAGTTACACTACTAGATAATGTAGTGAAATGCATATGTTTAGGGGATATAAAGTAAAATAGATACACATAATAATAAATTATCATTAATGAACAAATACTTTCAATAATTGTTTTTTTTTTAACTCTGGTTTGCCCATAGCTAAGCACTACTAAGCAAAGCCAATCAATGCTCAAACAGGACCTGTTTTATCAGTACTTTATTTTATTTATTTATTTATTTGTTTAACATTTGTTAATTGGGAAAGTCCGACTTGGAACAAAGCCAATTTTCAGTGGAGGCCTGTAGAGAAATGCTCCAGATATCTGTCTTTTTTAATGTGGGAGGAAACCAGAGCACCCAGAGGAAATCCATACGAATGCAGGGAGGACATGCAGACTTCACACAGTAGGCACCCCAGCCAAGAATCAAACCAGAGAACCTCTTGCTGTGAGGTGACAACTTTACTGCTGCACCACTGCTCTGTCCACTGGCCTACTTAGCAATGCACAGCTCTGTTTAGCTGGTTTGGGCAGTACTTAGCACTCCCAGTTTAAGCAGTCCTCATCTCAGCTAAGAAGGTTTGCGCACCACTAAGCATTGCTAGGCATTTGTCACTTTAAGCACTGCTCAACTAAGCTTAACGGGTTTGCATACTGCTAAGCAGAGCTTAGCATTTTTAAAACTGGTCTAATGGTGGCAAAGGGTGGGAAATGGCCTTATTTAAGCTGCACAGGTGGGAATACAGCCAGTACCTGTTGGGAGTTTAATCACTGCTGGAGCTATGGCTAGAGTCGGAAAGGGACCGTGTTTTTGGGCACAGCGCTGGAGCATGTTGGAGTCCAGGGTCATGACTGGGCTCCTTATCAAAGACCATGGCAACAGACTGCTGCAGGACCAGTATCAGGGCTCTGAATACAAATCCAAGGCTTGGGACCATCTGGTATGTGACCTCACCACTGCAACTGGAATTCCCCACACTGGTGAGCAGGTGCATCATCATTATAATGACCTGAAGCAAAAGAAGGGGGTGCTCTTGTTCCAGTGGATCCAAGATGCTCGAGACCGGAATGTCCCAGAAGTTTGTAAGTATAAGAATCAGTGATTTATCAAATTATAGTATGAATATCTGATAGACAGGTACGCATAATGGTGTGTTTTTCCCCCACAGCTGCAGAGGAGAGGGCTCACAACCTGGAGGCCCATGCAGGGCACCTGGCCAGGATGCATTGAGAGTGTGGCAAGTACAGATATATCTTCCAATGTATAATAATCTAATTAAGAAAGAGTAAAGTAGTAACTGCCAGTTGGTATAGTCTGTTGTGAGTGTACTGCAATGAATGTGTACATACACCTGGACTGATGTAAGTGAATATTGCCAGGTACAGTTCAGTATACATGAAAGCAGGAAAATTGCTACGGTTATGTAAAAAAAAGTTAAAACAGTAATAATAATGTTTGGGAATAGCATGTGTATACCGTATTAATAACACATGTTCTGGTAATAAAGTACACTGACATTGAAAATGTGAAGGGAATAAATTAACTGCATTCCTAATCTACAGCAAATACAGTACAACTGCAGTCAGAATTGTGAAGAAATAAATGTAGTACTGCTTAGATTGTTGTTCAAGAAATCAAATGTCACAGGTTTTGTGAAGTAAACATGGGTATAACACCATGAAGTGAACGAAGGCTAGCCAATAAATAACTGTTATGCTAAAGTGTAGATGTGGAGCTGTTCTACAAGATATAATGTAATATGATATTTGTTCTGCAATAAGATCTGTACCTAAAGTAATGCTGTTTAAGATATTATAGTGTGTTTCTCCCAGGGTTGTCTTGTGTTAACCTTTGCATTTCAGCTATATGCATCCCTGAACGCAGGTACGCTGATAGAGGCAAGTATGAAAGTGTAATAGCTGTAGACTGGAAATATACCATCTGCAAATGTATATGGGTCAGGCAGGCAATCCAGCACCCTGATATGCTCTGCACATATCACACATATTCCCATCCCCGAGGGGTTAATGGTGTACACCTGCATTCCAAGTATTAATACACAGTTCACCAACTATCTGTAATGCATGACTCTCATGCATGTATGTTCAACTGTCACTGCAGTCTTGTGTGACGCTACCTATATTACCAGGTCACACCTGGTCACCAGGTGAGATATAGGTACATATCACTCAGTCAGAACACAGCATTGGCCTAGTAGTTCAGTGTGATAAGCAATATATATGTTGTTCATTTTGCCACACACATTCCCATGTTTGAATCCAAGGACAGGTATTAAGATATACTTATAATAAAAGACAAGCAGTACTGACTATTTATAAAAACAGTAATGTGTTAACAAATCTTCTCCCCACAGGACTTACAGGTAAATAAATGTCTCTAGCAGCTGTAGGAAGGGTATAGTGATGTCTGTGTTCAGATGTAGTAGTGTGTAAAGAGCATTTCTCAGGTCTACTTCACTTCGCCTAAAACTCATTTGGTAGAATTTCATATCACCAAGACCAAATTGCCAAAAGCTCACATTACCAAAAACACATTTAACTGAATCTCATTTCACCGAATGTAGTAGTAGTGGCAGCGTGTAGAGTACTTTAAGGCAAGTAAAAGGTATATGCCTTTTTCCCCACTGTAGTGCGATCCTGGAGTTGGTATATATATTTAAGGGGTGTGGTGGGCACAGCCCCCTCCCCACATACTTTGGTTTTATATTGTCTGGTTTCTGTTCAGAGGGTAAGTAAGTAGTTTTTAAGTTCTGTAAGGAGTTAGTAATTGGTGTTGTCAGTGTGAATGTCTTTGGTGTATAATCTAGTATTTTGAAATTCAGCATTCTAAGCTTTCGGTGAAATGAGATTCAGTTAAATGAGTTTTCAGTAATGTCAGCTTTCGGCAATTTGGTCTCGGTGATATGAAATTCTACCAAATGAGTTTTAGTTGAAGTAATCACACTCCATTAAATAAAACAACGTGAAGTACAGTACTATTCAAAGTTAATAAGACAAATTAAATGGTCTGTTGGTACAGCTGTATAGCTGTTGCATCTGTGAATGTTTGCTGATAGTCTAATCCCATGCCTGCCAATGACAGCAGGATAAGTGTAACCTCTCTGTACTGTGCATGATACACGTCTTTCAAGTGTCATGCTGCCACAGATAGTGATCACTGCTGCCAGAAACCTTGCAAACAGATATAAAGGCAGTTGAAGTATGCCGATAGCACACTCACACAGCATCAGTGCAGAGTACACCTTGGTAGTCAAATATGTTCCCCTGAGATGTAATAGTCCCCTGAAGTTATGCACCTGTAGGTGTTTTGGCTTGGCCAATACCATCCCATCTTGAAAGCTTGAGAGGTATGTACGTGCTACAGAAGCTATAGGGCACTAGTAGACATAAAAGTAAGGGCAGACCTGTAGAGTATTAGCAATATTGTCATCAACAGTATAGCCTATGCAGTTTGTCATGGAATGTTTTTCTCTCCCCCCACCCCTTATTTGCATCACAAATTATTAATTTTGCACTACAAGTATGGTTCCATTTTCAAATATGTTGTTCTCAAAACCAAATGTTGGGCCTTGCATTGTATTATTGGTAATATATTATAATGGTTGCATACTAACATACCTTGTTGAAATACCAATGTTGGCCTTTTGCCGTAACTGTTACTGGCATGCTGTTACAATAATGACTGTTATTCCTTTCTGCCTGTGTTCTGTATGCTATGCAGTTCTATTGTCCTGGGTTAACTGGAACATCCATACATGCTGTTATAACTAATGTTGAAATGTTTTGTTCATGACTAACCAATACTCTTTGACAAACTTAAACATCATAACACACTTGGTTAGGCTGATCCCAGCGGATCCACCTGTCCGATCTCATCTGGCCATGGCACTGGGTCCCAGAATATCTGGGACCCAACCTGGATTTGCCTCCTCCACTGATCCTCCACCTTTAGGTGGAACCACCTCAGGGGAGGGGGCCCGTCCCCCCTGGGCATACCTCTCAACCGTACAGAATTCCTCTCTAAATACCGGTTTTGAGGGCAAAATATTGTGGTGCCACAAATTCCCGAGTAGCCCCTTCAATTTCCATATTTTCTGGGGGGTTTTTAAAAGATTTTTTTTTTTACTGTTCCTGACGTCATCACATGCAGGGCTGTGTGCAGGAACATTACTAGTAGTTAATTTAACTTTGCCGGTCTGCAACTCCATGGGTTTTGTTTGCACATAGCACTTCTTTCTTCCAGGTAAAAAAAGACTGTTACTTAATTCTTAGGACCAGCTGTGTGTGATTTATTATGCTTATGCTTGTTAGGAATATGCTCCTGACCGGTATTTTTCTTGCTGTATGTGAGATACTTAACAGTTGCATTTGTACTGCACTTTACTTTATATACATATGTTGTTAAGAGCTTGGGGCTCAATTTGAATGCAAGGCTTATGCTCTTACATAACAGTGAGTCAGTGAGATTTAACAGTTGCATTTGTACTTTCCTTTATGTACGGGCTGTAATCTCAGACAGTGTTATTATGTACTGAGATCTTTGCATTTAAAACTGTTTATTCTTGGTAGGAATACACTGCCAAGTGGTCTTTTTTATGCTACAGGGGAGAAACTTAACGGTTGCATTTACAGATGTTATGCTTGGGGCTCAGTTTGAATGCTTATACTGTTACAGTGAGATACTGCCTTTGGTTATTCAGTACTTAAGTTTTGCAGTGAAGTGTGGGACTACCAGTCTTTTTGCCTGCTTATCAGTTTTCTCACTGACTGTTGCATTTGTACTGTACACTAAGTAGCTCAGACAATGTGTTATTAAGCTCAATTCAATTTGAATTGAAGATAAGATGCTGTGTGTGTGTGTGTGTGTGTGTGTGTGTGTGTGTGTGTGTGTGTGTGTGTGTGTGTGTGTGTGTGTGTGTGTAAAATGCCCTGGGTAGGTATAACTGGTAGTTATGGTTACTCAGACTCAAACCCTGTACCTTACGTACAAAGAACAAGGGTTTAAATTCTCTACCCATACCACCACTCATGAATCATGGAGTTTTTCAAGTGTCCAAAGTTTCACAGAATGTTTGAGTCATACTTTTGGTCCATTCCTCTTAAAATTTCTGGGTTTCTGGCAAATCACTGAGAACTGAATTCACTAAATAATGATAACCATTTAAGCTTCAGTCTTCCTATCTTTTAGGAAACTAATGGTAACACAAACCATTTTATTCTAGCAAATTTATAAGATAATACAAGCAATATTTAAAATGTGTCCCTGCTGGTTTTGGACCTTTGCCCCTCCCCAATAAAGTTTGTCTTTTGCCAGATTTCTTGTGCTGCATAGTTCTTCAGGGGAAGAGAAGATTAATGCTGCTTATACCAACTCTGTGTTAGTAGCACAACAGGTAGCATACTTACTTTTGATGCAGAAGGCTGTGGGTTCTACTCCCACAGTATGTAGATGGATTGCTGAGACTGTATGGTGTTGTACTTTTAAAGGGGGTGGATGCTGCAGTCCTCTGAATGTCCTCTTTGGCGGAGATACCTAGTAACTATGAACCTGTTATCACTTTGCCCTCCATTCCCTATTGCAATATTACTAGCTTATCATTTTTTAAATGTAACATAGGCAATTTATTCTTCAAGTGCAACAGGCACTTTATTTGTAGATGAAATAATGAAATATAAAGTTGTTTGCCAGCAGCAACCTCTTCATTAGTTACAGATCTCTTTAATGTGGAATTATTTAGATGACTTTTGCTAAGATTAGAATATTGCCTACCATTAAATGCCCTACTTTTACCACAAAATCTACATGCTGCAAGTCAGCAAAAACAAAATCCTAGGGTTTATCTTCTCCCTTCCCAGTGAACATCATTGCTACACATACCAAAAAAAATGGTTACCATTTACTACAGGGTCTGAGGCCATATTTTGATTGACTGTTCAGTTTGCATTTGAAAGTTGGCATCCCACAATTCCATTGGAGTGTGGGCAGGGTTACATATTATGTTCACAAATTTTATGTTAATTAGTGTACAGATTTGTACCTATTTTTCATGGGCCTTTGTCTAGATTTTTGATGTTTCCAGGTTGAGAGGTATGCCCCTGGGTGAGGGCACTGAGAGGATCCTGTCACCCGCAATCAGCTCTCAGGGATGGTGCGCAGGGTTATCCAGTGGGATTGGGATGACCGACTGCATGAGATCAAGGGCAGACTGGTACACCTGGAGGTGCAGGCCGGCTCCGGCACCCAGCCTCCAGCACAGCCACCTTCGGGGCCATGAAGGGATAGTGGTGACTGCCCATGGATGTGGACCTCAGCCCCACTGTTTCCATCTGGGGGCACTTGGTCCTCCAATTTCTAAACACTGTCCCCGTCCAAGGTGTTTACCCCCTCATGTGTCATACACAGACCCTGTCCGCTGTCTTGTCTTGTCTGTCTGCAAATAAAATCTCTCCTACCCTACTTACCTCCCCAAATGTACTTACGACCCTTCCCCAACATTCTACTCGCTTCTTTAAAAAAAAAAAAAAAAAAAAAGGACATCTGTCCCGGAAAAAAAAATATTGCTCCATACATAGCTCTGCATTTTGCACCCACGTACACAGTTATCAATCAATGTGAATATAACAAACTTCGGACTCACCACGACCAATATTGAAAAAAAATGGTAAAATTTATTGAACGGTAAGCACTTTCGCGTATCTTAAAATACGCTTCCTCAGACCATAAACATTGAAGTAAAACCATGGAGTTATATAATCAAATACAGCTTCATAATTCAATAAAACAATTAATCAGTTACAATCACCAACAAATCAAAAGGCTTCAAAGCTTCTTTTAATTACAGCATGAGTATGCAATGAATGCTAGCTCTTGTCTGCTTTAAAAGTACCATTGCTGTTACTACGATGCCTTTAACAAAATGCATTTCATTTAAACTAAAAATATTGTGCATGCTATTAAATGTAAGGCATTATTGCACAAAACATATGCTGAAATTAATTGAAAACTGAATAATTTGTATGAATATATATATATATATATATATATATATATATATATATATATATGCTTAAATTATTGTTAGAGTATAAATAGACAAATTAATTAAATTTCTTAGTTTAAAACCAAATGACTATAATTATTACTGTATAGCCTTTAACAAAATATAATTCATTTAAATGAACAAAAAATGGTATGCATATTATTAAATGAAAGGCTATGTTGCATATTTCATGGTTCTGAGTTAGTTATAAACTGAATAATTTATACAGGTAAAAATATACATGTACACTTGGTTCAATTTAAAGAAACTAACAACTATAAGTATCCTAAAACTTGTAAATATGACAAACATCCTATGCATATATAAAATTATTATGTTATTAAATATGAACTAAGTAAAAGCCACACTACCTGTATCAAAATTAAAAAATTTCTTTAGTTTATTTTATTTTGAATAATTACTACAAAATGATAAACCAGTTCATCTACGTGTATTGAGGTAAGACCTGAGTGAAACATATGTATTTAAACCAGGAAAGTAGTGTCCCTTCAATCTAAAAATCCATTTTAGCTCCTTTAGTTCTAGAAAATTCATGTAATCACCACCTCTAGCATTTGGTTCAATAATCTGTAACACCCTGAACACAAATGAGTGGTCAGGGAAAAGTATAACGTGCTTAGCTAGAGCATTTAATTCATTTTTGTTCTTAATGTCATATAGGTGGTTATAAATTCTATTTTTCAGCTTCCTCTTGGTCAAACCTATATAAAACGCTGAGCATAGCTCACATGTAGCTAAATAGATTAGACCCGAGGTTTCACATGTGGCTTGAAATCTAGGACTAAATGAATAGGTCAGCTCTGGATGTATAAACACTTGTTCTTTTGTTATAAATCTGCAGTAACTGCAATGATTACAGGGATAGGTACCTAATCTGTTTCCATAGGAGGCTGTAATTACCCGATCTGTCCCTGACTTTTCACATAGAAGCCTTTTTAAATTCTTATTATTTCTATATGTGAAGAGAGGAGTTTTACCTACTAACTTTGATGTATATTCTTCAGTTATCAATACTTTCCAGTTATTACTAATAATTTTTCTAATATTAGAACTATCATTGGTGTATGTTGTTACAAAACTTGTCCTCTCAGAAATATTACTTGAACTCTTTCTGGTATATGAAGAAACATATGGCTTGTATTTAACTGCTATGTTAGAAGCTTCTATCTCACCTAGGACCTGCGCTCTAATACATTTTACTAAATTAATATCATATCCCCTATCTGTAAAGGTTTTTTCCATTTTATCTGCCTCCATTAGCAGATCAAAGTTATCTCCACATATTCTCAATAACCTGGTGAATTGACTCTTTATGATGCCGCCAAATACATGGCGTGGATGCATGCTGTCAAACCGTAAGATTGTATTTTTCCAGCATGTCTTCCTATGTAAAGTGGAGGTCAATTTACCTCCTCTAATATCCAAACAAACATCTAGAAAATTCACTGAATCAAACGATGTTTCAGCTGTGAATCTAAGGAAACTAGTTGTTGTCTCTAGGTATTCCTTAAATGAATTAAATTCTTCTACCAACCCATCCCATACAATTAAAATGTCGTCTACAAAACGTTTGTAAACCAGGACTTTACTAAATAGATGATGGGTGAAAACATACTCCCTTTCCCATTGGTACATCACTAGATTGGCGTATGTATTGGCACAAGGGGTGCCAATTCCTAAACACTGTCCCCGTCCAAGGTGTTTACCCCTCATGTGTCAAACACAGACCCTGTCCGCTGTCTTGTCTTGTCTGTCTGCAAATAAAATCTCTCCTACCCAACTTACCTTCCCAAATGTACTTACGACCCTTCCCCAACATTCTACTCGCTTCTTTAAAAAAAAAAAAAAAAAAAAAAGGACATCTGTCCCGGAAAAAAAAATATTGCTCCATACATAGCTCTGCATTTTGCACCCACGTACACAGTTATCAATCAATCATTCCAGCAATTAATCAACAGAGTTATGTCACCCACACCCCTCCCTGTGGGACGTGAGGATCCAAATTCCAAATAGTCCACAACATGCACAGCTGTTGCTGTAGAAGAAATGGAGAGTTATGGTCCTTTCCTACACCCATCCTGCACATCCCTACCTGCCTTTCATATTGTTTTTCACCCTGCTTGCCCCCATTTCATCACTTTCCTATCACCCCTTCTTTTCTTTTCTTTTTTGAAAATAGTGCGGGTTTAAGCTGGGATAAGTGCCGCTTAGCATCGCGTCATGCAAACCCACTTAAAACTGCTTTATTCACCTTATCTGATTCAGACACTGTTCTGCATATCAATAAAATAACCACCCCATGCCAAATCTTGAACACAGGACCTCATGTACTACTGTATAGCGCATTAGCCCACTACGCCAACTCAGTTCTGGAGAATTACAGGTGTTTTTGTAGGTATATCATGCAGTAGAGTGAAGTAACATTATGAAAATATACATCCCTGCCAAGTATTGAACCCAGGACCCTGTGAACTACAGTACCATATGTTACATCACTAGGCCAACTCAGCTCTGGAGAATTACAGGTGTTTTTGTAAATATATCATGCAGTAGAATGATGTAACATTAGGAAAGTATACACACCTGCCAAGTATTGAACCTAGGACCTTCTGAACTACAGAGTGTACTACACCACTAGGCCAACTCAGCTGTGGAAAATGACTGTTTTTAAATACATCATGCAGTAGAGTGATGTAACATTATGAAAAATATATACACCTGCCAAGTAATTAACCCAGGACCCTCTGAACTACAGTATAGTGAATTAGACCACTAAGCCAACTCATATTTGGAGAATTACTGGTGTTTTCACAAAGATATCCTGATTAACAGTGACACTACTTGTACATGTAATGTGGCTGGGGGGATGCTCAGGTGACAGGGACTTGTGTCACAGTCTCCCCCTAGAAACATACACACCTGATGGAGCAGCATCAACTGCAGCAGCATGCACATTCCAAGAAAAATTATGTATGACACTCGCATCTGCCTGTCTCCTTACTGACCCCAACACACATTGTTAAAAGGTAACCTGCCACAGAATCAAACTCTGTTAACAATGACCAAACATAGCATGCAAAAATTTGGACATACTACATCAATCCAAGCAGTGAACAGTATTTCTCCCTCCACTCTTTGATGCTGTAGCTCCCACACCTCAATAATGTCCTCCTCACAGACGAGGAAAAAGCCAAGGCCTACATGAAGGACATAATTATAGCATTTTGTTGCCATGACATTGGCTAATGAAAATGCAATCCAGCTGTTCTGGATGCTATTAGCAAGTGTGAGGCACAGATTGGTGTACAGGCAATCACCTGTTCATGAGCATTACCTACAAAAGACAAGCTGCTGCCTATGGTAAGGAGACCTGTGACTTTCTTCATGAAGACAGACTGATTTCCAAGGAAAACTACTACTGGATTTCTGATCACAAAGAGTACAACACTATACCAGGTATGTCACAGAATTCACAATGTAATGGAATGCAGATGGGGTGATGCAGTCATGGGAAATAGTAATTTCAACAGTAGGTCTCAACAACATATCTTGGAATGACCTGTTGCTGTTAGTCTGCTGTCCCAACACCTACAGTCTTGCCTTTTGGCTCTGTCTGCAGTGACGTACATTGCAAGTCTGGCCCCTGAGTCCCCCCAGCAATGGTCAGCTCACATATGAATGCTGCTGGATTGTCTGTTGTACAATAGTGACAGTAACTACTAGTGGATACAGCTGGCATATCACATCATGTACTGTCAGTGAGCCCCTGTCAGTCTGTGAATGTTATACAGGGTTAGTTCCAAGATTGTCCAGGTGCCCTTAACTGTTCCTGCTGTACTCTGGCTAGGTCAATGTGTACTCCACACCTGTATCTCATTGCCCGACAGCCATGGCTAGCATACCTGGTGACCCCCTGCAGTAGGACAGCAGGTTATAGGCAGCAGTGGTGAAGGGACACAGGCTCTGCCTCAGCAACAGTGTGTACATATTGAGTATACAATGTAAGGGAATAAGTACAGTACCAGATATTAATGTGCCATTACTGTATTCTGAGGGGTCTGGCATGTTACAGACACATTCCCCACACTCTGGGGACACCCATTACATATTGTTCAGCTGGTTTCCAGACATCCACATTTGCCTGGCATGGGGTCCACATATATCAGGCACATATACACATTCTGCAAACATCTGGGTACTGCAGATGTTGGACACCTATGAGGAGGAAACCCTACACCACATATGCACTGGTTTCAGCTATTGTGTAGCAAAGATGTTGCTGGAATGTCCACATGCACTTGTACTACCACTCATATAGCTGTCAAATGGCTGTATGACATGGTACTGTAACATTGTCCATAGGGGGCACACCACAGTCGATGGCAGTGATGGGTGTGGACGCATAGTAAGACAGTCTGTCACAGCACACAGGGCATAACTAGTATACCTAGGACCATACAAGGTTACTAAGCTATGGGCCCTGAGCCCCTATATGCCTAGGTCACATGTTAACCCATGTGTATGCAGGATACCACCTGATGCCCCAGTCCGACAGGGACACAAGTGGTATCCCAAGGGTGCATGTATAGTTAACATCCAGTTATCCAGGGTCCACCTGCAAAGGTCCAAATAGCTACCCTGCCTGATGTAGACAGGGTGACCATTCCACAGCAGGGTGAGTGTGTGGGACACACATCTGAGCCGCCAAGAAGACCAGTTAATGACACCCACCAGGTTGAGAGAGTGTGTGTGTGTGTGTGTGTGTGTGTGTGTGTGTGTGTGTGTGTGTGTGTGTGTGTGTGTGTGTGTGTTAATAGAGTGGAGCTTGAGTTGCACTTGTGCAGCATGGCCAACAATGTGGAGTCCGTGATTGCCTTGCATGTCAGACAGACGTCACCTCTGAGGAGTATGTGTGACACCGGGTAGATGGTTGGGCTTATAGCCTATCTGTGTATGATAGATGTTCGAGGCCCTGGTACTTCCTGGTGGGGAACCTCTGTGATGTCCCCAGCTGCTGCATGTGCTGTGTGAGGTGAATGATGAATGGGGCATTTTTACACAATAATGGGCTTCATTGTGGGTAATACAGGGATGTTAGGATCCCATGTCCTTGGATGACATACCAGTAGGTATGCGTTGGACCGCATAAAAGGTTTACCATACACCAGAAGCAACATGGTGGTGAAATGCCATGTTGCCTTCAACCTGTGTGCACAGATCCCACACGACTGATTGCGTGCCTGGGATGTTGTTAGTACTGTGATAATATGTGGGGATGTCACTGTCCTCAAAGGGTTTACCACTGCATGTCGTGGTATGCAGCCTGAGACCATGTTTCTGGCACCAGTCATGTATCTGCATGAGACCCTTCTAAGCAGATGTCCACATCAGTAGGGAATCCGGTGACAGCACACAGCATGCAGTTGTCTGCAGACATGGTTGGCCATAGGCCAATGACTGTGTCCTGCACCACAGATGTGTACATCACACATAACAGAGGCCCAAACACAGAACAACAGGTTATGCCGCTAGTTATGGGTCAGCTGCTTGGGGTGGAGTCCCCTATGTGGATTAGTTGAGTCATGTCAGTGTGCCAGCGTAATGCATACTTATGAGCATATATCTGTTATGGCCAGGTGGGTTATACTGTCAAAGACTTTGTCCATTTCAAGGTGGGCAGTGTGCACTGTCACCCCCCCATCCATGGCTTTGGTGACTGTTGTCAAAGAGGCCACCGAGTGTAACCGTCATGATCCCTTCCTTGACCCAACCTAACTGTGTGTGATGGAGTGTGCTGGAGGCCACTAATGTCCTTGTCAATGAGGTTAACTATAAATTGTGCTATGGCCTTGCAGAATAGCCGAGTTAGTCTGATGGGTGTATAATGTGACAGACTGATGGATGTACCACCTTAGTGTAAAGGGATGACAGTGGTTGTCCTTCACATGGCTGGGACAAAGGCGGTCAGGCCTCCTTTGAATACAGTGGCTTATGTTGTTGAAAGATTATGCTTGGAGTCATGTAGGATGTGTTCTGTCATGTGATAGACTCCCATGGTGGATGTATACCATGACTTTCACATGGCAGTGGTAACCTGTTCCCTACATATAGGAGAAGGGAGCAAGTATTGTGGACATCCTGATGTAATGATGGGGGGACAGGAGGCGAAGCCTACACTGACTCTGTCAGACATCAAGTATGCTATACCTACAGCACTGGTATAGCTGGTGTTCTTAACCACCAAAAGTGAGCAGGTGCAGGTGCTACTTGTGATGTTGAAGACATATGTGCAGAATGGGAGATGATTGTCTATAGTGGATGTCAACAATGTGGGCTCTGAGTTTGCTGTGCAGGTTTCCAGGAGTGATCCCATTCACTTGTTCACACTAATGAGACATTGCTTGTAAATGGCCTCCTGCTGCTAGTTTGTCCCAGACAGCGGTATGTCATCCCTGTTATAGACACTTATGTATTGCAGATGTGCACCAGACAGGTATAAGAATCCTTGCAGAGGATGATGTAGTCCTGTTGGGTATACCTGACTCCATGCATCTATACAAATGCACATCTAGAAAATTGTGTGTGTGTGCATATTGGTGCCAGTCCCTACAGAGGGGTTTGAGGCTTTGAAGGCATATATACCACCCCCTGGAGGCTGTATTCCATGTTGGAGGTGTATGTATGTGTGACCCTAGCAAAATGGGTATTATGGGAGATAGTGACTGCAAACATAACCGCATGATGGTTGCTTTGCCATGAAGGATGACACTGTAGGGATGCTGCAGGGGTAACCTGTATTGTGTAATATCTACTGCAACACACCTTCACATCATGTGAGGGAAGCCCAAGATGTTTGTAATTCCAGTGTTGATGGCTCTCTGGCCATTTGTGTACTGGCATGGGTACATCATCCAATGTATGTTTTTAGTTGTTCAAGTGACCCAGGATCAGGGTACAGACCCACAACAGAATGCAGTTGTGAATGGTCCATATAGGGAGGATGGGCTTCATGGTTACATGTAGTGGCCGGTAGCTAGATATGATTTGAATAGGTGTGTTGCCAATGGTGAACTGGCCCTGCAGTGTCCCCATGTGTATCCCACTGACTGTACAGAGTGGAGGTGTGTATGTGTATATACTGAAATCACATGTCTCATGCCATTCCCACCCACACTTTAGGGTATGATAGGATGGTTGACCAAGTAAGGCTGGAGTGATCTCTGCACCTTTGAACCATGTGTGTGTGTGTGTGTGACTGCACAGATGTCAGCATTTCCCAGGTTTAAGAATGCTTGCATTGTGGGCAGAGTCATGTGTAGACACCTATGGTTTAGCCGCATGGCCTCCAGTGTGTGCTGCACTGACAGTTGTATGTTGGTACTGATAACCTCACCACTCTTCCTAATGAAGGCACTGTGGGGGTGGCGAGAACCACTGCCAGATGCCTAAAGGCTAGTTGAGACAGATGTAGGCCATCTGTTGCAGAGCATTGTGGTCTGTTGACCATATCATCCCTGGCTCACAGGCACTGGAACCACCTGGAATATCACAGGATAAAAGGCCACATGTTAAGGTCAGTCATTTCCTGATTGTCTTATGGCATCAGTCTGGGTGACAGCGGAATGCTGCATAAGGCTAAGGACATACCTGCGTGGGACATATAATCAATGCTCATGTCTCACTGCACATAGTCCAGGGATGTACATCTCAGGTCAGGCATGGCAACGTGAACCATGACAGACCCCTGACAGTACCTGTTGGTAAGAGATAGCAGTGCATATGCAATATGGTGGAATCTGTCACCTGACATACAAGTAACTGTAACCATCCACAAGTACAGCCAGGTGAGGCACATCAGTGTGTTTCACAATGGAGTGTCCTATGTCTAACATGTTTGATATGTGCTGATGCCCCCATGGCTGTGGGACATGGGTGTGTGGCCATGTGTGATATGTGCTGTGTACAGCTGTGGCATTTACAAGTGGCTTTGCCTTGGAGGTCTCCTTTGTTTGTGGATGTCTATGTTGAGATCCATTTTGTGTGTGTGTGTGTGTGTGTGTGTGTGTGTGTGTGTGTGTGTGTGTGTGTGTGTGTGTGTGTGTGTGTGTGTTGATGGTGTATGAGCTGTACTGATTGTGTTGACAGCCTGTTTGGGGACAGATATGTGGCCCTGACAGGGAGGGAGCATAGACTGCAGGTTACTACTGACATTGCATCTCTCACACAGTGTGTTCCTTGGTGGTGTTTGTAGATGGTTGTCCATCTGTGCACATGAGGCATGAGCTAATTGTGTCAGGACACCCATGTCAACCACACTGGCAGGGGGAACTGTAGGACATCTTTGAGCCATATAGTCCAGAATGTGATGGAGGAAGGCCAGGGAGACATGAGTGGGACTACAGCCCAGATGCGTACTACGACAGCAGGAGACTGACACCACAGCATACCATGTAGACAGGTTATGAACAAGCAGTAATAGGTGCAACAGGTAAATGCATTTGAACACCTCATAGCACATGCAGCAAGTAGCATGAAACATCAGGATCAGGTGGGTAAGGCATGATGTATTGCCACTATATTGCAGATAGCCACATACATACTGTGGTGATAGATGGTGGGGTATGATGTAGGAGTTAGTGGTGGATAGTGGTGGCAAATGTGGATTTGTAGGGTGTGTACATAATGGTGAGCACTGTATATGGTCCTGTGATGTGTTCCCCTTTTCATGTCTTTCAGGTGGGATGTATAGACATCGCAATCCACCTTTCTCAGTAGCTGAGACTGCTGCCATTATTGATGCCTTATGACTCCATCACCAGGTGCTGTTGACAAGGACCCATCATAACCAGCAACAACGTGTTGTACTGTGGACAGACCTTGTAGCAACAATGAATGATGTGGGCCACCAGGACAGGAGCTATGAACAGGTCCAACACTGTGCTACAGATATAATACATCATGCATGGCAAAGGGCCACAGCTGTTGCCAGCAACCGTGCTGGCACCAGGGGAGGGCCTGCTACACAACCCCCACTCTCAGCCACAGAGGAGTTCCTGGCAAACCTGGGTTCAGCCAGCAGCTCACAGGAAACCATCAGTACACATGTCATGGAGGTGGCTGGCACAGATTCCACAGCCGAGAAGCATCCAGGTAAGCCTCCAGTGGTCATCACATTAATACTGTAGCATTCATAGTGGCAGCCTCTGCATAGCTGTACACATGTTAGATCAGCCTGTATTTGTGGGTGGGATTTTGTAATGCACATGGTTAATACGCATGTTGCGAATGTCAGCAATTTGGGTAGTATCACAGTTTGTACTGTACATGTTGATAACTGCACATATCCTGTAGCAATGCTACATGTGTGTTTGCTGACAATACCTCTCCCCCACAAATCCATAGGTACCTCTGGTGTGGCTGGGGACCATCATCCTGTAGCCAGTGAGCATGGAACTGTCTTGTTATAGCTTATCTATACCCTAGGCATGTTAAAGGTTGCCAGTTTGCCATGAACACTACTGTTAAGCTTAGCAATATTGCAATACGTGTATATTCACTTGTGGTGGGGTTCACTGCAGTGCATTACATCTGTAATCACAGTAGCATATTTGCAGGAGCTGTACCATATTAGCACATATTTCTGTAAAGGTGTAGCCAGTCTGCTATACAGGGGTGCATTACCATTGTACAAATGGGTGCACTGTGTTTTTGATGAAGGTCTGTCACATACTCTGACTTGTCACATATCTCACAGGTGTATAGTACTTGCAACATTTAATGGACGTAGCTGCACTACATGTTGTTGAGGGCATGTCCAGAGTGTGTCTGTTGTGGTCTGATTGTGTGTTGTGCATGGCATCTCACATGTGTGTGTGTGTGGGGGGGTCAGCAGACATAGTGCAGGAATTAATGTAGCCTTGTTGTCTTCCCCTCACAGCTGACCATGGGGGTTGGAGTGTGTCCTCCTCACAACCTGATGTTAGCGTCTCATCAGACTCTGATGATGATGGTGGCCATAGTGAGGCACAGGTGGGGTTGTTGAGTGCTGAATCAGTCCCATTGTTTGACATCTAATTTCCACCCCCAATCTCCCTGCACACAGTCTGTATGCCCACACATACCCAGTCCCCAGCAGCCACAGATACTGGACAGTCAGGGTGGTGGCATTGAACAGGGGAGTGTTGACTATGGCATCTGTGACTGTAGACACTAGCCATAGCCAGAGAACTGGTAAGGTCCCATGCAGGCAGATTGACAGGGGTGCTCGAAGGATGACTGCTGTCCATCCAGCACCTGTCAGAGGTGTCACAGCACATGTCACCTGACACATGTTTTAGTCCATCATGGAGGCACAGGCACATTGTGAATGGTACACCAGATGGATGCTCAGGGTCATGGATGCTACACTGCCTGGCATGCATGACTCCCTCCATGGCGTTGGTGATGCCTTACATCATTTCGCTGATGCAGTGGCTAGATGGGGTGAGACATTGTCAGTTCTTAACCATGGAATGTCTGTGCTGGAATATGTGGTGGGGTAGGGCATCAGACACGTAAATGTAGGTCAGCAACAACATCAACTGAGAGTCCATGTGGCTGTGCACCATCACACTCCCATAGTGGCAGTACCACCAGCATTACTGAAGGGGGGGTGCTGTCCACACCACAACATGGCAGGCCATGGGCATGTGGTCCCATGAGGGACACAGACCCAGCAGACACTGTCAGGAAGTAGTACCACATCTGGCCCTGGGCATGGTGGTGTCAGTGCTACTCTTGGCAGAGCCATTTCCCATGTTTGGGGCCAGAGACGATGAACTGTACATTCTGTAATGTAAGATCCACAGCTGTCCACTGTGCAACATACCCTCGTGTAGGGCTAGCACATGGCTTGACTGTTTGCATGCACACACTCACATATCACTGTCACATGCAGGTCACGAACAGACACACACACCTCCTCTCTGGGGTCCGGCTGACCAGCACCCCTACACACACACATGTGGTCCGGCTGACCAGCACCCCTACACACACACACACACACACACACACACACACACACACACACACACACACACAATGTCAACTCTATGGCACAGCTTAGGCCTTTGGCAACCCCACACCACACCCTGTGCATGTGATGCTACCTGTGCCACATCCCTGTTATCCATACCATCTTTGCAGGGATATGCTAATATGTGTCTGATGCACAGGGTGACTATAGTACAGTTAATGGCAGTTTATAGTGCAGTACTGTTATGTTCCATAAGGTGCTGTCTCCTGGCAATTGTCATGCGTACACATAAAAGTGTATGTACCTTTGTGCCATGATGCTTTATTGCTGTTAGTACTGCTGACTGACTGTTGTCTGACAGACCTTTTTTGTTTCTGCTCCAGGTGTCTGTGTCTCTAAGTCATGGGGACCTGTTGCCATTACAGAAGCTCATGATGGTGTAGTGACAATGCAGAGACCTTTTCCTCACCAAGGTACAGGTACAGCTGTATAGGTGCATGTTTGCCTAGTTGCATATGTATGGAACAGTGTTTGAGGGACAATGGAGGCAGACAGAGTAATCTTGGATGCATACCCCTTGACACAGCATGGTACACTTGATACATGTCACCTGGGAGCTCTGTAGGATCACAGGTTCATAGGTTCATAGAAGGTTACTAAAGTACTGGTCCTGGGCCCCTTATAAGCCTAGCCATTACTTTATCACCAACAGAATCATTGATTAGTATATGTTGCCAATGGCATTGATGGACACAGGTTGGACCCCTGGGACAGAGTTTTGTTTTCCCATCCACTCATCATGGATGTACTAGATGAGGGTATGCATCATACTCTGTTTGATGTATGGAAAGTGCATTCCTGAGACAGGGCATCCTCTGGGAGACAAACTTTTCTCTCCAGCAGGTTTACATTGCCATCTAGGCATACCACAGCCCATCTGTGGACAACATGTCCGATACCAAGTGGGCTGCTACTGATTCACAGCTGTCTGCATGGAACAGGTGTTGAAGGCCATGGATAACCTTTATGGGTGTTAATATAACCTTTCCACTTGGTGCAGATGTCTGCGTAGTACATACCAGACTGGCTATGATGATACTGTATTGTTGTACTGACTGAGGATTATACAGAGTAATGTCCACCTTTTGTCTGGATGCAGTCCCTTTACCTATGTGGTGAACCATGTTCATGCCTTTTCTGACCACTGCCACTACTTGATGGCTGAATGCAACAGTGTTATCAACTGGAGTACCCAGGTCTGTCAACACAGTTTGTGTATTTATGGGGTTGTCATTGATGTGGGACATAGTGGGGCCATGTCCTTGCCATATGATAATGATGGTACTGTTTTCTGCATTTGCTTGAGACCAGGACCTTGGCACCATTCCACACCCGCTGTTTGACCCCATTGCAGTGTGTTAACATCAGTTTGTGGGTCAGTGACAGACAGCACACTACTTACAGTTGCCACAGCCTTAGGCAGTACCTACATATGTGGGTACTGACAGCATTCATGCCTAGATACATGTGGGTCATTGGGGGCGGCAGCTACTCATAGAGTCTACAGATGACTACATATTGCACATTCATAGGCAACACAGCGTAGGATTGCCACCTTATCAAATGTGGAATGTGTGACATGTCTTCTACTATCATGACAGTTGTCAGGACATACCATACCCATGGCAACTGCAACAAACAGTACTTCCCTTGGTTTGCCAATATGACAGCTTCTTTGTGTCACATTACCATATGTTATGCTATTTCTCATAACATTAAGGTGCTTCTGATGTGAAATAACTGCTTTATGCAACTAATAGAAAACATTAAGAAATATTTGTTGTCCTACACTCTGGGGACCTCTGTATTGTTTGAGCCATTGTCACAGGTCACACCTGGCCAAACATGGACTGCAACCTGCAGGGTGGGACAGGTGATGGCGATACCTCTCACCTCTACAAATTTCTGGAGAATGTCCTGATGTTTGCCACATATTTTTGTTGTGTTTGTCATAACATAGGTTCATAGATTCATAGGTTAGTACTAGGCTAATTGCCCCTTGTGGGCCATTTTAAGCCTAGCCAATTACCCCACATGAGAATCAAACCCTGCACCTTGTGTTTGCCAGGTAAACACTTTAACCATTATGCCATCTTCCCACCCACATTGTGGTTTTCAGCAAATTAGTGAGAAATCATTAAAGACTCACATTACACAATACTGACAGATATTTTCCTGTCAGATATCATACCTTTCAGAAAATGCATGCAAATACACAACCTGTTATGCTATCTACTTTCTATTTTTGTCACAGCAATATTTAAAGATTGAGCCTAATATTTGGCCTTTGTCCCACTTGTCTGTATGGCTTTATCCAGATGTCTTTGTCTAAGGGGTCAAGAGGTATGATGGTGGCTGTAACACAGTCACACTGCTGCAAGGGGATATACATAAGTACACACACACACACACACACACACACACACACACACACACACACACACACACACACACACACACACACACTCACTCATGAACTGCCCGTGAGAGTAGAACCTCTGCCTGCCTAGGTTTACATATGATAGGGCTATATACATAGTGCATGCGCCACAGAGCTTATATAGTTTTGCAGTGTCTGCCACTACTATTCAGGTGGATGACTTCTGCAGGTGCAGTAAGGATTACCACTGGGGGGTTAACAGGCCCTTAAAATGGTATCACCATCTCTCTCTCTCTCTCTCTCTCACACACACACACACACACACACACACACACACACACACACACACACACTGCTGCAGGGGGACATGCATTCCAACACACATGCACAGAGAGTTGCCAGTTTTGAGATTAGAACACCTATCCATCTACTTATGTACACTATAGCCCACCGTACATATTGCATGCTCCACAGTGCTATTGTGTTTGAAAATGTCTAAGTCTGCATCAAAGGTGGATGACATCTGTAGGCCATGAATAGGTTGGTGATAGGTGAGCTAACAGGCTGGAGCAGGCAAACAAAATGGTATAACCATTGCACGCATACAGGCAAGACAGCCATTCTGCTACAGGTGATGTGCATGCACAGACACACACACAGTTGCCAGCATTGAGATTAGAACCCCTCCCTATCTAGTTTAATCTACTATACTGCTATGTACCTATTGTGTGCACCATGGAGCTTAAATGTCTGGGTTATACCTATCAACTTCTTAGACCAATAAATCTGGACAAAGTCTTCAATAATGGTAGGATAAAGTCCCACAAATAGGGACACATTTTACATATTGCTCTTACAAAATTAGATAACTGATAGAGTAACAGGTTTTGCATTAGCATTACTTTTGGGAAGGGTATAACATCTGACACTGAAATGTCTGTCATTATTTTCTGACTTCAACTCTCAATGATTTGCCAGAAAAACACAATTTTATGAGAAACAGACAAAATATATGAGGCAAACACCTGGACATTCTGCAAAACTCTGCACAAATGAGAAGTATGGGCTGCAGGTGGATGACATCTAAGGTGGATGACATCAAAAGATCCTGTGAAGCACTGCACTTGGGGGGGGTTCAACAGGCCTCAAAATGGTATAGCCAACACACACAGGGGATATGCTTCACACACACACACACACACACACACACACACACACACACACACACACACACACACACACACACACACACAGTTGGCAGTATTGAGATTAGAATCCCTACCTATCTAGTTGTATGTACTATAGTGCTACATACTTATTGTGTGCACCACAGAGCTTATATGCTGAGAGAGGATCCAAGGGTGCATCTAAGGTGGATGGCATCAACAGGCCCTGTAAAGTAATGCAATGGGGGAGTCAGTAGGGTGGAACAGACCTCAAAATGGTTTAACCAACACACACACACACACACACACACACACACACACACACACACACACACACACACACACACACACAGTTGGTAGTATTGAGATTAGAACCCCTATCTATCTAGTTGTACATACTATAGGGCTACATATTTATTGAGTGCGCCATGGAGCTTATATGTCTAGAAAGTGTCCAACAGTTCATCTAGGTGGATGACATCAGCAGGCGCTGTAAAGTACTGCAAAGGGGGGTTCACAGGGAGGGACAGGCCTCAAAATGTATTGGCATTGCACACACATACACAGGAAATACACACAGCCGCAAGGGAATATACTTGTACACACACACACACACACACACACACACACACACACACACACACACACACACACACACACACACACACACTCACTCACTGAGTTGCCGCTGTTGGAATTAGAACCACTACCTAAATGTCTACACTATAACACTATGTACTTATTGCATGCACCACTGGACTTACACAAGTAGAGAGTATCTGGCACTGCTGTTGTGGTGGATGACACTAGTAGCTGCTGAAAGAGAGACCACTGCTTTGGAGGGCACTAGTCACACGGCCAAAATATGGATGGCCAATACACAGACATAGGCCTGTTGGGCGTGTGTATTCTGCTGTACATGTAATACATACAGAAACACACACACACACACACACACACACACACTGAGTAATGTGAGATTAAAACCCCTCCCTACCTACTATTACACAATGGGGCTCACCATTGTATTTGCATGTGTCACTGGTTAAAATTAGTATACTTGTGGCTGTGGCAGTATATCACTCTATTACTTTCAGGGTCTCTCTCTGTCTCTCTCCCATTGTCTCTGCCTCTCTATAAATGATATATTTGCATATGTTACCTATATATCTGTATGCATATCACACTAAACAGATCCAGATAGATCTTATATGTACCACATACAGATAGATGGGGGTAAACAGGTCTGATGAGGTGGGGATAGACAGTTAAGGTGTACATAGGTGTCTATATGCACAAGGGATATATGTACATCCCAGTTCTATAGTCAGATGGGGGTTAAGACATGGGTTGAAAGCAGCTAAGTGAAGGAGCATGTCCAGTATGACCATCAATAGTAACAGTGGGACTCCAGGCCAGATCTACCTGTACTCCTGTTCAGGATTTTGTATTCTACAGCCAATTGGCTGATGAACCTCTGTAAATAGTCCAGCACCTCACTGATATACTGGCTGTGTGCTATCCTTATTAACTGAGTCATATCTAGGGTGGATACAGAGTGTACTGGACTGAGCAGAGTTTGGTATAATATGTAATGTACATTTTACACAGCACTGTGATGTCGTGGTGTGTCAGTGGCAGATAAGTATAGATTAATGTGAGAAACTGCTGACAGACATTTGTCTACTGACTCCATACACTGCAGGGAAGCATTGGCACTGCACAAATTTTTCTAGTCGGCACATTCTACATTTCTCTGGCCAGTGGTTCCTCCTTCCCCTTATATGTGGGCCTTTGTCCTGCTCTGCTGCAGTCACAGGCTTTGTCCACAGTTGCTGTTCTTATGTAGTTGTAGTTATGGTGTGAGTGTGGGAGAAGTCATAACATCACACACAGGATTATGGACTTCACACCTCTGACTGTATCTGTTTAGCAGGTTTGCCAGCATTGTGCCCCATACATCTGCTCTGGTCCTCAGGCAGTTTGTGTTGCACTGTTATTATAAGGCTACATGTTGACCATACCTCTGAAACTGTTGCAGTCAGACATCTGGACAGGGCCATATACAACAGTTGGACACAGGCACAGACATGAGGACAGGATCTTAATATTGCTCTTCCAAACGTAGACAGTTGGTAGACTGGTTTTGTATTAGCTTGCATTTTCTTATGGGTATGAAGTCTGCATCTCCACTGTCTGTCATTGATGTTTTCACAGCAACCATTTTTGGTTTGCCAATAGCTTGCCAGACAAATGCATTGTTATGAGAAACAGAACAGATATATTAGGCATACATGTGGACATTCTTTGAAACCTTGTCATTCGTGGAGTATGGATGGTTCCCACTAACTTGTTGTCAGTACTGATACAGTTATGTGGCAGACTTTATATATTGGTGCTAGACTGCCTTGTCACAACCTACTGTTCTGCTAGGCCCTGGCTAGGTTACTCAGAGCCATGTACTGTCCATATCTGTGACCCCCTGTCCCTCCATTGTCCAGCTTTCCTGCAGTAACAAATATTGACTTCTGGACAGTCTGTAGAACTCCTACCTTAGGTGTAGCTGATATGCAAAATAGTAGGCACGGCCAGTCTCGAACCATGGACACTGTCAACTGCAGTAATGTATTTAGCCCACTAAGCCACAGTTGCCACCAGTCAGTGCTGTCTACTTCATGACACTATTAACTACACACATACATAGCACATTGACCCCTGCATACTATGGAAATAAAACATGTTAGCATGTTGATTGGGACAGCCCTGGGAATGTGTGGTCTGCTGCTATTACCTTACAGACATAAATGTTACTGCAGTTGTATGGGAAAACAGGTGTGTCAAGGGGTTGGGGACCATAACTCTCAAGTGTACAGATCTTCACAGAATGTCCAGATGTTTGCCTCATATTTTGAGTCCATGTTTCATAAAACTGTCTGGAAAATTACTGGCAAATCATTAAAGACTGAAGTTGAAAACTAATGACAGACACTTGAGTTTCAGACATCTTACATTTCAGAGAATTCATGCTAGTGCAAAACCTGTTATTCTATCAACTTTCCAGGTTTGTAAAAGCAATATTTAAAACTTGTCCCTGTTTTTGTGCCTTTGACACACATTTCTTTATGGCTTTGTACATATTTCTTGCTCTAAGAGGTTGTATGGGACTGCAACATTCACATCCATGCATCTGTCCTATTACCCCGCTGTTTGTAAGTCTCTCACATAGTACAGTGAGTTTTGATGGCTTGGAGGCTACTGCATATTCTGGGGCAGCCAGTATTTGGCAGAGAGTTCCTATTCTCCCACATAGCTGTCAGTTGTGTGCTGCTATCCCAGTAGCCCACTCCATACCCTTGCATACATGCAGCAATACCATAGCTATACTACCACAGTCTACTACCCCATTCATTTTTTGTTAAGAAGAGTGGTTTAACTTTTGCCTGCAGCAGTTGAGAGGACAGTGCTTCAGGGCTGACTCTGTCAGATGCATACAGTACACAGCCTATACATGGTAAGGTACAAGTAGTGTGATGTGGCTGTCAATCTTTTTACTGTCTATGTGAGTTGGAGTGAGGTGCCAGTCCCTGGGTCCCTAGGGTGTTAGTGCATGTGAGTACTGGGCATGCCTACATCTGCCTACAGGGACATGCTGAGGAGGTTCCTCCTTTGAGTCCCCCTGTGCCTGTGGGGGCTTTGGCAATGGTGGGGGTTCTGTGTGTCCCTTCCATATGATGTTCCTGTCTCAGCTGCTTCCACAGGATCATGTTGTGTATTACAGCACATACTATGAACATGTGTGCACATGTGGCTGTAGTGTACTGCAGGGTTCCACCAGATATATCAAGGCAGAGGAAGCATGACTTCAGCAGCCCAAATGGATGCTCTACGATGTTCCTAGCTTGTGCGTGTGCCTCATTATGGTGGTCTTCAGTTGGTGTGTGTGCATTTCTGATGGGTGTCATCATCCACGGTTCCAGTGCATAGCCAGCATCTCCCAGTAGATGGCCACTCGGGATGTCCCCCCTGGCAAATGCGTGGTACAGCTGTGATACATACCAGATGTAGGAGTCATGATAACTGCCAGGGTTGCCAGCACACACATTCATGATAATGCCCTGAACATTACACATGACCTGGCAGTTGATGGAATGATACCCCTTGCAGATGATGTAGACTCTACCCTCCTCACCAGATGGTGCTTTCATGTGCACATGACTGCAGTTTATGCAGCTTATGGCACCCAGTACCTCTGGGTAGTGTGCTACATGGTAGCAGAGATGCATATTGCTGGTCCTCTCCTCAGGGGTGTTAGGAAAATAAATGTGCTCACTGGCATGTGTTAGCATGACATCCAGGAATTGGCAGAGTACCCTGGATGTGGATGCCTGTGAGACCCCCATGATGTCCCCAGTAGGTCTTTGGAAAATATCTGTAGCTAGTATTCTTAAGGCTACACATACCTTTGTTTCCACTGGGATGGGTTCCCCTCTGTTGTTTCTGGGTCTGAGGTGATGGTGGCAGAGCTCGGTGAGTTCCTGTAGTATGTCCCTGTCCACTCTGTAGCACTCTACTATCTCCAGCTCATGTAGTCCCTGAAAGGTTACTCTGGGCCTGAACACTCTTCTCCTCAGTCTGGGCTATTGCCAGCATAATCATCATCAGTGACCTCAACCTGTAGCGCATACAGATGTAGCAAAGCAGCAGCAGCCCCCATCATTTTGTCAGTTAAAATTCCCAAGTGTGTACTCCAATGGTGCAGAGTATGTGGGAAAAATCAGACTGAAGGGTGTATGCATACTTTATACTGGTGTGCTGCAGATGCAGCCTGTATGATTGGCTAATTATGATACATTCCACCTGTCAGCTATATCATTGAGTGGTTTAAATGGGCCAGTGTCAGTGGAACAGGGCTTATCAGTCATTTATACTTGTTTGGCTTTCCCATGCTATTTCCTTTTATTTTTGTTTTTTATTTTTCAATTTCTTCCAGTGCTAAGCCCCACAGCACACTGTGCAAACCTGTGGCACTAGTGTAAACATTGCTCCGTAGTTAAGACCCTCCCCTGTACACAGGCATGCTTAGCTTTTCTTTAACCAGCCAAAACATGTGCAGGGGGGCTAAGTATAGCTTAGCAAACCAGACATGCCCCCCCCCCCCTGCTTGGCTGTGTTTAGCTAAGCCTCTACGGGCAGTGCTAAGCTCCAATCCACTTACATATGCTGTAACACCCCCCTTTTGATGGTACCTGTCTGTTCTGCCTACACCAACACAGTCCTAGCCCTACCACACTTAGTACCTACGGACACGGTGGTCCTTTCTGTGATTCAATAACCTGGCTCATTTACATACACCTAATTGCGTATACCATGGATACAGCACTACACCGGGGCCTATCGCCTTGGCTACTACTATAACCTGCCATTGTATGACTCTGCATGCTTGGCACTATAATGCAATAACTTTTTGTTTTGCAAAATAGCATGTTTACGCATCACTGCGTACCACTTAAATGTGACATATGTAGTAAAAAAAAAGATTAATTTTTGATATATTGCATTACTTTTTCAAGCCTGTGCATTTCTTCATGCCAGTCACAAGCCCGGAAAAATGGGGAGGGTTACGTCAGGAAGGGCATCCAGTGTAAAACCTCTGCCAAATGACATATGTGGACAACAATACAGATTTTCATACTGGATCGGTCGAGGCCCGGGTTAACAATGACCACCACCAGTACTGTTAGACAACAGGGTGCTGGCGGAAATTGGACTACTGTTGGCCGAAAGAGAAGAAGAGGGGGAAGGCATGCCTGAAGGTTAGGAGTGTAGTAGTGTGGGTAGGGACTTTGAATGTTGGCAGTATGACTGGTATAGGGAGAGAGCTAGCTGATATGATGGAGAGAAGACAGTTGATATATTGTGCGTGCAAGAGACCAGATGGAAAGGGAGTAAGGCCAGGTGTATAGGAGATGGGTTCAAATTGCTCTATCATGGTGTGGATGGTAGGAGAAAAGGGGTAGGGGTTATTCTGAAGGATCAGTATGCCAAGAGTGTTTTGGAGGTGAAAAGAGTGTCGGATAGAGTGATGTTTATGAAGCTGGAAATTGATGGTGTAATGATAAATGTTGTTAGTGCATATGCTTTGCAAGTTGGGTGTGTGATGGATGAGAAAGAAACATTTTGGAGTGAGTTGGATGAAGTGGTGGCGAATGTACCCAAGGGTGAGAGACTGGTGATTGGAGCGGATTTCATTGGGCATGTTGGTGAAGGGCACAGAGGGGATGAGGAAGTGATGGGTAGGTATGGTGTTAAGGAAAAGAATCCAGAAGGTCAGATGATAGTGGATTTTGCGAAAAGGATGATAGACATGGCTGTGGTGAATACGTATTTTAAGAGGGAGGAGCACAGGGTGATGTACAAGAGTGGAGGAAGATGCACACAGGTGGATTATATCCTATGCAGGAGGGCCAGTCTGTAGGAGACTGGAGAGTGTAAACTGGTGATAGGGAAAAGTGTAGTTAGGCAGCATAGGATGGTGGTCTGTAGGATAATGTTGGTGATCAAGAAGAAGAGGAGGAGTGTGAGAGCAGCACCAAGGATTAAATGGTGGAAGTTGAAAAAGAGTGATTGTGAGATGGAGTTCAGGGAAGAGTTAAGACAGGCACTGGAGGGCAGTGAAGAGTTACCAAATAGCTGGGTAACTACAGCAGAGCTGGTAAGGGAGACAGCAAGAAAGGTGCTTGGTGTGACATCTGGACAGAGGAAGGAGGTCAAGGAGACCTGGTGGTGGAATGTGGAAGTACAGGAGAGTATACAGAGGATGAGGCTGGCAAAGAAGTGGGATTGTCAAAGAGATGAAGAAAGTAGATAGGAGTATAAGGAGAAGAGGCACATGGCAAAGAGAGAGGTGGCGAAGGCTAAGGATAAGACATATGGAGAGTTGTATGAAAGGCTGGACACTAAAGAGGGAGAAAAGGGCCTGTACCAGTTGGCTAGATGGAAGGACCGAGCTGGGAAAGATGTGCAGCAGGTTAAGGGTGATAAAGGATAGTGAGGGAAATGTACTCACAAGTGAGGAGAGTGTGTTGAGCAGATGGAAAGAGTACTTTAAGGGGCTGATGAATGAAGAGAATGAGAGAGAGAGAAGGTTGGATGATGTGAGGATAGTGAACCAGGAAGTGAAACAGATTAGCAAGGAGGAAGTAAGGACAGCTATGAAGAGGATGAAAAATGGAAAGGCTGTTGGCCCAGATGACATACCATTGGAAGCATGGAGGTGGTTAGGAGAAATGGCAGTGGAGTTTTTAACTAGATTGTTTAATGAAATCTTGGAAAGTCAGAGGATGCCTGAGGAGTGGAGAAAAAGTGTTTTGGTACCTATCTTTAAGAATAAGGGTGATGTGCAGAGCTGTAGCAACTACAGAGGGATAAAACTGATCAGTCACAGCATGACGTTATGGGAACGAGTAGTGGAAGCTAGGTTAAGAAGGGAGGTGATGACTAGTGATCAGCAGTATGGTTTCATGCCAGGAAACAGCACTACAGATGCGATGTTTGCTCTGAGAGTGTTGATGGAGAAATATAGAGAAGGTCAGAAGGAGTTGCATTGTGTCTTTGTGGACTTAGAGAAAGCATATGACAGGGTATCTAGTAAGGAGTTCTGGTATTGTGTGAGGAAGTCGGGAGTGGCAGAGAAGTATGTAAGAGTGGTACAGGATGTGTATGGGGGTAGTGTGACAGTGGTGAGGTCTGCGCTAGGAGTGACGGATGCGTTTAAGGTGGAGGTGGGATTACATCAAGGATCAACTCTGAACCCTTTCTTATTTGCAGTGGTGATGGACATGTTGACAGACAAGATCTGACAGGAGGCTCTGTGGACTATGATGTTTGCAGATGAAATTATGATCTGTAGTGAGAGTAGGGACCAGGTTGATGAAACCCCGGAGAGGTGGAGATATGCTCTAGAGAGGAGAGGAATGAAGGTCAGCGGGACTAAGACAGAATAAATTTGTGTGAATGAAAGGGAGGATAGAGGAATGGTTGGGATGCAGGGAGTAGAGTTGGCGAAGGTGGATGAGTTTAAGTACTTGGGATCAACAGTACAAAGTAATGGTGAGTGTGGAAGAGAGGTGAAGAAGAGAGTACAGGCAGGGTGGAATGGGTGGAGAAGAGTGTCAGGAGTGATTTATGACAGACGAGTACCAGTAAGAGTGAAAGGGAAGGTCTACAAGAGGGTAGTGATACCAGCTATGTTATATGGATTGGAGATAGTGGCATTAACAAAAAGGCAGGAGTCAGAGCTGGACATGGCAGAGTTAAAGATGTTAAAATTTGTACTGGGTGTTACGTGGGTGGACAGGATTAGGAATAGGTATATTAGAGGGTCAGCTTAGGTTGGACGGTTTGGGGACAAAGCCAGAGAGGTGAGATTGCATTAGTTTGGACATGTGCTGAGGAGGGATGCTGGGTATATTGGGAAAAGGATGCTAATGATGCAGCTTCCATGTAAGAGGAAAATAGGAAGGCCTAAGATAAGGTTTATGGATGTGGTGAGAGAGGACATGCAGGTGGTTGGTGTGACAGAGCAAGATGCAGAGGACAGGAAGAAATGGAAACAGATAATCCACTGTGGCGACCCCTAATATGAACAAATAAAAGAGAAGACTTTTTCATCTCAATGGCCATAGATTTGGCCATTTGCATGGCTACTGTCACATACACAATGTTTTATTTGGGCTCTTACAGCCCCTGTTTAAATTTTATAGTTTGGTACATGGCTTGGAACCACATACATTTTACCTGCGGACACAGCACCTACATGGATGCCTTTCTGCTTTCTGGATTGGGAAATCACCATATTTGCATGGTTTTCACCAGAAGATGAGGTGATTTGCATTCGGCGGACACCTCCGTGTTTGCATGGTGTCCGTATACTTGTGCACACCCTCAGCCTTGTTTCCTGGATCGCTCGGCGGTCATATTTTGTGTTCAGACTGCAACACTATTCCCACATGGAGAATCACTCCTTGTAGGGTTTATTGAATTACCCTCTTGTACTTGTGTGTGTGTGCACACACACATTGCTGTCTGTATATAAGACTATATAATTTTGTGCACCACTGGTAACATGTTAGACAAATACACTATTATAGTATTTCATTTTCTTAATCACAGAATGAAAAAAATGACTCCTTACTTGCATTCATGAGTAATGGTGCTAAAAGGCCATGCAATGACAGTGTGCTATCTTTTGTTAAATGTATGCACATTTTTTCTCATTATGCATTCACAACTCCATTATCTCTTGCCACATTCCTTGCTGTTGCAGCCTATTGGGTGTGCTGCAAATTAATTGCCATTATCACTGAAGTGATGACAGGGGTGGGTATAGGAGAACTACTACTAAGTGCTACAAGTTAATTTTTTTCATTTATTTAACTCTTTTATAATAACTTATCATAATGATTTAAGAATAAATAAATACTTGTTTGTTAACCGGGTAGGCCCACTGTAGTCAGTCCCTTTTCAGAGGCGACCCGGGAGCAATCTCTGGTTAAGTGACTTGCTCAAGGTCACATACTAAGCAAATGATGACAGAGGGAATCAAACATTGCACCATAGGGACTATAGCTCACAGTCTTAACCCTCTACACCCAATGCCAGGCAAACATCAATTATATACAGTTGTTTGATCCAAACTTCATGTTATATGTGCATGCCAGCTATGACTGTATATTTGTGGATATAGATGTATAGGCTTGTCAGTACTGTGCCATTTTGACACTGATACTGCACAGTTAGAAGGAGTGGCCATTTGTGTAGTCAGTATTAACCACAGCCATTTTGTGTAGGTAGGGTCTGTTTACATACTGAAAAATACAAGGTGGATACGTAATGCATTTCAGCCAAGCAATGCAGTATTTGCACAGTTAGTTTATGCACTTTGATCTGTGATCTGATTCAGGAATATGATCCTGGATATTCTTGAAATAAACAATGTTACTTTGATTGGAATAACTGCCATGGCATCTTTAATAAACAGACAGTGTGCAACCAGCTTGGGTAGTCAGAGCCTGAGTGTAATGTTCTTATCTGAAACATTGCAGCACACAATGGTACATTTGTTCTTATTGTACTGAAAAGTCTGGACTGGACAAAAGGTCAAAATAAGTGGAAACGGAGGCTCACCTGGGCAAGAAGGAGGCACACTTGATTATGAATGGAAAGCAACATCAAAGGATCATAGGATCATAGGAAATTACTTGGCTATTGACCCGGAGGTCATTTTAAGCCTAGCTGTTTCAACCTAATGTAATACCATCGAGGTACTAGTCAGTACCCGAGATTGCATTTAGTGATGACTGCCCATGTCCAGGATGGTTGTGGGTGCTATCCCTGGTAAGAATTTACAGTGCGCCATCCACTCATCCAGATTCCTCTTGAACAGTGTCATAGAGGTGCTTTGTTTCAAATTAATTGTTAGCCTGTTCCAAAGATGTGCCAGTTGCTGGGAGATGAATCTGTCCATCCAGCATGTCCTGTTAAAGTCACAGACCATATTTAAGTCCCTGGAATGGGTAGCCCTAGACCCATTTGATTTACAGATATGCAGTAAGTTCATTAGGTTTGGGTCTTTGGTTGCTCTGCAGGCAAGGGATAAGTCTCCCCTAAGAAGTCTATATGATACGGAGTTTAGTGACAGGGATATTAATCAGTCCTTGTAAGGTACATGCTGGAGGCCCTTGATTGTCTTTGTTAGAAAAGTCTGAGGTCTCTGTAATTGCTGTAGGTGCTTAGTATGGTGCATACTGAATGGCGATTTTACTCAATTATGGGCTGGATAAGTGCCGAATATAGAGGGGTTATAACTTCTTTTGCTCTGAAGGCGATGCCTTTATTAATCAAGTGAGCTACATGGAAAGCTTTCCTTACAACGGCAAACACATTGTGGTCAAAGTTAAGGTCAAGGTCAACCTGTCATCCCAGGTCCCTTCCCACTTCCTGGGTGCTTAGGATATTGTTATTGATTTGATAGTGTGAAGGGACATTGTTTGTGCTGAAGGGAATGATGATGCATTTCTTTGCATTCAGTTTGACACCATGAGTAATACACCAGCCATACCAGTCACTGATCTGTGTGAGATCATCCTGGAGTATACTGACATAATTTGGGGACCCAATAATTGCACCTAGTTTGCAGTCATCTGCAAACTTGGTCAGCCATAACCCTTTAGTTTTGACCCGAACTTCTGAGAAGTATATACCAAACAGTAGGGGGCCCAGCACTGACTCCTGTGGCACCCGTCTGGTAACAGGTCTTCTAGTTGATGTGGAGTCACCCACTTTGACAGTGTGTGTCCAGTTTGTGAGGGATTTGGTAACCCATCTTACACTGAAGGGGTTTACATTCAGTTTGCTAAGTTTTCAGTAATGCCTGAATGTGGGGTTGTGTCAAAAGCCTTTGCCAAGTCAAGGTTTGCTGTGTGCACAGATTTGTCCTCATCAATGGCCTTGGTCACACTTTCAAAAAATCTGCCAGATTTAACAGGTAGGATCTGCCCTTCACAAAGGTGAATTGGGTAGGATCCTGGGTTTGGAGGTCACCTATGTTTTTTTTTTAATGAGGTCCATAATTATACATTCCATGGCCTTACAGATGAGGCTGGTCAGGTGTATGGGTCTGTAATTCCCTGGGTCTGTTGCTAGGCCACCTTTGTGGAGGGGAATAACTGTAGCTGTTCTTCAGTCTGCAGGAAGAAAGCCTGTGGTTAGACTATAACTGAAAAGGGTACTTAGTGGTGATGCTAGTATATGTTTTAATCTGTTTAGAAGACAGCCTGGGATGTCATCTGATCCCATAGAGGCCATGTTCTTTGCCTTGGACAAGGCTTTGAGGACCTGCTCTTCAGATATGTAAGGTGTGGGAAGTTTGGGGGAGGGTTTGTTGTAAGTAAGGAGGGGATAAGGGAGTGAAATTTTCACCAAGCCTATCTGCTAGCAGGTTCATTATTTCTGTGGGGTCAGTGTGTACGATAATGTTGGCCACCAGTTCTACACATGCTTGAGTCCTACCCTTTATTTTATGTACATAGTTGTAAAAGGCCTTATGGTTATCCTTGGCAATACTTGCTAGGTTTCTGTCAAAGGAGCTCTTGGAGAATTTGACAAGTTGCATTATTTGCCTGTTAAGGCTGAGGAGGGTGCTTTTCCATTGTTAGGTCCTTGTATTTGTTTTCTTGGACAGCAACCTTTTGCATTTATTGTAGAGTTTGCTGATGATAGAAGTCCACCATTGCAGCTTGATTTTACTTGGGGCTCTGGCTTTGATTTTATCTGGTAGAGCTGAGTTCATACACTTAAGCAAGTGATTGTATAGGGCTTTAGTGCAAGCTTTGGCATAGTTACCACTTTCAGCTTGGGGCGGGGCTCGGAATGCATTTATACCTTCACCTAAGAGGGTAGAGTTTGTCTTGGTAAAGTTTTTTAGTCTGATTTCAACCTTTGTGAGTTCTAGTGTTAGTGTCATTTCGAAGGTGCCTGATTTGTGGTCAGTTTTAACTAATGAGGGTCCAACAATTGCAGCAGTGAACCTGTTTGACATGTTGGTGAGGACCAGATGTAGTATGTTTGTTCTTCTTGTTGGGGTATGGACAATTTGCTCCAGGGCATTTGAATTCACAAAGTCAAGGAACCTTTGTGCTAGTGAGTTTGGACTAGAGTAGGTTTCCCAGTTGATGGTGGGATAATTGAAATCCCCCATAACCAGTGTGTTCGGTAAAATTTAGATTGTCTTCATTTTGGTTAAGTAGGCTTTATGGGTGTTGTGACCCATGGAGGGGGATCTATAACTGGCTAGGACTTGAATGGTGGTCTTACCCACCATACCCTGGGCCTAACTAGATGTGAGGTAAATTTATCTCTAATATAGATTGAAACACTGCCTCCTTTGGTTTTCACACGTTCCTTTTGTGGTCTAAAGGTGTGGAAGGCATTGTAGCCTTGCAGGGATGGAGTACTTGCTGAGGTCCTAAACCAGGTTTCTGTGACTGTACAGACATCTACATCTTCAAGTTAGAAATGCTTCCAGGGAGTGCAGTTTTTGGTTTAAGCTCCTAGCATTTAGCAGCATGGCCCTTGTTTTGTTCTGATTGTTTAATTTCACATTGGTAATGTTGTTTTCAAGACCTTACCTAAAAAGGCACTATGGAGGAGGCAAGAGCCTTTGCCAGCAGCTGAAAGCCTAGGAGTGCCAGGTGCAAACGTCTCTGGCAAAGTAGCGAGGTTTTTCGACCATGGCTTTCCAAGCAGACAGGAAATGGATCCCCTTCGAATGACAACAAAAATTAAGAGCCAATTATTGAAATCTGTCATTTTGTTTATACTGTGACAACATTCTAGGTGAGGGTAATATGCTGCTCAAAGCTAGGGCCATACCTGCCTGGGAACATACTCAAAGACCTCAACCATGTCTCTCTTCATACAGTCCAGTGAGATACATCTCAGGTCATTCACACCAACATGAACTATGATAAATTCATAGTGGTACTTGTTCCTGAGAGACCTGAATGCATGCGTGATTTGGTGAATCCTGGCACTAGACAGACAGCTGACTGTGACTTTCTCCTTGTCCAACATGGTGAGTGGGACATCCGTGTGTCTCACTACTGAGTCTTCAGTGACAAGGAAACTTGTTTTTTGTTATGCCGTATGGGTTTGGTGGGGGAAACACTGGTGTTGCTATGTGTCATGGGTGCTATGGAGACTGTGTTAGCTATAGCAAGCTTGTGCTTTTGAGGTGTCTGGTGTTTCAGTAAGTTTTTCGAGAGAACCTCAGTGTATGTGGATGTACGTGTTGATGTTTACTATGTGTATGAGTAGTGGTACATGTATTAGTAGTGGTACTATGTGAAAATGTAGTGTTTAGTGAGTTGACAACCTTATCTGTGTTACTGTTTTGAGTGAGCGAGAGCATGGATTGTATACATGAGGCAACTGGTACACTGCCTCAAAAGACCCAAATCAACAAAGGTGGCAGAAGAAACAAGGGTAGTCCAGCTGTCCATAATGCTAGGTTGAAGAGTGTTGTCACTAGAAGTGGCTTTTCAGAAATTATCACTGAGCAGCTCGGGGAATGGGTATTTCTACATGGGTTTTAAGGGAAGATTTGTTGAATTTAACGATACAGCTTTGGTGCACAATTGCATGGCAGTGAGCGGTGCTGTGTGATGTGCAAACAAGTAGAAACCTGCTCAGATGCAGGGCCTAAATACCAGAAGCTAAAACTTGGAAAATAAAGTCTAACAAAATTCAAAAGAAAATTCTATGAGGTTGTAGGTGTTAAAGGAAAAGTCTACCTCAGAACTAAAAAAAAAAATGTTTTTTTTTTTTCATTGTATCTTTTTTCCCATCTATTTTAATGCCTCAAAATCACTCAAAGTGCTTTTTTTACAATTTTGAAGTGTTTCCCACAAAATGGCAACTGATGGCTCCTGCCTTGGTAATGTGATTTTGTTTTATTGCTTTCATTCCTTCTCAGAATACATTTCAAATCCTCTTTATATGAGCCCTGCTAGACATAAGGAAGTGGTGTTGTTTTCTTATGCCATTAAGATAGAATGGCAGGAATGTGAAGCACTGTCATCTAACACACCTTCTATAACAGAGCTAATTTTTATGTTTCCCTGAGTGAACCTCATTTATGTGTCTGTCATTGCTTGTTTTATGCTGTAAATCTCTGTTGGCTACTTCCAGCAAAATAAATTAAGTAAATAGCAGGCTTTTGTAAAAGGATTCTTTTGTTGTTTTAAAGGAATTGACAAAACTTCCCCCACACTTCCATCTTGAGGTGTGAAAATTCTCACTGCAGTAAATGATCCTTACTTTATCATGTACAGGTGACAACTAATACTGGAAAGGACTTCAAAGTAAGTCTGTCTGCTACTTTCCACTGCCTTTAGTAGGATGTCTTTTCCTGTCTTTCATAAATGCTACAGAATTAAAATGTGCTTTACTAGTTCCTTAATTATTTCTGTCATGTTTACCCCCTTTTTTTCCTATTTTGTATTCATTGATATTTTGTTAACCAGGAATGTGATCTGGTCCCAGAACCCTTTTCAGCCATGACCCAGGCCACACTGGTAAAGATGTTGTTGTGTCTTTCGGCTTTTCCCGGTTAGGGGTCGCCACAGCGGAACTCCGATCCGCTAATAATAAGTAATAAATGCACTTAATAATACAAAGAAAAAAAATACTGCCATAAATACATTTGACAAAGACTGCATGTACAACACACAACCAAGGTTTGAAAGTGAATAAGTAAAACATTAAACAGCATTTATTAAAATGTATACATTAATAATGCTTAGCTCTACTATTTTAATTTTATTATAAATAACAAATTGTATGCACCCATATTGCACAACTCACAGTGCTGTAAGATGTTAATATCCTCTAAATTACTAGAAATCAGCAAGTAAATGTTTTATGGCTTCACAAAGAAAAGGGCAGGGGATAGTTATATCTGCTTCACTTATGTTGTCCTAAGATAATATGAAAACATACTAAACCTACAAATTTTGGAATGGAACAACCATTACAGTGGCGCTTAATATCTAGTATGGTGAAAAAGATTGGGGACATGTATAAAGTAGGAAAAAGGAGGTTGAATAGGATGATAAGAATTATATAATACACACATGCATGCAGAAGCCCCATGTGTGTGCATATCTTTGCATGCATCTATAAATATGTATATACATATATGTGTATGTGCATGTATGTGTTTTATGTACACATATGAGTGCATGCACACACAAACACACATATACATGCATATCCATACATCAGTGCATGTGTGACTACTTACAAAAATATCTACTGCATATTTCTCTCTAGATGTATTCACACTGTACTGCATCCCACATATAGTATTGCCTATTCTACATATGTGCATTATATATATATATATATATATATATATATATATATATATATATATATATATATATTTATATACATACAAACACACACACATATATATGTGTATACACACTTATACAGCTACAAAAAAGTCAGATGTGCATTAAAACAGGTAAAGTACTTCTGATTTCCTTTTCTTAATGTTTTAAATGCAAGGGCACATAGCAAACATATGTTAAAATATATTCAGCTGTAAATTATGGTTGCCATCAATAGTCATATTTTGTTTGTAGACTGAAAAAAATGCTCATGCATTCTACCACTGTAAGGATTGATTCAAAGTCAGTGGGAGTCTCTTTCCATGGATCTGTGTGCCAGATGTGCATCATCCTCTGGAGAGATGTCACAAAAAGCAAAAATACCTTTTTTATAAACCGTATCAATGCACCTAGTTGATAGGATTGCCACCTGCTTCTCTTTTTGCAGTTCAGCCCTGTGTGTATGTATGTGTGTGTGTTTGGGGGGGCGGGGTTGAAATGGTAAATGTGTTGATACTGTACAAGAAAAAAATATTCTCTGACTTGTCTCTAAATGTCACATAAATCTTTGATGCTACATTTAAGTTATCTTAACATATAAACTATTATAAAATAACCAACATTTAAAGCTTAGCATTTCAATACTGTGATGCTGTTTAAGTAAGTTTGTCAGAAGAGGTGACAACTGCCTTTAAACCCCTGCCTGATCTTATTGCTTTGTTTTGCTATGAAAGGGAAGTGTTAACTTCTCCTTCTCTCTGCAAAAAACAGTGGAAAACAGTTCCATAGCTTTCTGTCTATTTTTATAGCAGCTGCTGTGCTCTTGACATTAGCAGGATTAATTGCCATCTAAGACTGACAGCAGTACCTGACAGGGTAAACTATAGATTTGTCTGTGTCTATGATATGTCATGCAGGCACAGATTCCTCTGCAAATTATGTGAGAAGTTAAGCTTAAAAAAGTAGTTGGGCTTTCCCTTCCTTTGATTCCAAGGCAAGGAAAATACATTTTAAAAAGTACAGTCAAGTTTATGGTACTGGAACCCTATTGTAGGGACAAAAGCAACCTAAGGATTGAATTGATTTATATTTTTTTGTTTTACCTTTAATTTCACTGTTGGTTGTTAGAAAGGGAGAGGTTTTAGACAGACAAGCTCTAGCCACCCAAGGCGCTTAGACAGCTATAGGTTCATAGGTTTATAGGCTGGTACTAGGCTATCAGCCCTAGGCCCTGTACAAGCCTAGCCAAACAATTCCCCGGATATTTCTTCCCACAATATTTACTTCACTGGAACTCTGTCTAGCAGGGCGACTGACATGATCCCTGGGGTGAATTTCCTATCTCCCATCCCATCATCAAGGTTCCTTTTGAAGAGGGCCAAGGAGGCACTCTGCTTGACATGTATGGGCAGTCTATTCCAGAGTATGGGGAGTCTCAGGGTCAGGAATCTATTCCTCCAGCATGTTTTGTTCATTGTGATGACAAGGTTTAGATCCCTGGAGCGTGTGGCTCTGAGGGATTGCAGTTTCTTTAAGTGGAGCATGTCCAACAGCTCAGGGTTTGACATGGCCTTGTATGTTAAGCAGAGATTGCCTCTGAGTAGATGATATGCCACAGAATATAGCTGGAGTTTTTTTTTAGACTGTCAGCATAGGGCATCTGCTTTAGGCCTGTGATTCTTTTAGTGAGGTATTTCTGCGGCCTTTCCAGCTGTTGCAGATGTCTTGTGAGGTACATACCAAATGGGGTGTTGTAGTCTATAATGGGTCTAATAAGGGATGAGTACAGTGGGACAATGACCTCTTTTTTTCTGGATGAAAAGCCCTTAGTGATGAGGTGTGCCACATATAAGGATTTCCTGACTGTTGTGGCGATGTGGTTATTGAAGGTGAGACCACTGTTCACCTGTGTCCCTAAGTCTCTCATCACACTTTCTGTGTTTAGTGTACTGCCACCTATGTGGTACTTCATGGGTACATGGTTTTTCCCAAAGGGGATAACTATACATTTCTTGGCATTAAGCTTGAGCCCATGGCTCTGGCACCAAGCATCTGTTTCTGTAAGGCCCTTTTGTAGAATATCCACATAATTTGGGGAATCAATAATGGCTCCCAGTTTGCAGTCATCTGCGAACTTTGTTAGCCAGAGTCCCTTAGCGTTAGCCTGTAATTCAGAGAGGTAGATGCCAAACAAGAGTAGTCCCAGGACTGAACGCTGAGGTACTCCACTTGTCTGGAGCTGGATTTGGATAAATACACATAGACTGCAAAGAGGAAAAAATCCTGAGAATATCTAAACAATCATACCTTGGTTTGTGATTTATTTATCTTTACTGTTGAAAAGAAGTGCGACTGTGAGGAATTACAACTTTTGTCTGGCTTGCAGAACTTGTATGGTCAGAACAACTTTACTATATTTAATTTATTATTTAGTTGCATATTGCTGGTGTGATTTTTTTTTTTGTCATAGTTAATTTCAATTATCTTTGAATTCTGTAGTTACTGTTTTTAATTCTTTACAATATTTTATTAATTTGAAGCTGAATATGGATTCCTTAAATGAGTATGTAATGATTTGCTAATGTACAAATATCTAGCACAGTGTAATAAATACTATGCATATTTAAAGGTAACAGCTGATAACACTGGTGATCTGTGTTCCTCGTGTCAAAAGATGGATGATTTGCTTACCATTGTTAGAAGTAAATCTAGACTTAATGATGATGACTGCACTTGTGCACTTGTCATGGCTTGGAGAACTGTTTCATAAATTAATGACTGGACTGATGAAATAAATAATGTTAGGCATAGAACAAATATAACCGATTTAGGAAATGATGCATCTATTTTCTGCAAAAATCATTCAACCCCTATGAAACAAGGTGATGCCCCTGACAACTCTGGAATTCTGGATGCAAGTATTCAGCAGTCTGAGGATCCAGTTTGTTTAGAAGGAAACAAAAAAGAAAAGAAAGGAAGAAGTTCACAACAAATAACAAGGAAGAAAAAGAAACTGACTAATGACTGTAAAGGAAAGAGAATACGTAGTAAAAAGGATTCTGCTTTGCTATGTAACACACTGATGACAGGGAATGAAGATATCTGTCTATCAGAAAACCCGCAGTCTACAGAAAAAGGCATCACCTTTCCAGTGGAAAAGGTAGGAAAAAAGAGGCAAGGGGCAGGTGAAAAGGAAGAAATAAAAATTGAACATGGAAGGATTGAAGAACATTACTATAAGAAGAAGAAGAGAAAGACAGATGTTGACTACATGGATCAAGCTGTGGATTTGCAATGCCAGCTGGATGAGAATTTAATATGCAATGAAAACAGTGGAATTAATAAGACTAATAGTGATGAAGATCTATCCTTCGTAACAATTCATAGAGCAGAAATGATTGTATTAGAAGATGAAGATTCTTCAGAGATGGTCAGCAAAGATATTATTGTAATTGGAGATTCAGTTATTAGAGGAACTGATACTTATATCTGCAGAGAAGATAATGAACATCTAATAGTGTTATTCTTGCCAGGAGCAAAAATAGAAGATATGAGACAAGCCTTGGAACACCTTAATGTAAGGAAGTACGGATCTGTTTTTATTCATGTTGGTACAAATTATGTCATCTGCAAGGATTCTCTGACTGTTAGTGAACTGACAGCCCTCTTAGATACTATAGCTTGTACTGTTGTTGAGATGTAGTTGTCACAAATCACCAAAAGAAAGGATAGTCAGGTCACTGTGAAGGAAAAGATTTTTGGGGTAAATACTTACATGGGAAGAATGTCCTGTTTTAAAAAATGGAAATGTGTAGAGCATCCAAGCCTATTTTTGGGCACACATGTTCAGACAGGATGGTGTGCATTTGTCAAGATCAGAGAAGAGAATTTTTCCAGCAGATATTTGACAGTATTTGAAAACACTAGGCAGGATTTTTGGTCGAAAATTTAACAGTTCACAGATCGCAACATTTGATGCATCTCTGATGGTTGATAATGCTAGGAGCATTAATAATACATTTTTTATTGGAAAATTTACTACATTCCCACAATATTGGTATTGTTATTGATTATGAAGCATGGTTAAAGAACAATGACTGGAAACCAGTTCTGTCAGAGTATAAATGTTTTTGCTGTAACAGACATTCTAACAAAAATCAGGTGGAGGTGTTATGATAGGGATTAAAGATAATTATGAAACCTGTGATTATTAAATGTTCAGTGATAATACCAATGCTGTAGACTGTGTAACTGTGACAATAAAAACAACCCTGGAACATATAACAATTGCTGGAGTGTATAGACCACCAAAATCAGGTGCAGATGACCTAGTGGGATTCATACATTTCTTGCATGAAACACAGGAGGGAAGAATATTAGCTGGAAGCTTAAATTTACTAGAAACAGACTGGAATAATATTGATTCAACAACATTAGAAAGGAAATTATTCACAATGTATATTCGGGAACAACAATTGCTTCAGATTGTAAAAAAAAAACCTACCAGGGGACGGAACATACTAGACTTTTTGTTCCTAAAGAAATTGCTGTTCAAGTCAAGTTTTATCACCATTGATGTGCAGTGATCATGGTGTTATAAAGGTTAATTTGTTGCTAGATAATTCTGCCAAACTGAAATCTAAACTAATGCACAGAAGGTTAATTACAGATTATATGGAAGCAAAAACTAACTGGCGTGAGATGTTCAGTGGAAAAACTGCAGATGGAATGTGGAAAGCGTTGATTGAGAAACTGAGTGCAAAAAATAAAAAAAAAATGTTTAATATCATGATCTAGGCATACAACATCAGGGAGATATATTTCCATAAGAACAAGATATCTGATTAAGATGAGACAAAAATATAAGAAATGGGAAGAGAGGTCGAACTACAACTTTGAAAACTGAAATAAACAAGCTGGACAAACAGATTAAACATAGTGAGACAAGATCAAGAAAAATTTGAGGAAAATTTATATAAAGATATTGAGCATAATAGGAAACCTTTTTATCGACACATAAGATGTGGGAGGGGTAAAGACACACAAATTGATAAACTGTATGCAGATTCTAAAATTTATTCTCAGACACAACAGATTATAGATAAATGTACAAAATCTTATGCAAAACAGTTTGGCTCCACAAAAGGGGTAATTAGCTGTCCTAGTGACATCCAGGTAACCCCAGATACTGGAATCAAATGAGATTATATTGAAAACAAACTGCACAAACTGGATCCAAACAATACAGACGGAGGAGACAGAATTAGTAACAATGACCAAAGAACACTTCAGCAAGAACTTATGGTGCCATTATATCTATTATTCACTAGGTCATATAAATATGGGGAAATTCCTCAAGATTGGAGACATGCACTTATTAAACCTGTCTTCAGGGGAAAGGGGAGTAGGACAAACCCAGAGTCATATAGACCCTTAAGTCTACTTTCATGTTGTGGAAAAATAGTGGAGACAGTAATATTGGATAAGTTGTTGTCAGAACTGGATATGTTGGGACTTGAAACCATATATCAGTATGCATATATTGAAAATAGATCTATGAGAACCTGTAACATGATGTTCTATAACAATATAATAACAGCCATGAATGAAATATTGTACAGTGATGTAATTTATATAGATTTAACTTCAGCCTTTGACAGGATCATACACAAACCACTGATCAATAAATTTGTACAACTATGTATTGATGTACTCTTGATAAGATGGATAGCTGCATGGCTTACAAACAGGACATGGCAAGTATCATACAGCAACTGGACAGGTGAAATCCTTGGTTACATTTAGGGTGTCCCACAGGGCTCTGTCCTAGGCCCTTACTTGTTAAGATTGTATCTTTCAGACCAAACCTTTTCATCTGAGGTGTTCTACTGTCTATGGTGATGACCTGAAATTGGGTAAACTGATTACATGTGTTACAAATAAGGCATGTCTGCAAAATAACTTGACCAAATTAACCATTTGGACATAGGAGAATAATATGCTGATAAATACATCAAAAACTAAACATATGAGATTTGGGAGACATAAATTGAAAGATGAATATTTAATATAGCCCAGAGTGTTTGAAACTGTAGACTCGTTTAAGGACCTGGGTATTTGGATAGATTCATCTATGAGTTTTTCTAATCATATCAACCAACTGTTAATGATAGTTATAGAACTATAGGTTGTAGAAAAAGATTTATAAAGTCTAGGGAATCAAAAATGATGAAGTCATTGTTTGTTAGTTACATTAGACCTAAACATGAGTATGGAATAACAATATGGAAACCTTATAAGAAAACAAGCATGAGTAAACTGGAAAGAGTGCAGCAGAAATATACCAAGGGCATCCATGGATGTGAAAATTATTATGAAATACTAAAATATCTGAACTTGTACAGTGTCTCTTACAGATATCTAAGAGGAGATCTTATTCATGTATATAGGACATTTAGAGACAACTACCTCTGGGAATGTTTGGGGTTATCAAAAAGTACTATAGAATCATCAGGCAATCTATGTAAAAGATCCTATAGCACTGAGAAGGGTACTAACTGATTCTCTGACAGAGGAGCTGATGCATGGAACAGACTACCAAATTACATTAAAGCAAGTACTACTTTAGATATTTTAAGAACAACCTGGACATTTATTATGGGAACTAGTGTTATGGTATAGTGGTAAGCTAGAAGGGCATTAATGCCCATGCCTAGAATATCTGTATGCACGTATGTAAGGCCTGAGTTAAAATGTAGGAGACGGTGAAGTTTTCCTTTAAATAGGTAGAAGAAGAACTTATGGGTGGAAAGAGAAAGATGAAGATGCAGATCCTATTCCCCTTTTCTCTGCAGTGACATGATCACACTTGATTTACTTGTCAGGCATTGCAGTTTCATAGTTATTCAGAAAATGTAGGTTGATGGAAAATGTGTTCATTTTTAAGTGTATCACAGTACTATCTTTGAAAGAGAACAGTATGTTGGTATTCTAGTTGTTTGTGCAATTTTTTTCCTATCACCCAATTGCTTTTCAAAGAGCTATCCATGTTACTTTTAAATGCATTAAGTCTAACTGTTTTGTGAAGTAATACAATCTGTTAGCATACTGTAAACACTTAGCTGTTGCTAAACAAATCTTGTGCCATGGAAAAGCTTATTGTGGTCTTCCAGAAGCTGACATGACAAGCCATACATTTCTTCTAGTGTCTTGCCCCCAAACTTACATCACAGCATTAGTATTAGCAAAACATACAAGTAGCCACACATTCTGTGATGGCATAAATGCACAATCCGTTCCCTTGGTACTAAGACATTAAAAACAATTAGGTGAAGTCAGGAACTTCTTTTCTCTGCTGGTGTTGCCTGCATGTGTTATTTTGTTATTGGACCTTCTCACGACTTGTGTAGGTCAGTGAGTAGCAGTTCAAGCAGTGGAGCAGCATTTTTTAAGGTGAAAATTTGTACTGTTCGTTGCACCATGGGATTTAATTTGGATATTTTCCTCATAGTTTAAATTGTGTTTTTTGCAGTTTCTGTGTATTTCTATCACTGAGGATTAGTCAATGCACTGTGGAGTATACTTTGTAAATGGGTGAAATAAACTGGATAACAGTTTTTCTTGGTTACATCTTTTGTTCCACAAATTGGAATCTACTACATTTTGAAAGCACTAAAAGTTTAAACAGTTGCTCGAATTGCTACACGCTTTTTCAGCTAACAAGTATAATCAACAAGTTTTGCATCTTGATATTTCTGCAGAGCAGTTGAGGCTTGAGACTTTACTTCATTCGATTTTTTAACCTTGTCCTACTCTAAGAAAAAAAAAACTATGCAGAAAATACTTGTTGCTTTCTGAAACAAATTTGAGCCATTTCCTGCCTGAAAGTTTTCATTTTGCTGTAAGTTGTGTGTTAACACAGCATGCAGTGATTCAACCAACCATTAATGTATAGGTTACCACTGTAATTTCAAAAGATTGCAAGGAACTTCCCGATTCCTATTTTTTGAAGGGATGTACTAAACTTTGCATATATATGGTTTCTTATCCTTTTTAAATTTCAGTGTTTTTAAACAATTTAAGTGAGAAAACCCAATCTTGTCTGCTAAAGTTAGAACCTGGCTATTTTTTCTCATTTAGGCCAAAGAAGGGTTTGGTAACTCATGTCACTTCTCTTTTTAGTGACTTATTTTTATTTTATTTTTAATAATTTGGTTATCGGGTTTATCACCACTGTGGGATTTACCATTTTGGTTTTGGTCATGAAGTGTGAAGTTTATTTTGGAGACATTAAACGCAAAAATAATAACCTGTCTTGAAAGAAATATAATAACAGACCTGTTTAATGTGACTAAAGGTGTGTATGGGGGTTGTTTGACAGAAAATGTCAAATATCATGTGAAGTATGGGGGAAACATGTTGCAAAGGGAGAATGAGGGGGTTAATTAAATGTTGATTAATTAGACTTTGGGAATGAAATGACTCTGAGTGAGAAAGGTCCATAGGAAATTCTTCAGGCACATGGAGGATGATTAGACAGGAAAAACATAAGTAAAGCTCTACAGACAGTGGCTGGCTGGAACAAAAGAGAAACAATAGGCAGAGAGGGGAAGCACTATTTTTTTATATTATAGGACAAGGGTAGATAGTGCCAAAAATAACAACTTCTACATTTGTATGATGTTGCAAGTCCAAGTGAGACATTTTTTTTTTGGGGGGGGGGGGGTGATGAATTGCTACTTGTGCACTTATTTAAATAGAAAAAATTAAGGCTATGATGCATTGATCAGCATACTGTCCTCTGCTGATCATCAGTGTATTAAAAAAGTATGTGCTCAAGTGCTACTGCTAGTGATGCCATAAGTTACTGTTTTCTTACTGACTGTCATGCGTGAAAATCTGTAATAACAAGAAATGTTTTCTAAATGGAAAATGTTTGACAAATGTATTATATTCTAGCTGTCATTAAATAAGAAAATGTAATAAAGTATTTAAAATTGTCACTATTATCTGCCTTTTTCCAATTTTTCCACTGGATTAGATGTTGCAAAAATTGTCTCTCAGTTCATAGCTATTCTCATAACTTTTTTCAGCACTAATGTCCATCTGACTTAGTCAAACCATCCAACTCCTGAGTTGATGTCCTCATTCCATCTTGCATTCTTCCTGTCTCACTCAAATTTGCTTTAACAAATAACCTACTACTGTCCTGCATGTCGCCAAAACCATGCAATCTGTTCTCTTTCAATATGTCTAAGGGGGTGGCTATTTGTCATTTACACCTAAGTCTTAATTTCTTCATCTGTCCCACAGTGTGCATTCTGCTATACATGTCAGACGTTTCATCTCTATTACCTCAAGGTTTCCTAGATACTTTGCTTTCACTGCCCAGTTTTGTGTACCATGCAGAAGCACTGCTCCTACCACTGCTTTTTGCATCTTACTTTTCAACTTCTTTGGTATTCTTCTATCACACACTAACCCATACACTTTGTGTCTGTTGGCTGCAGCCCCTCTGATTTTGGACATTTTCTCCACAACCTCATCTCCTAGGTACTTGAATGTGTTACCCTTCTCCATAATTTTCTCTTTTTTAATTTTAATTTATTTTGTTTTCCTGTCGTATTCTTTTACCAAAGAAAGAAGACGCGGGACAACTGTGTGCAGTTGGTACCAACTCCAAACTTTATTGACCGGCCAGCATACATACAGTACACAACAACTTCCTGTCTCACGCCCTTGCGTCATGCACTTTCCCCCGCCCCCAAAGAGCACTAGCTAAGGCAAGACAACACAGTCCATTGAATACACCACATCTCCCTTTCCAAAAAGGCCCCCTTTCACTTAACGCAAAACCCAGGTCTATTCAATTTCTCCCACTTCACTACGGACTTGGTACATTGACACCAAATGCTCACTTAGCCACATTCAGATTACTATAAACCCCAAATGACATTGTTATTTATACACTGATCTTCACAGATCCAAACGGTCCGGCTTGTTAATAACTCTTCCTGATCTGGTCCTCACAACATCACTGTGTGCCGGGCTTCGGGAGGACCATTGCAAAATGGCAAGGCCTCATTGGTCTTACTTAGCACACTTTCCGGACACTCAGGGTTTGATTCACAGTCAGGCTCAGATAGGGGGATCAGATGCACACGGTTTCGCCGCACAGTCCCTTGGGGCACATCCACCTTGAAGGACCTCGGCGAGTAATGTTTTTGCTCTACAGTACCTGGGGTCTTCATATCTGTCACCCACACCTGGTCACCGGGCAACACATCCCCCAGCGGCCTCGCCCGATGGCGTCTATTGTAGTTTTCGCCATTATACACCCTCTTCTCCCCCTCTTTCCCCATGAGCCTTCTCCAGTCCGGCTGCACAGGGTCCAACTGCGAAGGATGAATCGGAAGAGAGGTCCGCAACCGTCGTCCCATAAGAAGTTCCGCAGGGCTATAACCATTCTGCAGTGGCGTTGTCCTGTACGCCAAAAGAGCCATGTACGGGTCAGCACTTTTTTTAAACAGGTTCTTCACCGTCTGCACCGCACGTTCTGCCTCCCCGTTACTCTGCGGGAACCTGGGGCTGCTAGTGACATGCTCGAAGCCATAAGCGGTTGCAAAGGCCGCAAAAGACTGCCCTGAAAACTGAGGTCCATTATCAGACACCAGTACCTCTGGGATACCATGGCGAGCGAAGAAAGATTTTAGGTGGGTGATGACCTCGTTGGATGTGCTATGTTTCAACAATGCGATCTCCAGAAACCTGGATAAGTAGTCCACAGCAAGGAGGTAAGTGTGACCTTTTAATTCAAATAAATCCGCGCCCACTCTTTGTCATGGTCGGTCCGGACATTCTGTTGGGATGAGGGGCTCAGGAGGATTCCTTCTCTCTGAGATGCACGTCCTGCATCTTAAAACCATGTCATTTATCTGCTGGCTAAGTCCCGGCCACCAGACGGTCTGACAGGCTCTAGCTTTGCACTTCACGATGCCTTGATGTCCCTCATGTAATTTCAACAACACCTCATTACGCATGGCAGAGGGATAACAAGGCGAATCTTTTAAAAGCAACCCATCTTTCACTGTTAGTGTGGACCGATCTGGCCAGTAGCTCTTCAGTAAGGGTTCCTGGTTCGCATACAGCGGCCACCCTGGCTGCACAAGTCCATGACCGCGCACACACACTGTCCGCTTTCAGCTGCTCCGTAGTGTTTGGAGGAAAGATGGCTTCACCTGCATGTTTTCCACAATACTGTTCACGTAAATATCCGTGTCCTCCATTAACTCCGTTTCCTCCGGGGTTAGCTTGGTTTTAAGGGGAGAACGTGACAGGGCATCTGCCACCCACAGTGATTTCCCTGGAGCGTACTGCACCGTGTATGAGAACTGCATCAATCTCATCCTGAAGCGTTGGATTCTGGGCGGTAGAAGATCCAGCGCTTGACCTCCCAGCAATGAAACCAGGGGTTTATGATCAGTCTCTAGACAGAACGATTTTCCTAATAGGTAATCTCGAAAGCGTTCACATGCCCAGGTAGACGCTAGGGCCTCTTTCTCAACCTGTGCGTATCGTTGCTCTGTGGGTGAGAGTGACCTTGATGCATATGCCACGGGTCTCCAGCCGTCCTCCCATTGTTGCTGCAACACACTCCCTAACCCAAAGGAAGAAGCATCCGCGGAAACCTTCGTATCCCTCTCCGGGTCATACACAGCCAAAACTGGAGGTGAGGTGATTGCCTCTTTTAAGTCCTTGAATGCCTTTTCCTGGTCCCCACCCCAGTACCAGCTGTTCCTTTTTGATAATAAGTCTCTCAAAGCTCTGTCTCTCTCAGCCAAATGAGGGATGAACTTCCCCACCTGATTCACCATGCCCAGGAAACTCCTAAGTTCTCCTACTGTAGCAGGTGCCGCCATCTCCGTGATGGACGCGGTCCTCCTTGGGTCCGGGCTTATACCAGCATTCGTAATGACATGGCCCAAGAAAGTCACTGTGCCCCTCGACAGGTCACATTTCCCTACATTCAATGTAATACCTGCTTCTTCCAGTCTCTTTAATACTGCGTGAAGCCGGGCATCGTGCTCCTCCTGGCAACGCCCCCAGACCAACACATCGTCCATGTGACAAATCACACCCTCTAAGCCTTCAATGACCTCTGCCATCATGCGTTGAAAGTGTTCGGGTGCAGAATTAATGCCAAAGGGAAGGCGATTGAAACGGAAACGCCAAAAGGGGTTATGAATGTGGTAAGCGGCCGACTCCTCTGACAAAGGAATTTGCCAAAACCCCATATTTGCATCCAGTTTGCTAAACACCTTCGCCCCAGCGAGCATCCCAAGACTCTGCTCAACCGAGGGCAGCACGAACCTTTCCCTGCATACATATTCATTTAGCTTAGTGTAGTCTACACATAGTCTCAGTCTGTTACTGTCTTTCTTTGGGACTACCACCATGCCTGCACACCAATCAGTAGGTTCTTCCATTCTGGTAACGACACCCAGCGCCTCCATCCTCATTAACTCCTCTTTCACTTTCCCCATCAATGGCAGTGGTATCCTCCTGGGAGTCTTCAGAGAGTATGGCACCGCCTTTGGCTGAAGCTTTATGTGGTACTTCTGCACTACCCCAACCCAGAGCATAAGTCCGGGTATGAGGTCTTCAAAGACTCCATGGTGATAGCATCAACACGTTTCAGGAGGCCCAGCCCCAAAATAGCAGGAAGGCCTAAAAGCGGCATGCGGAGTCCTTTTACAACGTACACTTTCTCACATGTCTGTCTTTGTCCATAGCCAAGCTGAAGCTCCAAGGATCCTGTAACCTCCAGTGGCATCCCTCCCGGACCCAACAAGGGTTTCTCCGGCTGCTGGAGTACAGGAGCATTCTTTCCACTGAACACGTTGTGCAGGTCTGACTTGGAGATAACAGTAACATCCGCCCCCGTGTCAAGCTTGAAAGTCATAGGTGTGCCCTGTATTTTCACCTCCACAATCCAGGAATGGTTCCCGGAGGAGACAGAACCAAGGAAGAACCCCTGTTCTTCACGCTCACCCGGCTCCTCGTCTTCCTCAATACTCTGCACCGCCTTGAACTGTCGGCAGACCCGCTGGTAGTGGCCCTTCTTCCCACACGAGCGACATCTTGCAGCAATCGCCGGGCATAGGAGTCTATGGTGAAATGGCCCCCCACACCTGTAACACTGCGAGTTCGGGGCGTCTTTACTCTTTGCATCTGGCTGAAAAATCGGTGCCAGAGGCTTACCCCAACTTTTCGAGGCCTCTGGCCTGCGCCTGGTGTCCAGTGGTGTCTGCACAGCATTCACGTTATACTGCAGGGTGGTACTGTCACACCACAAGGCCGTTTGCTGCTTCTTGACCTCCTCCGACTGTCTGGCCATATTTACAGCTCTCTCTAAGTCCAACTCTTTCTCCATCTGCATCCGCTCGGACAATCTGGTGTCTGCTAAGCCCACAACAATTCTATCCCTTATAAGCTCGTCGTGCAGCGTCCCATAACTGCAATGTTCGGCTAAAGCATGCAGGGCAGTAACAAAACCATCAACAGTCTCGTTCAGTTCTTGTTTTCGCATGTTAAATCGTGCACGTTCATAAACAATGTTCTTTTTGACAATAAAAAATCTTTCGAAACCCTCCTTCACTTTGGCATACTCCTGATGCTCTGCCTCGGTTAGCTTGAGGCCTCTCAAGACATCGTCGGCCTCATCGCCCATACAGTATATCAGGGTGTTCACCTGGTTCCCCTCTGGGTTGGAAGATAGGTTACTGGCCTGCCGGAACCATTCAAACCGGCGAATCCATCGTGTCCATTCGTGGGGTTTGGAGAAGTCAAAGGGCTCTGGCGGCTGAATACTGAATGTAGCATTGGGAGCACTTGCTGCCATGTTGATTCTAGCACGTGGCTGCCGACCATTCTCGTCGTCCGACATGTCCGCTCTCCACGTCACTTGGCCACTCGTATGTTCTTCAGCAAAAGGTCAGCACGCCCAGGCACAGCCACACAGCACTTCTGACACCATGTCGTATTCTTTTACCAAAGAAAGAAGACGCGGGACAACTGTGTGCAGTTGGTACCAACTCCAAACTTTATTGACCGGCCAGCATACATACAGTACACAACAACTTCCTGTCTCACGCCCTTGCGTCATGCACTTTCCCCCGCCCCCAAAGAGCACTAGCTAAGGCAAGACAACACAGTCCATTGAATACACCACATTTCCCTCACTTACTTCCATGACCACACTCTCCCTTATATTCTATTTGTATCCTATGTGCCTTCAGCCTTGTGTATTATTTCCCTATCATTTGCTGAATTTCCTGGTCTGTCTGCTTGTTTTGAGACATTACCTAAATACAGCAGCTTTGTTGATCTGTCCTTTAACAGCTGTGTACTGATGTAGTCCATCCCCATTATGAACAATAGTGGGCTTGCAGCTGAGCCCTGATGCTTATCCACTTACAGTGGAATCCCTCACGGGGTCCAAACACAGTTAGTACTTTTATTATTGCATCTCCATACATAGCTTGCATTAATACTACCAATGTTTCTGGAGCTTTGATAAAGGGATATACATAGTAGTAAACAGTAAGATAGCAGTGCTTTGTTTGTTCAATCACCTTCTCTAGCACTTTCATGTAATGTGACAGGAGTTTGATACCTGTGTACTGACCTCACATGTGACTATCCACTTTACTCTTGTAGACTGGTACATGCCTTTCTATCTATTTCTGGTAGGTCAATCCATGTATTTTCTCTAGAGGAGTCACCTCCGCAAGCTGTTCCTGTAATGTGTAAAGCTGCATAAAGCAAATGCTAAAGTAATACTCTTTGTGTTCACAGTGTGCACACAGAACAGTTAACTTTTTCTTTTTGTTACTAACTGGGGGGGGGGGGTGCTACAAAGAGATTGCTAGGTGTATCGCACTTATGAACTGAAACTGACCAAAATTTTGCAGAGCGGCACCAATGCTGCTTTACTTCTTGGTTCTTTCCTTTGTGTAATTTTCCATTTTCTGGAAAATCACTGATTACACCCAGTCAATAAGGGATGCCTATGGTTTCCTGCTGTAGTGGGTTCAACAAGGTCCGCAACAGTGTGAAGTTTTCCATTTGCAGTTCCTGCAGAACGAAATATGCACAAATGCAAGCAGAGCAGCACATTTCTGTTACTAATGGTGGGGGTGGGGGTGAGGACCTCTGTAATTTTATGTTTCTGATGTACCTCTCTACTTTCCAGACTTTTCCAGAATGCCCCTAATTTTGTCTCATTCTTTTGTTTGTCCCTCCTATATTCTTTTTCCTTGGAAATCATTGATAATTGTAGTTTGTTAATAATGCCACACATTTTCTCTTGGACGCAGGCTGATGTTCAGCAAAAAATATAATTCCAGACTTGACAGTTTAATTATTAATGGTGTTCAGAAAAAATACATGTTGATGTAAAACTTGTTGGTTTATTAAATGGAATAGAATAACAATTAGAAATTGTTCCTCATTTCCCATTATGCTTTTTTTTCAAAGCTTATGAAACATTATACACATTTTGAGAATTTAACTCATCACCTGTGTATGTACTAGAATGTTTTAAGGTCAAAATTCACATTGTACATGTTAAAACATATAAAGTAAACAAAGCAGTATCTTATTCAATGACAGACTCATTCGGTTTTGCTAAGAAACCAAAAATTCCATGGTAATTTCAATTAAAACTAGAAGTTATTCATTTGTTTATTATTTGCTAGCTGGGTGGGCAGGCTGGTCTAATGATTCTTTTCAGCCACAGCCTGAGCTCCAACAGTAGAGAAGAAATCAAACATCATAATATATGCTGAAGTGGGGCTTTAGTACAATAAAAAGAAGTTACAGTTTATATTAAGACACACTGCAGTAGTTTGAGAAGGTGTAGAAATGGAATGGAATGGGTGGCCCTTAGTTCAGGTTGCAGAAATATTCAGAAGACAAGTAAAGAATAGTTATAAAGAACTCTCTGCTGTCCCCAATTTTAGATCCATTCATTTTGCATTATAACAAGCATTAGTAAAAGACAACTATAATAACAAAAAATAAGTTCATTATAGCTCTCAATGTTAGCCTTTTCATAACAGCCCCTGATTATTTGTTTAACAGATGAACATGATTCATAGGTTCATAGGATGATGCTAGGTTATTGGCCCTTATAAGCCTAGCCAAGAATTTCACCCATGTTCCCACAAAGTCAGCACCTGGTTTTCCCTGTCCAGCAGGGACACAGGTGGGATCCCAGGGGTATATTTTCTGTTTCCCCTCCAGTGGTCCAGTTTCCTCTTAAAGAGGGCTAGTGAGGTACTCTGCTTGACATGGACAGAAAGTCTATTCCACAGATGGGGGAGGCGTCGGGACAGAAATCTATCCCACCAAGTTCTATTAATTTCACAGACCAGGTTGAGACCTTGTGTGCGGGTTGCATGAGTTTAACTTATGGATATGCAGCAACTCCATCAAGGTTGAGTCTGAGACAGCCTTGTATGCCAGACACAGGTCACCTCCCAGCAGTCTGTACAAGACTGAGTAGAGGATCAGGACTTTTAGCCTATCTGTATAGGACAGGTGTTTGAAACCTTGGATATTCTTAGTAACACGCAAGACAGAAGAGACTCTAAAGTCTAAAAGGAGATGGCAACATGCAGTCAGTGTGATAACATGGAGGAGATTTTTTTTTCTTATTTTTGTATTTATACTTTTGTGGCTGGTGATAATAGGCTACAATTATTTTAGTACCAGAAAGAGAGTGCTAGGGAAAGAGGTCATTCATTTTTTTTTTATTTAAGTTGTTTTTTGAATTTTTTGTAATTAGATCAATTTAATATAAAACTTAATTGACAGTAAACCACTTGACTATAAATTATTTTTCTATCACAAGTGATATAACCTAATATACATATCTGAAATACTCCCTTCCCCCAGTTCTGTTCTGATACATTTATGATGCATTTTGTAAAAGAATTACACATTTTGTTTACTAATAAAATAACTACATAAAGGAAACTTACTTCAGTATTTCAGCTATTTAAAATATAAACTTAAATCCTTTATATGTAAAATAAGTGACATTAAAGCAGCTTGCTATAACAGACATTTTAAGTGGGGGACAATTTCTTGCAACTAGCATCACAACATGGGCGGCACTTGATAATGTGAATACTGATGTGTCTTAATCTATACAATCACCAATACTGCCATCACAATAAAACATGACAACTAGTTTATGCTCTCTAACAATTGCAGAATAGGCCACATTATAATTAACATACATTACAAAATATACATTTCAAACTACAAATTTGTATCTTTCAGAACAAATAGTACAGACACCACAGTGTTCTTATAGGTGTACAGATCTGAGCGATCTTGAATGACATGGACTGTTTGACATCAACTATTGTCACTGAAGCAGATGCAGAATGATTCAGTAAGAACCCATTATTTTCAGGAGATGAGCAAAACGTTTCAATAGCTATCAAGGATATCAGGAGGCAAACACTGTATGCACTTCAGTACAGCAGATATAAGGGGGGTAGCTGCAGACTGGCACTACTGGCAGCAAGCTTACATTCTAAAATTTAAAAGAAATAGAACAGGAGTAGGGCATGAAACACGTTAATTGAGACTGCAGAGAAATTTGAAGCTCATTAGGTGTCAAATGTTAGCTAATGTATAACAACTGGTCAGTTGTAGGGTGATAATTAATCAGTTAGCACAGTCCGGAAGGTAAGGGAAAGCCACAAGAAAGTGAAGTGAAGTTTCAAGTAGTTTATTCAGTTAAGTAGCTAGATGGACAAGTATTTTTCTAAGATATGGGGTTATGCTAGGCTGTCTATTGCATGACAGTTTTGAATAGTACAGTACAAGGAAGCAAACATGACCCTCTTGCCTCTGCAATTCTTCGAAAAGTACAAGATTTCATATCAGCTTGTTGCTCTTATGTCCAGTGCGAAGTACATAGATGAAAACGGCAAAGTAGGGACTGCCTCCATAACAACCAGTAGGGCTATGTTAGGTAGAGCATTGCATAGTCATTTTGTTGAGTACTGTGCATGAAAGCAGTATGTAAGCAATGTTATTCTCCTGTTTGTTGAGAAAATCAAGGTATCTGGTCAGTCCGTTGTTTCTGTATAATATGTAGTACACTGATACAAATAACAAAATAAAGTAAATCTACATACTGAAAAATGGGGATTACGCAAGGCAGACTATTGCAGAGTGTTCGTGTAGAATGGACTCCATGAAAGCAATACAGAAAATATAGCACTCTTATTTTTGCAGTTTTTTTTCTTTTTTAAGAAAATCAATGTAAAATGTTAGTCTGTTGTCTATACCCAGTATCTAATTCATTATCAATAATAGCAAAATTAGAAATTAATCCATGCTGAAAGTTTTTTTTTTTTGTTTTGGTAAGCAGACTATTGCATGGCTGTTTTGTAGAGTACAGTGCATGGAAGCACTATGAAATCAGTTACACTCTCATCTTCAGTGCTCTTTAAGAAGATCGAGGTATCCGGTCATAAAGTTGCTTATGCCCAGTATTCAGTACCTCAGTATAAACGGCACAGTTGTGTATTCCTTCAAATCAAAACTGCACTTATGCTAGGCAGACTACTGCATGGCAGATTACAGATTGTTGCAAACCTTATCCCCCAATAAATCATAACAAAATGACTTCAAACAACCATTGCCCTTTGTTTCAAAATGGGCTTGATGGAAATATGGTCGTTGAGTCCGGCAATGGTTGTTTGAAGTCATTTTGTTATCATTTATTGGGGGATAAGGTTTGCAACAATTTAAATAAGTTTTTAACAACAGTAGTAAAATATGTGCACAATGTGTGTGTTTAAAGTGAATGTTTATGGGGAATATGTGTGTGTGTGTGTATATATATATATATATATATATATATATATATATATATATATATATATATATATATATATAAATTTAAATACACAAATATATATGTTCTATACATGTTTTTAAGCAAGTTTTGTATGCATGTTCTATGGTTCATTGAACGCTATAACATAATGTTCATTAGGATTGTTAATTAAGCAAGATGATTGGTCAATGTGCAGGCGGAATCTTGTATTTAAATAATGTGATTGTGAGCTCCTTTTACTCTGAAGAAGCCATTAGTTTTGATGGTGAAAGCTCTTAGTATTTTGGAGCCTTTTAGCTCTTCATTAAATTGGCTTGGTGCAGTCCGTGAATTTTGTTTTTTGTTTGTTTATTTTAGTGGTTACCCTGTTGGGTTCAGTGGTTTTTATAAGTGTTATTTCTCTGAAGAATAATGACATAATGTAGGGCATATTTATTTATTTATTTATTTCCAGTTCCAGCACAAATAAACAACTGGACTGGTATTCTACAACTGTTAATTGAAAGGGCACATTGTGTGTATGCTCCAAATCTTTAGAATCCCTTACAAGTTTAACAAAATCCACAAAAATCCAATATTTCCAAATCATCTTGCTCTGCCATGTTTCACAAGTATAATTGCTTTATAAACCTACATTTTTTCTGTTTCCAAGTTACTGATTTTATTTTCTGAAAATTAATAACATGAATCAGTGTATATGCTTTAATGTCCACTACTAGTTTAACAAAGTCGAAGGAAGTCCAATATCTTCAGATTTTCTTGTTCTGTCATGTTTCACAAATATAATTATTGCTGTATCATCCCACACTTGTTGATTTCTAAGTTACTAGCTTTAATCCTGTTCATCTCTATCTCCCAAATCCTGTCTCTGTTTCATTTTCAAAATATTCTCAATTCTTCTAGTCAATTGTTATGTTTTCTTCCTTCTCTGAGGCAATTGAAACAGTAGAGAAGATTTCACAGGCTCAGTTTCTCTGTAGTCCTTATCACTAGGAGATGATGAAGCAGAACCTATTTCTGATTCACAGCTCACCCTTTGTTGGACAAACGTTTGTATTTCCTCCTTAGCATGTATTTCATCAAAAAATGATTTTGTCCCTCCTGGGAAAACACTTTGAAGATAGCTGGGTACAGCAGTTTGGATCTCACGCCTGCTTTTTGACATTCCCCATAAAATGGAATATATTTACTCCTCTTCCACCTGGTGTACACTGAGTAACAAGCACTCTCCTGTCTCCCACTTTTAACACATTGTTCTTCTACCAATCAACTCCTTCTGCCGATAGACTGCATCTTTACTATTAAAGGTCTAGGTTGTTTTCTAGTAACCATATTTGGAGCATACACACAATGTGCCATTTCAATTAACAGTTGTAGAATACCAGTCCAGTTGTTTATTTGTGCTTTCATAAAATTAATACAGTGTGTTCCTTCCAACTTCTCTGGTACAGCATGAAATCTCAGTTTTTTCTTACATGCGGTATCCTCCAATCTTATTTTTTTTTTTTAAATCTCTTCTTGTGCAGTCTTATATTCAGCCAGCCTTTTATTCATTTCAACCTCTGAGATTTGCAGATCTGAAGTAGGCAGACTTCATTTGTCTGCAACCTGTGGGTATCGGATCCGACTTCGGATCCGAGCCGGCATTTCAAAAGCTTAGGATCCGAGCTCCTAGCTCCTCCCTCTACCCATAATCCCCTGCCAAGCCCTGACTGACCCCAGATTTCATTTGCTGCATTTCATGTAGCAACGGACTCCTTGAGCTCCTGGCAGTTTAAATTGTGAAGATAAGTTTTGACTAAAAAATCTTTAAATTTTACTTTTTACTAAGTTTGAGTGTGTGCGTTAGGCTTTCCTCTCTTTACCTTAGTAGTTTTTTTCTCGGGTTTGCGTAGTTTTGGTGTGTTTGTGTCAACTGTGTGTTAGGCCTAGGGATTAGTATGGCAGAAAACCCTAAGGCAATTTTCTCAAAATGTACCGAGTGTGGCCACAAGCTGTCCCCAGCTGGCCACACTCGGTGTCATGCTTGGGGGTTGAACAACTGTCATCTGGTTGTACCATATGTGCAGGGTTCAACCCTCGAGCTTTAAGGGAGCGGAGGTCGAAGCTTGTTCTGGCGGGACTTCTCCCTCCAGATGCGGCTTCGGCCTATGCCCCTGCTAGCCAGCAGCCTTCTTTGAGTGCTGCGGTCTCCCCTACTTCGGCAGGGACTCAACCTCCCACCAAAAAGCCAGAGGAGAGGGAGACCATTAGGGAGAAAGAGAGACAGAAGGAGAGACACAAGGATAGGCACCACAAACGGAGGGCCGAGACCTCAAGCTCGGCCCCTCCATCTAAGCAGGCCTCTCCTGTGTCTTCTAGATCTCCTCCTCCTCGGCTCCACTCCCCTCGGTTCTCTTCTGGGCCTGAGGAGGAGGAGGCTAGCCCTTCAGTGAGGTCTCTGAGGCGGCTCTCTAGGTCCGCTTCGGTGACCTCATCTAGATCCACATTCTCTATGTCAGAGGCAGACATGGACCGGATGATGAGGCGTTTCATCCAGGCTCAGATGCAAATGGGAGTGCTCTTAGACCCCCCCAACTGGGAGGGGCTTCGACCCCATTTTTCGTCCCCTTGGCTCCTTCTCCGACCCGTCTCCCGGGTTCGGAGCTGTCGGAGCCGGGCAGAGTTGGATCCAGGGGTGGTTCGGATCAGATTGGTCGGCGCACCTTGGATCTGACCCATCCCTTGAGTGCTTCGTGTACATCGGACCCGACCTCTCTGAGCCGAGGGCCTAGCCTCGGATCCGAGGGAGCTGGTGTGTCTTTGACTCCGTCTAGGTCGGAGCACATCGATCTCTTGGATCCGATGGTCTCGGCACCGGCTCCGATCCGTGCGTCAGATCCGAGTGGGGGTCGGCTCTCGGGGCTTAGAGAGGCCGGCTCTCCCTCGGCTTTCGATGTAGTGGAAAGGGCACTGTTGAGGACTACCGGACCCCCGGTCCCTGCCACGGCTCCACCCCGCACTCCCTTGCAGCTGGGCCAGGCTCCCATCAGCCGGTCCCAGGGACAGCCTGCCTCGATGTCCCAAGTAGTGCCTTTGGAACATCTGGCTGCTGAAGAGGACTCCTCGGACACCCCCCCCCGAGGAAGTACCTCGGAAGCGTAAGTGTAAAAGGAGACACGTGGACTCCCCTGAGTCCATTACCGAAGACACAGACTTGGATGAAGGGGAGGGCTCCCCAAGATCACCCCCGGAGGACGTCTCCTTTGGAGACATTATGGAGATGCTTAGAATCAGGGGGGGTGGTCTGCCCCCAAGGCCTCCTCAGACGAGTCTGTGTTCTTGGAGGCATTCGAGGCGGGCCCATCTACCTCTTGGGTGTCCCCTCCTGCCGATCCTCTGGTGGACCTTATTTCCACCAGAGCATGGAAGGAACCGGACACCGTTGAGCCTGTCCCCAAGCGTCCGTATCGAATCCTGAGTCCACCAGCGGACCGCACTCATTGGAGCAAGGGCCCCCCGGTAGATGCTATGATGATGGCCGCAGCCACAAAGAGGGAATTAGCCCAGGAAAGTCCCTCTATGCATCCTCCGAGCAAAGAGTCCCGCTCGATGGATCGCATTGGGAAACGAGCTTTTAGTTCAGCAACCTTCTCTTTGAGAGCACTGAACTACATGGCACATGTCATCAGGATGCAGCGGGACCTGATCAAAGAGTACGCGGCATCTCCCCCAGAGTCCATGTCGGCGGAGGACAAGCACGTGTACTCCACCCGAATGGCCACTCTCAGATCAGTTTCTAATACTTCTATGCAGCTACTTTCTCATGCAACTGAGGGAGCCGCTAGAGCTAGTGGAGCGGGCCTCGTCATGAGGTGTCAGGCCTGGCTCCGCCACTTTGACTTTGCAGAGCCCTTCAAAGCGACCTTCGCAAATGCCCCCTTTGATGGCTCTGCCCTATTTGGCAAAGCCGTTCGCGAAACGTTAGTCCAGAGCGAGAAGGACGGGAAGACGCTGTCTGCCGTCAGAGTCTGCTTCTCAGCTCCCCAGAGGTCCTTCTCGAAGAACCAAAAGGGACAGAAGAAGATGTGGTTCCGGAAGTCGCAGCAGTCCCAACCTGCTCTGGATAACCAGTCCTTCCGTGGCAGAGGAGGACAGGGAGGTCGCCGTCCTAGAGGCAGAGGGGCTCCCAGGAACTTTGGGTCCAGAGAACCTTTCTCTGACAGACCCACGCAACAGCCCTGAAGGGTTGCCCGGCTGTCCATCACTGGAGGCAGTCGGGGGGCGTTTTTCGAGGCACCTGACTTCTTGGGAGTCAATCACATCAGACCGTTGGGTGCTTAGTGTGATATCCAGAGGTTATACCATTCCCCTGAGCAAAATCCACAGATCCCGCAGCCTCCCCGATGTACCACCCAACCAAAGGGAGGCAGCAGCTGTCAAAATCGAGCAGCTGTTAGAAAAAAGAGCCATCCAGCACGTCCCCCGAGATCAGACTGGATCAGGGTTTTACTCCAGGTTCTTCTTGGTGCCAAAGAAAATGGGGGACTTAAGACCAATCATAGACCTTTCCCTGCTGAACCTGTCTGTAACCAAGCAAAAGTTCCGGATAGTCACTCTACAATCTATACTCCCCCTTTTGCGGGAGAACGATTGGATGTGCTCTATCGACCTCAGGGACGCGTACTACCACATCCGGATGGACAGACGGTCCAGGAGGTTCCTTCGCTTCTGGCTGGGAGCCAGCCACTACCAGTTCAGGGTCCTTCCCTTTGGTCTCACCTCTGCCCCCAGGGTGTTCACCAAGGTACTAGCAGTAGTAGCGGACCACCTGAGACTCCAGGGATTACAGGTCTTTCCGTACCTGGACGACTGGCTCCTCATGGCATCATCAAGGCATCTACTGTGCTCAGCCAGGGACTATTTCCTCCTGATAGCCCCAAGGCTGGGCATCACCATAAACTTGGGAAAATCTTTACTGCACCCCACACAACTTATAGATTTCATAGGAGGAAGTTTGGACACAAGATCAATGCGGGCCTTCCTCACTCCAGATCGACTGTCCAGCCTGAGGTGTCATATCACAGCAGTCCTGCAACCGTTTCCAACGGTGGCTTTGGTCCTGAGGGCCCTGGGTTCAATGGCAGCAGCTATTCCACTTCTTCTCCATGCTCGCTTACACATGCGGGTTCTTCAATGGACCCTACAGATCCAGTGGTCTCCGCTGTACTCTTCTCTCAACAGCCCGATAGCGGTCAGCAAAGCATGCAAGGACTCCCTGTTTTGGTGGCTCCAGTCTCCGGAGCTTCTAGCAGGGGGACCCTTTTGTGCGACATTCCCCCTAGCCACGGTGACTATGGACGCTTCTCACCTCGGGTGGGGGGGGGGCATTCTGCGGGCAAGATTGTCCAAGGCACGTGGATCAGTTCAGAGACCTTGTTGCATATAAATGTCCTGGAGATGAGGGCGGTGCTCCTAGCGTTGCAAGCACTTCACAGCCTTCTTCCTACAGGGACTATTGCGATCCAGACAGACAACATGTCAGTACATCAACAAGCAGGGGGGAACCAGGTCCTATCCCCTTTGTCGAGAGGCCATGAGAGTCTGGGAATGGGCAATTTCCACCAAACGCTTTCTAGTAGCAACGCACATTCCGGGAAGGTCCAACATCCTTGCGGACAAGCTCAGTCGCACCATTCTTTCCCCTCACGAATGGTCTCTCAATCCTCTGGTAGCGAAGAAGATTTTTGCCGTCTGGGGGCAACCCTGTTGCGATCTTTTTGCTTCTCACTCAAACGCCAAATGCGACAGTTTCTTCGCTCTGCTTCCCTACCTGGGGAATCCCCGAGAGATGCACTGGTGCATGCTTGGCCTCCAGGTCTCCTTTATGCCTATCCTCCACTACCTCTAATGCAGAGGCTCTTGCAGAAAGCCAACAGTTTGGGGAGCAGAATGATTCTCATTGCCCCGTTCTGGCCTCGTCAGCCTTGGTTCCCTTATGTATGGTCTCACAAAGTGAATCCACCCTGGATTCTGGATCCGATCCCGGATCTCATTTCCCATCCTCAAGGACTCCCGATTCCGAATCTACACACCTTGAGATTGGCAGCCTGGCTGCTCCAGTTCCATCCTTGATTAGGACTCCCGGTATCTCGTCACCTGTCAAGGCCATTTTAGTGGCGGCTCATAAACCTTCCACTAGGAAGGTTTACCGGAGCAAATGGAAAAGGTTTTCTATTTGGGTGATTCAGAACAATGTTGATCCTTTTTCGGCACCAATGTCTGCGGTACTGGACTTCTTAACAGACCTCTTTCATCAGGGGGCCAGTTCTTCCACGGTAAAGGTACAAATGGCATTGATTTCCCATTATCATGTGTGTCATGAGTCAGCTCCCCTCATGACTGCAAAACTTTGCAAGACCTTTCTTAAAGGAGTTTTTCTGTTGAGGCCCCTGGTCAAAGAAGTTGTGCCACCTTGAGACCTATCCTTAGTCCTACAGGTCCTTACTGCTCCCCCCTTTGAGCCTGCAGCTTCTGTAGATCTAAAGTACCTTTCCTGGAAGACTGCCTTCTTGGTAGCCATCACATCAGCCAGAAGAGTGTCGGAACTCCAGGCTCTATGCGTCAAACCGCCTTACCTCTCCTTTTTTCCCCGATAGGGTGTGCCTCAGGACCAATCCATCTTTTCTTCCAAAAGTTTCTTCGGAATCTAATATTAACCAATCAATCAACTTACCTGTTTTTTTCCCCAACTATAAAAACAAAGGAGAGTATAAGCTGCATTCTTTAGATGTTCACAGACAATTGCGCTTCTACATTCACAGAACGGCTGGTCATAGACAATCAGATCAACTGTTCATCTCCTTTGCTAAATTTGCTTTGGGTAAAGCAGTCTCCAAAGTTACTCTGTCGAGATGGATTGCTAATTGTATTTTGCAGGCTTATGACACTTCAGGTAGGCCTGCTCCTCAGGAGATTACAGTTCACTCTACTAGAGCAGTTTCCACTTCAGCCGCTTTTAAGTCCCGAGTGCCATTGGATGATATCTGTGCAGCGGCCACTTGGGCCTCGTCTCATACCTTCATTTCTCATTATAAGGTGGATGTTGTTTCCAGGGGGAGAGCATCCTTTGGCTCTGCGGTGCTCCGGAACATCCTTCCATGACGGCCGCCCAAGATTTAGGTAGCTGGGGACTCTGTCCCACAGGTTGCAGACAAATGAAGTCTGCCTACTTCAGATTTAGAAGTTATGTACTCACCATAACGTTCCATCTGAGTAGGTGACTTCATTTGGATGCAACCATCCCCCCCTCCATCCCCCTGACCTATATAGAGTAGAGTTTATTCCTGTGTTCAGGTATTTTATACTAGTATTCACTAGGCAAACTCAATCTGAGGTCAGTCAGGGCTTGGCAGGGGATTATGGGTAGAGGGAGGAGCTAGGAGCTCGGATCCTAAGCTTTTGAAATGCCGGCTCGGATCCAAAGTCGGATCCGATACCCATAGGTTGCATCCAAATGAAGTCACCTACTCAGATGGAACGTTATGGTGAGTACATAACTTCTAATTCTGTCACCGTATCTAAATATCTGTTTAAATCTCCTTTTATTTTTTCCAGCTTTTTATTGTTTGGGTTGATACACTCCATCAGTGTTTTGTTTATTTTAACCAGTTCTGTCTGCAGCTGCTTTATACTCTCCTCTAGGTTACTGGAAATCTTGGCTGGAATCTGTACTGCTGCTTGCTAAACAAATGTAGTACTCCTCTCAGACTGTGTTTTTTCACACCTTTTGTAGCTGATTTTCCTCCAGGTCCTTCATATATTTTTTCCTGGCATCCAGGCAGTGCACTTACTAGCCAGTTACTGAAATTTACCCAGAAATCTAGGTCCACTGGTTTCTTTGCTAAGTTTCTGTTTTCAGACTGGGAGAGCCAGAATTAAGCTGTTACTCAATGTGTAACCATCTTGGATTATAAACAATGGCACTCTTATCTTTCTGGTTCTTTGAGAGATTTTTGGTTTCAGGTCAACTTGTTGCCAGTGTAAAACATTGATACAAAACCTTCATACTGAAATAGGGTTACCACCTTTTCAAATGCTCAGAGCGGGACATTTTCTGTAGAAATGTCAGATTTGGAGGACAAAACATAACCATGACCAGTACAAATGATAGAACTTCACCTTTCTGCCAAAATAAAAACATATTCGTGTAGCATTTGAGTTGCTTATGCTATTTCATATAACATTTAGGTGTTTCATTGAAAAAAATAACTGTTTTATGAAACTATGAAAGAAAACTTAGGAAATATTTTCGTACAATAATCTCAGGACATCTGCCATTTTTTCAGTTTTTTCGCAGGACACAACTGCCCAAAAAGGGACTGTCCCTCACAAAGTGGGACAGGTGGTAACCCTATACTGAAACAAGTTACAAAAGTCAAACTATTACATGGGTGTCTTGAGACTGCAGTACATGGAAGCAGTATACAATACAGGATGCTCTTATCTTTGTTGTACGTTGAGAAAAATCAGGGTTTCATGTCTGCCTGTTGGCTACATCCATATGCAGTACATTGATACAAATATCAAAATAAGGTATCCCGCCATAGTGAAATATGTGATTATGCTAAACATAGTATTGCATGGCTGTTTCGTGTTTTTGTACAGTGCATGGAAACATTGTGTAAAATATGATGCAGTTGACTTTGCTGTTCTTCAAGAAAATCAAAGTCTCAAGTCAGCCCTCAGCCTTTTGCCTGCGTCTAATATGCAGTATGTAGTAACAAGTAAGAAAGTGGAGTTTCTATCCATACTGAAAGATGAGGTTAGTGCATGGAAGCAGCATAAAAACATGGCACTCATCACTGATCTTCTTACAGGTCAGCCCATTGCCTAAATCTATCCTGCTTTGTCTTTCCCTCCTTTCAGACTGACAGCTAGTCTGCACCAATCATTCTAAAGAGTCAGTCAAACTAATCACCAATCACCTGTCCTCCATCAAACCCCTTTTCATAAGCATTTAAACAGGGCAAGTAAATGTAATCACATTTACTAAAAACCTATCTGATTTGAGAAGTCATCTACCCCAGGGAACTACCACATTGACAATATGCCCCTAAGAGTTGACCTAGTTATTTAGGATTTGCAAACTCATGTCAACAGTGACCTAACTTTTGACCAACATATGTTTACTGTTGTAAGAAAGTCCTTCTACATTGCACAACTTATAAACAAAGGGATTATGTCTAAATCTAGGGATGCCATTGTCCATCTTTACTCAGCCCTCATTAGGACATTCATTGAATACACTTCCCCTTTGACAAGTATCTATCCAGACACATGCAATAACTGGTATGCCCACAGAAATACCTTACTAAAAGGATACAAGGACTCAACATGTCCTACATGGTCCGACTCAAAACCCTGTCACTATAGTCAGTATTCTACGGACTGCTAAGAGGTGACCTATGTATGCATACAAGGCATCCTCTGACCCATTGCTGATGGATTTACTGCACATCAGCAAGTTAAATAGCATCAGAAATATTCAGTATATGGATCTAAATATAGCTACAGGAACCATTTTTAAAATCCCCTTGGTGTAGCTGCTTGTCTCGTTGGATGGAGTGCTCATACCTAAGGTTATTTTTCATATTTGTTTCTCTTCATTTGTAAAATGTATTGATGTTGATTTACACAATTGTAAACTGTAATGAAGCTAGACATGTATTTTTATGAAAGACAGTATTTTCAGTACCTCTATGTGCGCTTGAAACTGTTTACCTAGCCATTGTATTAGTGTGGCTCAAATACTGTACTTACTAGAGTATAGACTTGTTAGAGCTTTGTTACTTGTGTAGAGCATTTATTGGCATATCTCTTTGCTGCTCACTTTATTATTGCATTTTTTTAAAAAATGCCTAGTTTTTAGTGTGTACATTTCCTCACCTATTGGTTTAGGAGAATATGTTATACCACTTTATTGGTAGCAGTATTCCTTCATATTTGCAACTGCATTAATCTGTTGAATGTGATAACTTACAAAACTTGTCTTAATTTTCACATTATCACAAGCTGAACCATTTATCTGTGTATAATTACCTAGTTTTTTTTCTTTTTTATTTCCACTCCTCTGTTAGCAGCTTTGTATCTTTTGCATTTTTTTTCTTAATTGCTGTATTTTGTGTTAATATTGATTATTTTTCTTCCCAGTTTCTCCTTTTAATCTACTTTCCCTGGATCCCCACCAAGCCAAGTTCAATCTATTGGCCTGCAGTGCTCTTTAACAGAACTGGGCAATCTTGGGATGAGTGTTATTTTTAAACTATACAGAAAGTATGTTTTATCCTCTAGACAAAATTAATTGCTAGCCCTTGTTTAATTTCTATTTTTAAGTAAAGCACTCCATCACGGATGTTAGCTTGCCCCCTCCCCATACTGTACTTCCTAACAGCAGTCTCCCTTTGCAAGCTGTTTCAACTATTTGAAAGCCCTGCTGTTTTTCTAGTATTACTCAACCCTTTCTCCTATAAATTGTGGTCTTTCTAAATTCCACATACTCCTGGTTACAATTATTTTTTATTTTATTTCAAAAGAAAGGTATGCAAAACAAGTAAGTCCAAAGTACCTACTGATTTTCCTGATTGTTTCAGGACTTTGGCTTTTTATCCTTAAAATTCTGTGTTCTGGAATGGCAGCTATGCAGTTCTTTGTATCTAAAATAACCCCTATGAATTCTTTTGACCGAGATGGGGAAAGACTGGATTTTTGCCAGTTTATGGTTATGCCTAGCCTTTGTGCAGCGAGGAGAGAGTATGCCAGGTCTTCTTCCAGTAGATGTCTGGTGGAGGTGGAAATGAGGCAGTCATCTAGGTATGGAAACACCTGGAATCCTTGAAGATGCAAGTGAGCTGTGACAACTGCCATGCACTTTGTGAACACCCTGGGGGATGTAGAGAGTCCGAAGGGCAGTACTCTGAACTGCTAGTGACTGGCTGCCGTGTGGAAGCGCAGAAATCTTCTTGATGGCCTATCTACTTTTATGCTGTAGTACGCAACTTGAAGATCGAGCACATCCAATCATCTTTTTCCAAAAGTGGGAGGATAGACTGTATTGTGACCATCCGGAATTTTTGTACTCTCACAAACTTGTTCAAAACACTAAGATCCAAAATTGGTCTCCAGTCCTCAGTTTTCTTTGGCACCAAAAATAGTCTTAAGTAGAATCCGGATTCACTATAAGTGGTTGAGCAGTGCCACTTAGTGGCAAAATATATAAAAAATAGCTTGGTGGGTAAGGGAATTAAGGGAGAAAGAAAATAAACACTCTAGGCTGCTTAGCAAGCACAGGGAAAAGCACAGATACTATGGTAATTGTAAGATATAAAGTTAGTTAAATGTGGAGCCTAGCAAGGAACAGAGGTAAGATTTCAAATAAGGGAGGGACTAAGACATGGTTAGGTATTAAACTTAATGTAACAGCAGTACCAGGACGCTGGCTCCTGTAGCTTAAGAAAGCTAGGTTAGGCTGTAATAGGTCTTGTATGGGAGGGGGATAACAGAATAGACCAGAAAAAGAGATGGATAATCAATAGTATAATGAAAAGGGATGGCCCTGATTAGGCTGCAATTGTTCTTGTGGGGAAGAGGAGGATCAGAATAGACCAGAAAAGTGGTGGATAGCCAATAGTATGATGAAAAGGGCTGGCCCTGAGTTCACAGATATGCAAGTCTAGGGAAACAATAAGAAAAGGCAGTAGGTACTCAGACTTGCTTGTTTTGCATACCCTTCTTACTGAAATAAAATAAGCCAATTTTACCAAGGAGTTATGTGGAAATTAGGAAGACAAGAATTTATAACCTTTCGGTGATATTCTTGAAATCCTTAAACAGAGCTGGCAGCCCTCTAATCTGACCTCTGAGGATTCTGTGTTCCTGCAGGCTTTTCGTGCTCGACCCCCTACCTCCTGGGTTACTCCACCTGCTGATGAACTTGTCTGGCTCATTGTGTAGCGTGCGTGGAATTCTCCTGACACCATCAAGGCTATTCCCCGGAGGCCAGATAAGATTTTGTCCCCTCCTGCTACGGATCCCCATTGGTCAAAAGGTCTTTCTGTGGATGCTCTGGTGGTGGCGTCCGCCTCAAAAAGGGATCTGGCAGAAGAAGAAAGCCAGACTGTCCATCTACCTAACAGAGTCCTGGGCCCTGGACAGGATAGGGAAGCGCACCTTTGCATCTGCGACCTTTGCTATCAGGTCCCTGAATTATATGGCACACTTTACCAGGCTTCAAAGGGATCTGATTTCCAAGCTCTCTGAAATCTTGGCTGGGGCCATGTCTGCTGAGGTCCGTGACAAAGTGGCCTCTCAGCTGGCCACCATTGAGTCCGTATCTAACTCCTGTATGCGACTGATATCTCACGCATCAGGAGGAGCAGCTAGAGTGGAGGGTTCAGCTGTGGTCTTGAGACGACACGCCTGGATGCGCTTGTGCAATTTCGCGGAACCCTTTAAGGATTCCTTTCTAATCCTTTGTACCCAAGAAACGGTGGTGATGGTTAGCCAGGCAGAAGGATACAAGGAGAAATGACCCCCAACCACCTCCAGAGGAAAGAGGAAAGGAGATGGGCCGCTCTTCAAGAGTGCTGGAAGGATAGGCCAGGGAAAGAGTCCCTGGAACCCTGGTTATGCAGACCCCCTCTGCCCCGAAAGGAGTGTCTTCCCTGTGAGTTTCCCCCTCTGCCTCTAGGGGAGAACTCTGCCTGTGTCACAGAAAGGACCCTGAGATTTCTTGAACCATATCTTCCCACTCTTTTGGTTTTGGGAGAAAGCATGTTGAGGGGAAGAATAACGGACACCTATGGCAGAAAGGGTCTTACCGTCCTGTTCACATCTGGCCAGTGTGCTTTTAACTTTGGGTCCAAACAACGAGGAGGCCTCAATGGGAGCATTAAGAAAGGAATCCTTAAAGGGTTCCGCGAAATTGCACAAGCGCATCCAGGCGTGTCGTCTCAAGACTCTAGCTGCTCCTTCTGATGCGTGAGATATCAGTCGCATACAGGAGTTAGATACTGACTCAATGGTGGCCAGCTGAGAGGCCACTTTGTCACGGACCTCAGCAGACATTGCCCCAGCCAAGATTTCAGAGAGCTCGGAAATCAGATCCCTTTGAAGCCTGGTAAAGTGTGCCATATAATTCGGGGACCTGATAGCAAAGGTCGCAGATGCAAAGGTGTGCTTCCCTATCCTGTCCAGGGCCCAGGACTCTGTTAGGCGGATGGACAGTCTGGCTTTCTTCTTCTGCCAGATCCCTTTTTGAGGTGGCTGCCACCACCAGAGCATCCACAGAAAGACCTTTTGACCAATGGGGATCCGTAGCAGGAGGGGACAAAATCTTATCTGGCCTCTGGGGAATAGCCTTGACGGTGTCAGGAGAATTCTACGCACGCTGCACAATGCGCCAGACAAGTTCATCAGCAGGTGGAGTAACCCAGGAGGTAGGGGGTCGAGCACGAAAAGCCTGCAGGAACACAGAATCCTCAGAGATCGGATTAGAGGGCTGCCAGTCACCTCTCTGTTTAAGGATTTCAAGAATATCACCGAAAGGTTATAAATTCTTGTCTTCCTAATTTCCACATAACTCCTTGGTAAAATTGGCTTATTTTATTTCAGTAAGAAGGGTATGCAAAACCAGCAAGTCTGAGTACCTACGGCCTTTTCTTATTGTTTCTGCAGACTTGCATATCTGTGAACTCAGGGCCAGCCCTTTTCATCATACTATTGGCTATCCACCACCTTTCTGGTCTATTCTAATTCTCCTCTTCCCCACAAGCACAATTGCAGCCTAAGCAGGGCCATCCCTTTTCATTATACTATTGGTTATCCACCTCTTTTTCTGGTCTATTCTGTTATCCCCCTCCCATACAAGACCTATTACAGCCTAACCTAGCTTTCTTAAGCTACAGGAGCCAGCATCCTGGTACTGCTGTTACATTAAGTTTAATACCTAACCATGTCTTAGTCCCTCCCTTATTTGAAATCTTACCTCTGTTCCTTGCTAGGCTCCACATTTAACTAACTTTATATCTTACAATTACCATAGTATCTGTGCTTTTCCCTGTGCTTGCTAAGCAGCCTAGAGTGTTTTTTTTCTTTCTCCCTTAATTCCCATACCCGCCAAGCTATTTTTTATATATTTTGCCACTAAGTGGCACTGCTCAACCACTTATAGTGTAAAGATCACTTGTATCATTTTTCTGTTCTCTCCCAAGCAATCCCCCACTCTCATAGCATATTTACCTCACTGGCCTGCTTTGACGTGTGCATTGTTTTATTACCTGTCTCTCCCTACACTCCCCAGCCTAGACTCACCTCTGCTGTTCCTGTACTTCCCCTAAGCTCCCATGTTTCAGCTACAACTGGCTGATTGGTTTCCACCAGCCACCTTCTCTCCAGCTCTTCCTGCTCCGTTCGCCCTACGGGCTCAATCCACCCCCTACCCTGCCCCCATTTCCCACATACCCCCACTACTCCTACATTTATTTCAACTCCAAACCCCTCCCTCTCTCAACCAACCAATCATCTCCACACTGTAACCCCTGCCCTCTCTACCTCCACCTGCCAATCACAACCACTCCAACCCTGCCCAATCAAAGTCCCTATAAACATCTATTTCTACTCCATCTATACATATATACCATCTACCCTACTCATTTTATGCTGCTAATATACACATATACTCCACTAGTATGCCTTGTCCTCTACCTCAAACCATTCTTACCCCATCTATCTGCATTCTATTCTTACTCCCTTTATACCACGCTACCTCCTACTCCTACAACCAACTTCACCCCTCCTTCCTGTCCTACCCTCCCACTCCCAATCTCTTTCCTCATCCCACTGAAACACACTTCCACAGCATATCCGTCTCTCTAGTTCAACCCAACCCACTTCACTACTTCAGGATAAAACTTGTTCCCCTTTCAATTAAATACTACAAACCTAAACTAATATCCTACTGTCCACAACTATTAAAGACCAAATCAAAAATACTGCTACCCTTCCTCAACTACCTCTGCTTAGCAGGGGACATACACCCAAATCCTGGACTAAATACTTCCTCTAGTCCCAATCTCCCTATCACAAGCAATAAAACCAACCATAAATGCCTCAAATTCTTCACAATCAATACCCAAAGTCTAAGAAATAAAGTAGCCCACTTTCATTCTTGGCTAAACTACAACCTACCCGACATTGTAGCCATCTCAGAAACCTGGCTAAAACCTCATATTTGTGACTCTGAAATCCTCCCTCCTGGATTCCAATCCCTCAGACACAATCGCTTAAATAGAAAAGGGGATGGGGTAGCCTTAATCTACTCTAACTTGCTATCCAACACTCCCTTCCCCAATCCTATCCATCCATTCAACAATGCAGAACTAGTAATAGACCTACTAAAAATAAATAACCACAAAAGCATTTGTATCATTGCTCTCTGCATTCCCCCTGGTAACAACACTACTTGTCTTGAAGAAATTCTCCTCTGGACCTCTACCAATATTAAGCTAGAGACCTTCATACTTGGAGACGTAAATATCGACTGGAATAAAATCAACAACTCTAATCCCACCATATTCATCAATCTATTTAACTATACCCAACTAACTAACTCCATTACCAGACCCAACAAAACAAAGCCCCCAGGTACCACACTAGACTGGATCCTAGTATCCCATCCTAATAAAGTCTTAAACTCTGGCATTATACCTGACCCTATAGGAGACCACTTGCCAGCTTTCATACACTGAGCTACCCACTCCTCTCCTCACCTACACCAATATATTCACACACGTAACCTCACAAACTTTAACCCTACTACTTTCTCTGACTCCCTAAAACAAACAAACTGGAACTCCCTAAAAACTCTTCCACTAGACAGTACCGTAGAATATTTTCAACTCCTCCTCCTTAAACATCCTCAACTCCCTAGCTCCACCAAGAACAAAAATAGTAAAAACCAAGACCGTCCCATGGCTAACCAAAGATACCAAAAAACTTATGTTACAAAGAGATAAATCCTGGAAAACATACCATCAAAACAAGCAGCCAGAAACTTTTCTTAAATATAAACAACTCTGCAATCTCACTAAAAAACAAATTATCAGAGACAAAAAGACTTACTATATCAAACTCCAGTCTAACCAATCAAAAAACCCCAAACATTTCTGGAATTCCATTAATTCTCTTCTCAACCCAGGTACCAAAAACAACCCCTGCCCTGACACCAGCAAATCTGATCCTGAAATAGCCTCTCTATTCAACTCCTTCTTCACCAACTCCATAGCAGAACTGACCAAGACCTTCCCTAACAATAACCCTTCCCCTCAACCTATCCAGTCCTCTTCATCCCCTACACCACCCTCTGCCCCCAATCCTCCTCCAATATTTGAACTTAAACCCATCTCAACCTCCCACATAAAAAATTACTCTCTAAATTAAAACCATGCTCTAATGCCCCTGACAATATCCCATCTTCCTTCCTAAAAATAGCTGCAGATGGTATCGCTCTCCCCATTAGCATCTCAATCAATAGATCTATGTGGGAATCTTATGTGCCCAAATTATGGTGTGCTACCTTTATTCTACATCTCCATAAAGGAGGCAAAAACAATAACATCTCTAACTACTGCCCCATAGCTATCCTATCCCCAATCTCAAAACTTCTGGAAAAACGCATCCACATTCAGCTTATGCCATTCCTAGCCAATCACCAACCAATCATCCGACCCAACACGACTTCTGACCTGGCCATAGTACTATCACTGCCGTTCTCTCCTTCCTAGACACAATAAATCTTGTCCGTGACTCTGGAAAAATAGTATCAACACTTCTACTAGATCTGTCCAAGGCACTTGATACCATCTCCCACACCCATCTCTTGAACCATCTTTCTAGCCTTAATCTCTCCCAGAATACCTTATCCTGGTTCTCAAATGACCTCTCTGACAGGTCTCAAGCTGTGAAATGGGGGAAAGGCACCTCAACCTTCCTTCCTACCCCACTGGGGTACCCCAGGTATCCATACTCGGTCCAATGCTATTCAACATCTTTATTAATGATTTTCACAAAGCCATACCCAACACCAAAGTTGTACAATATGCATATGATTCAACTTTAGTCTGTTGCACCTCTAACCTCTCAGAGCTTCAAACAGTGACCCAAACTGCTTTCTCCTCCACTGAAAACTGGATGCTCCAAAACCACTTCTCGCTAAATGCCAATCCAAAATACTATTATTCTCTCCCTCAAAAGCTTCCCCTCTTGATAAAAACTCGTTCCACATTATTAGCCAAAACAACTCTACTTTAGAGGTTGTTTCCTTCACTAAACTACTTGTGGCTACTATTGATGAACACCTAAAATTCGACACTCACATACAGCAAAACATTAAGAAAACCCATATAAAACTTGGTATGCTATACAGAAACATCCACTTTCTCTCTCCTTCCACCAGACAAACTCTCGCCACTACCTATCTACACTAATGTATGGTGCTCCTCTACTAACAAACTTATCTGCCTCTCTCTCCTCCAAATTGGAAGTCTGTTATAATAAGATTTCTAAATTTGCAACTAAAGCCAAATTCACCTCCCATCATTGTACTGCCCTTCATTTGCTAAATTGGCTTGAACTCTCCAACCATCTGGACTATCTCCAAATTACTACAGCACACAGACTAATTTTGCTGCGGTAGTATTATTGCCTCACAGTAAGACGTTGTCCTGTTCGATTCTCAGCTAGAGCGTCTTCTGTGTGGAGACATGCGTGAATGAGCATACCTTCATTGAAGGTTGTGCATCAGGGCCGGCAACTCAGCATGTAAAAATTTATTGCCAATCATTAGCGGACCGGAGTTCCGCTGTGGCGACCCCTAACCGGGAAAAGCCGAAAGACACAACAACTAAGTGCCCAGCACTAACCAACATTCTCAAACCTTACACCACTCGGATAACTCTAAGATCTACTCAACAAAACTTAATCATTGTATGCAAACCCAGTTGTACTGCTGGTCAGCTTCTTCTATCCTTTTCCTTAACTAAAAAATGGAATTCTCTTCCTTCCTCTCTAAGGACTTTTGAAAACTTTAAAACTCAGCTACAGTCCTACCTTTCCTCTAACAGGAAATGCAACTGCACTCTCCCCACCTAGCCTAATAATCAATCCACCCCTTAAACTCCTGACTAACTCTGAGTACAAGCTAACCTAACATAAATGTACATATTGTAAATAACATAATTGTACGTATTATAAATAACCCATCCCACCTTTTTTATTTTTTTTTCTCTGTTTTCCTTCTAAGTCTTTATTCTCCCTCTTAATTAAGTTGCCACTGCCATCCTAAATATTTAGGTACTATGTAACCAAAGAATTTATTCCTGTTCTCTAGCATGGAATGAAATTGTAATTGTGTCTTCTTTACTATGATTGTATATGTAACTAAACTATGTAATTCGGAGCTTTTCTCCTGGGGCCTCCACTGAAAACGGGCTCCATGAGCCCAGTGGACCTCCCCAGTCATCAAACTGGAAATAAATAAATAATAAAATCTCTTCTGCAACATCAACAGAACTGTTTGGAGGAACAGGTCTGTCTCACAGAGGTACTGTTGCTGTGGAGCAGACTCCCCATCCATATAAAACAAAGTTCATTGCTGTCCATTGTCAAGTGCAACACAGATCTATGGATGAGAAACAGAAAATTTACCCCATGACCAGCCCCTGTACTACTAGTGGACAGAGGCAGCTCCTAAATGCTTTATCCCATACATGGGTCCCCTCAAATTATCTATGGTATGGTTCTATTTCTTCTCAATAGGGTTAATAAGTAATTATCAGTCACAGGATGTGTAAGGCCAATCTACAACCAAATGGGTTAGGTTATTTCAAGAACATAAAAGGAAACTGGCTAGGCTTAAAATGGCCTGCAAGGACAACTAGCCTTGTACTTACCTATGAACATATGAAGACGTCTGGATGAAAGTGATCATAAGGAAACTCAATAAAATGGAACATATTAAGGATCAATATAATAGTCCCACATTTTGATTTTAATCTTTTAGCTAGAATCTTTTGGAAAAGAGTTGGTTTACAGGAATTCCACTGCACACTGATCAAGAATTTGACAGGATTTACCAACATTATTGGCTTTCCTTCATAACTTTTACTAAGTCCATTATACAGTGTATCTCCATACTAAAATAAGGGATTATACAAGATAGACTATTCTATGGCCATATTCTGCAGTACAGTATGCAAAATGTTGCAGTCTTATCTTTGTTCTTTGAGAAAAATCAAAATTTCAAGTCAGCTTGCTGCACATTGACACTAATAGCAAAGCAGGGTATTCCTCCATCCTGAAAAATGACTTTATTCTAGGAAGAGTACTGCATGATCATTTTGTAGAGTGCAAGGCAATGAACAGAATACAAAACATGATGCTTTCAGCTTTTCTGTTTCAGAAAAGTCAAGGTTTTAGTTCAGCTTGTTGCCTTTGTACAGTATGGAGTGCACTGATACAAAAAGTAAAATAGTATATACCTCCATACTGAAAGATGACATTAGGTAAGGCAGACTGTTGCTTGACTTTTTTGCAAACTGCATTGCATGGCAGCAGTATACAAACATGACCCTCTTATCATTGCTGCTGTTTCAAAAAAAAAAAAAAATAATAAAACATGTTTTGATGTCAGCCTATTGGCTATATCCTGTAGGGACCACATTGATAGAAATTTGAAGGCAGGATATGTCCATAGTGAAAAATGGGGTTACTCTAAGCCAACTGTTGCACAGTTTTCTAGATTACAGTGCATGGCAGAAGTATACAAATTATGCTAATCTTATCTTTCCTGTTCCTTGGGAAGATCAAGGTTTCAGGCGAGCAAATTGGCTATGTATAATCTGTAGTACATTGATAGGATATCCATACTGAAAGATGGAGTTACTCAAGGTGGTCTACTGCATGGACATTTTCTAGAGATTAGTGCATGGAAGTAGTATCCAAATAAAACATGCTCATCTTTGAGAAAATCAAGATATCAGGTCAGCCTGTCACCTTTGTACCATGCATTGATACAGGTACCAAAGTAGGATATTCCTATGTAGTGAAAGATAGGTTTATGCAAGAGAGACTATTGCTTAGTAATTTTTTGGAGTATAGAAATGGAAGTAATATGCAAAAATGTGGCCCTCTTATCTTTACTGCTCTTTGAGAAAATCAGAAATTCAGGTCAGCTTGTTGCTGATGAGAAATATGCAGTGCATTGATACAAATAGGTTGCCTTTGTACAGGCTTTGTTGTTCCAAACAAACTGTAACACCTTTTCCAGCTTTATCTACAAGCTTTCTCAATGCCATTTACAAGCCCAGTTACTTTCAAGCTAAATATCGACTAATTCATATTAAATACTCAATTCTAAACAATAGAAAATTATCTGACTACCATTGTAAACCTCCCCAATACTACAACTTTATATTACTCCACTCCTTAATAGATGGAGACATTCACCCCAACCCAGGCCCAAACCCTCCCCCATCCCCTACTAATTGCAACCAATATAATACAATCCCTTTACCATCAACCAAACCCTCCAAATCACTCTCAATAGCCCATCTAAACATACGTAGTATATGCAACAAAATACCACAAATTCATGCTCTTCTGGATGTTCAGCAGTTCGACATCCTCTGCTTTACTGAAACATGGCTCAAACCCACAATAAAATATATTGCAATTATCCCCCCAGGCTATAGTATCCTTCGACAAGACCGCATAAATAAAAAAAGGTGGAGGGGTAGCAATTCTCTACAAAGAAGGACTACAAATCAGCAAAATAAATCATAAACTACCCTCAGATAACAACGTAGAAATAATTATTTCTAAACTGCAGCTTAACTCCCAAAAATCAGTTAACATCATCTGCACCTACCTTCCACCAGGCAAAAATCCTACAATACTAGAAGACTTACTAAACTGGCTTTCTTCAAATCTCCCTCAAGAAACAATACTACTAGGAGACTTTATTATTGACTGGAATTTATGTAACAACAATCCATCCACCCTGATCAACCTGTATGGCTTCTCACAAGCTATAAACTCTCCAACTAGAACAAATAAACTTAATAATAAAGAAAGCATCATGGATTGGATACTAACAAATTGTCCACAGCAAAACTATACAACAGGAACCCTCTCAGATGACCTTAGTAACCACTCTCTAATATATATTATCAGACATAAAACAAGTTTAAATATCTCTACTTCAGTCAGAACTGCCCGTAGCAAAAAACATTTTGACCACAAACTGTTTCTAACCGAACTTAAACAATGCAACTGGTCACCGCTTAAGTCCCTCCCTATAAATGAAGCAGTTAATTACTTCAGTACCACTTTTTTAGCAGTCCTAGACCATCATGCCTCAATGTGTTACATAAGAATGAAAAATAAACCAGCCCCATGACTCTCAAATCATACTAAGAAACTAATCCTTAGTAGAAATAAATCTTGGGCTAAATGGCATACCACGAAGGACACAATTGAAAACCAAACTTTTAGACAACAAAGAAATCTAACAAAAAAAGCTATCCTACAAGACAAAAATAACTTTTATATCCAACTAAAACAGTCATCCCTTTAACAACCATAAAAGTTCTGGTCTACTATTAACACACTACTATCCCCAGGCAAAGTAGCCACGCCTAATCCACTAGGCTCCAACACTGACTGTCCAATACAAACAGCAAATGCCTTTAATACTTTCTTTACTACTGCTATACTAAATCTAGCAAATCAACAAAACCCTGATACCTCCAATTTGCCCAGTCCAAGCTCCATTCCTCCCCCTTTCCACCTTGAACCTATACCCACCACCTATATCTCTTCCTTACTTCACAAATTAAAACCTACTACCCCCTCAGCTGATAAATTACCAGCAGAATACCTTCAAATAGGAGCCAAAGCCATTGCCTACCCACTCTCCATATTGATCAATAGAACCATAAAATAAGGCACTATCCCATCTATTTGGAAAATCTCACACATTATTCCTCTTCACAAAGGTGGTGACTCCACTGAGTACTCCAACTTTCACCCCATAGCTCTACTCTCTCCACTTGCTAAAATAATGGAGAAATGCATCCACAAACAATTAATAACCCACCTACTCCACTATAATCTCCTAGCTAACTGTCAACATGGTTTCCGGCCATTCTGCAGTACCACCACAGCCTTGCTATCCTTTACCAACTGTATCAACAAAAATCGCAACAATAATATTCTTTCCTCAGCATTCTTTGTAGACCTATCTAAAGCCTTCGACATGGTCAATCATCAACTTCTCCTCCACCTAATGAAGTCCCTCTCTCTTGATAATCATGCTATGAACTGGTTTACATACTACCTGGAAAACCGAAAACAAGCAGTTCTCTGGCAAAACCATCTTTCAGACCTCCTTCCCACCTCCCTAGGTGTCCCACAGGGCTCCATTTTAGGTCCACTACTGTTTTCTATTTTCATAAATGACCTTCATCTCTCTACTCCACTCTCTACCTGCATTCAATATGCTGATGACTCTACTGTCATCTGTTCTGCCTCATCCCAAACTGAACTTCATTCTCTCACACAAAAAGCCTTCCCCACTATCGAACAATGGTTCTCCAACCACTGTCTTCTCCTCAACCCAAAAAAAACAAACAAACTATTGCTCTTTACACCCTCTCATTTGTTTCCCCCTCTTCATTTCACACTTAAATCCAACAATGGTACCGTTATCTCTCCAGGCCCCACCACCAAACTCATAGGAATTACAACTGACAATCAACTAAAGTTTGACACTCACATAAACACTACAATAAAATCTTTTAACAAAATACTTGGATCCCTCTATATAATCAAACCTTTCCTGACACCAGTAGCCAGAACCAAAATAGCTAGAACCCACTTAATCTCTACCCTATTATATGCTTCCCCCATATATACCAATCTTTCAAAAAATAATCTTAACAAACTAGCTAGATCATATAACAATATTGCCAGATTTGCTACAAACTCTCCATACAGGACTCATCACTGTCAGAATCTAAAACAACTAGGCTGGCTTGAATTACCTCACCTATTACAATTTAACCAACTTACAATCACCCATAAAGCCCTACACCAACCCAACAACACCCCAATTCTCTCTACCCTCATAAGACCATATAATAACTTGAGGAATCTATGCTCCACTAACAAAATGTTGATTCACACTTCCTTATCAAATAACTTAGCAGGTGACTCCATATTCTCTAATTCAGTTGGTAAGATATGGAATCACTTACCACAAGACCTTACAACCCTAACCTCTCTCCCACTATTTAAAACTAACCTAAAACCTTTCTTCTCTAACCACTGGTTATGCTCTTGTACCAACCCTGACTAACTATTATTCTCTAATTATCTGATACCCTCAAAATATAACATTCTCAACCATAACTCTTCATGCAACCATTCTTTAAACTAACCTTCCTTCTTAATTCCTAACACTGTCACTCCTGAGTACCACGTACCATGCTTAACTCTTCCAGTCATTTTTTTTTTCAGTCCTTTTGTAAATTTTGTTAAACTGAAGATGATTTATTCTGTATTGTCATTTTCTAATTTTTGTATTAGATGTTTCTGTATGTTTTTTAGTATGTTTTATAGTATGCTTTTAACTGGAGCTTTTCTCCCCGGGCCTCCGCTGAAAATGGACATGTATCCAGTTGGACTAGCCCGGTCAACAAATGTAAAATAAAATAAAATAATAAAATAAATAAATAAAATAGCAAAATAAGGTTTTCATCCATAAGAAAATATGTGCTCATGCTAAGGAGAACATTACATGGCCATTTTGTAGAGTACTTAACACTGAAGCAGCATGTGAAACATGATGCTTTTATCTTTGCTGTTCTTTGAGAAAGCAGGGGTTTCATGTCAACCTGTTGCATATATCCAATATACAGTATATTGATACTAATAGCAAATTAGGATATATCTCTGTATTAAAAATGGGATTATGCTAGGCAGACAATTGTATGGCTGTTTTGTAGAGTACAATGCATGAAGCAATATGCAGAATGTGATGCTTTTATCTTTGCTATTTGAAAAAAATCAATGGTATACGTCAGCCTCTTGCGTATCTATAATACGAAGTATATTGATAAAGTAAGGTATACCTCCAAACTGAAAGATGGGGTTATGCTTGGCAGATTATTGCAAGTCTAGATATGATAAATCTTTCCTTGATGACTGTGACGCCCCTGCAATGGCCCAGTAATCAAGGAGTCTCAATCCTCACCACTGGCAATAGCTAGGGGATGTACACACTGGGAGGATGACAAGTGCACACACAGTAAAGTGCAATTTCCCTTAAGAGCATACAGAGACCACAGTCAGTTTAGGGCTGGTTTCTCCCTCTTTCTCCATATTCCCAATAAAACTCCCCATTGGCACAGCTATAGGGTTGAGATCTCAGCCGAGTGGCCAAGCTAAGACCTCCAGCACCCTCTCTGTCCAGCTAGTGCTTTTTGTCCCTGCCCAAGTAGCTAGCTGACACACACACACACACACACACACACACACACACACACACACACACACACACACACACACACACACACACACACTTTGAGATCTGATTGATATACAAATAAACACACACACACCTGGGAAAGGCTGGCACAGATTTAATAGCTATGCTCCCTGTTGCCCAGACTATAAGGTAGTTCCATCTGCCACCAGCCACCATTATCAGCTACTATGAGGCCCTTACAAAGGGTGTCCAATCCTACTGTGTAATGTTACTATTAATCCAAATGGTAGTTTTGACCAAGCGCTAGGCTATTAGGAGTGGCCTGTACAGTGTCAGCAAATAGATATGCAAGTACCCTAAGAGCTTAAATATGTCTCACAAATATCATCCACAAAGATAGGTTTAAATATATTTAATAATAAATAATAAAAGAACAAGACAATACTCAGTTCACAGACACAGTTACTTCAGATTTCAATATACAGAAAGTATTTAAAACAACAATGCAGGACAGTCTCATATAAATACAGAAAATCTTTAAACTAATCTTTACTATATTCCTACTTATATCTAAGACAGATATTATGCCCTAGTTCTTACATACAGGCAATTGCAGATGATGATGATCACTGGATGTTCTTGCTAGGTCCAAGACAAAATATAAAACACACAGTCTCTCTTGGAGAGAGTTCTTAAATTAATATCACATTTTACTGTAGTTTAGCCTGGGTGACATCACTCTTTGTCACATGACTTCAGTTTCCAGGCTAAACAGAAACTTAACAGAATTTTGACATCTCTGTGTGTTAAAAATACATATCTCTCAGATCTTTGATCAGAACTGTGTAGCTGCTAGGAAGTCATAAAGCAGTAAAACACTTTACATTTTAAACCTAGTAATTACTTTTCTTTCAAGACAATAGAAAAAATTCTAGCTCTAGACATTGTGTATGGTATTGAACTGAAACTGTGAGATAACATCTTTTGGTTTATGGCCCAGCTTTGCAAGTTAATGTTCTATGTTCCAGCAGGGTATGCTTTGGCTACATTTTTGAAGCTCGGTACATAACATACAGTTCTGTATAAATCATATCAATATTCACAAATGACATAGAATTATTTACAAAATTCCAGATAGCTGGGCTAGCAGTATCTCCTTTTGTTACATTTCTATATAAATCATATTAATATTCTCAGATGACATATAATTATTTACAATATTCCAGCTAGTTGGGCTGGCAGTCTTTACCCTATGTCACAGTGACATGATAATCTTTCATACAGTGTACAGTGTATGGAAGAAATATATAAATTTAACCCTGTTATCCGTATATTCTTTCAGAAAGTGAAGGTTTCAAGTTAGCTTGTTGCCTTTGTCCACATTGACACAAATAGCAAAGAAGAGAGTATACCTCCATATTGAAAGGGGGGGGGGGTTATGGAAGGCAGAGTATTGTATGGCCATTTTGTAGAGTACTGTGAGTGCATGGATGCAGTATGTAGGCCACAATGCTCCCATCTTTGCTGTTCTTTGAGAAATAAGGGTTTCTAGTCCCCCTTGATGGTATCTAGCTCTACTTCCACTGTAAAAAAAACAGATCAAAACACTTTTAAAACTGTTTATATTTCAACAAACTTGATTATTTGAGTGCCATAAAGTGTTTTTGAGCCTGTTGTTGATATAAACTTGCTTTTTGATGTACGTGTTTTGCTTCCTGTGACTTGAAGTTACTAGTTCTCATTTTGTTTCTGCTGTCATGGGATATTCCCCAGCATGGAGAGAGTTAGATTGGGTGAATTCTCCTGCACCTCCAAGAATGGATACTGTGAATTTTGATCAAGATGATGAATCTGTACACAAACTTGCTGTGAATTCTGACTTGCCAGCCCAGAAGGATTTAGCTGTATGGACATTCTTAAGGTCTGATAATTCCATCTGAGACTGTTCCTGTGGCCTCCAGTATAGTGATATCTGATGTTCCATTGGGTTTGTCTCCTCATCGTCTGATTCCTACTTCTGTGCATCAGGATTTGGTGGCTACCATTGTGATTGTCAAACCCAACCTTCTACTTCATCCTGCGGACCTTCTTTTATGGACTTTGCTTCAGCTTTTAAGGCTGCTCCTGTGGACTCTCTTAGCAGTTGGTGATGCCATTTCTTTAATGAGTCATCATCCTATTTTCAGGTAATCCACAGGTCTAGTGAACCCATGCGTAAGGTTATGTTTTGGAGGTCATTTTACAACCTTTGGGGGTTCAGCCTGCTTACTTTTGTGCATTGTTGCACTGAGGCATAGATATCTTCATGGGCATTTACTTTGAAGTGTCTGAAGCACTGATTTTTTTTTAAATCTTTTTTATTGACTTGTTGTATTGTCAGTGAGGAAGGATTATCATGTCCAGAACTCAGGTTTACAAGATCAGAAGATTCTTAGTATTCAGTTTCTTACAATTTACATTGAGGATATGCACATTTTTGAATACTTGTTAAGACATTGTTCTAAAGTCTCCTTTGTACAGAAGGCCCTTGTAAGTAATGATTTTTGATGGGGGTCTTGGGAGGCCAGTGTTGATCTGAGGGTAGAAAGTGGTACTGTACAGTATGTTCCAAGCTCTTGTTTGGTGCCAGGACATAGATGCCAGCTTCATTATGGGGGACAGCCTAACTGCTGCTTTTGGGGGGATTTATCTCACTTGTTGCCTGAGTGTCCTCTTAAATGGTGCCATTGTTGTTTTTTCCAAACACCTTTATTGAATTATCACTTGTGACACAGGCAAATTTACATTCATATAAAAGTAATCAAACTATATTAAAATAGCAAACATTGTACTTATATAATATTGCTTAGGTTATATGATATATAGCAATATATGTAAAGTTATGCCATCTGTGCTTTTTTTTTTTTTTTTTACAAGAAACATCTTCATTAAACCATCACTTACTAGAAAGCCAATACTACATAGGCAATCATACATTTATATAAATGAAAACAAACCACAACAACACAATCGTAATTGCAAGCATTTTATATTGGAAACCATACTGACACACTCCCAGTTGCAAACATTATACATCACTTATAATCTACCCAATAGTTTTCAGTCAGACATTTAAGTTTGTGCTAGTGTTGTGGTGACAAGAACCATTCCACATGCCTCTCTGTCCCTCTAAATGTATTTTCTGCTTGGGTCAACATGTTTCCACCCATTGCCTGGTAGTGTTTACTAAGCCAGTTGCTTTGCCTTCTATGCTTGCTCCAGCTACTGATGATTTGGATGTTCCTCCATCATCTTCTCTTCCAGCTGAAGTTTCTCATCCTCATGCTACCTCTCCAGCTGAGGCTCTGATGGCAGTGGAGCAGGCTCCAGCTGCTGATACATTTCCTGCTCCCATGGTTGTTACCGACAATAATTCAGGAGTTCTATATGTTGGATGTCAGCTTCTTCCCTTGCTTTGCCTGCATTTTGTGTTGATGCTTGTAGTAGTAATTTGGGGACATCTCTTGATAATGCTATTGGTGATGTTGGCATGGATAAGTCTCGTGCAGGTATTGGAAATGGCTGGCAGGAGGTTTATTGTAAAGGGGGAGGTAAGCTTCTGCAAAAGAAGATTTTACTTCTGCACTTAATCACATTTTGTCAGGGTCTCCAAAGTTTAAGAAGCCTAGGCAGCATCACCACTCTATCCCTTCTAGTTCTTCTGATGCCTAACCTCTCCGTTATGCTTAAGGCCTTCTGGATCTACATTGGCAATTATGAACTTTTGTACTTTTTGATTTGATTTGCTTATTGGATGTTGGACAACTGACGAAGTGTGGGGAGGTTGGAACCTTCCCCACTTTGAGTTCTTGAGTGGCTTGCTTTTTTAGGTCTCCATATTTGTACCATGTCTAGGAAGTTGTATCATCTGAACTTACTTAGGATTCATCAGTCTCTGTAAAACCAGGCACATTTAGCATCGGGGAAGGGATGGGAGGTTTTGCTGTACCTGGGCAGGCATGCTGGATGACAGGAATATTTTCTCTCTGTGGTGCAGCTCCTTTCAGGGGTTTTGGCCATGGGCAAGGATGCTATATTTGCTGAGGTACCTGGGCAGGCATGCTGAATGGAAGGAATGTTTTCTTTCTGTAGTGCAGCTCCCTTCAGGGGTTTTGGCCATGAACAAAGATGCTATATTTGCCGAGTTAAATGCCTGTTTGTCTGCTCAATATGGTGACAAGGATTATACTGTTGTGCAGTGGGACCTTCCTTTAGTTTCTCTGGCTCATAGTGAGCAGTTGCAGAAGCCTTTTCTACTTTCTGAGTTAGTTAGTGCTTTATGTTTGGTTAATAAGGCATCTCTTCCTGGGCTTTATACTCTCCCTTTTTTTTTGTATTGTTCTTTGTCGAATGAGCATTAGGTATGTTTTGTTGTCTCTCCTAAATGAATGGTGCCTTAATGGCATTTCTTTTTTAGATGGTACTGTAAAACTGATTTATAAAAAGAAAGGTGATAAGGTTAGTTTGGTTAATCAGAGACCTATTGTGCTCTGTGGTTGTGATTATAAGTTGTTATGCAAGTTATTACATCTTCACATTGGTGTGTTCTTACTTCCACCCCCACCTTTTTTTTTGTGTTTGTGTGTGTGCGTGTGTGGTTGATCGTGTGTGTGTGTGTGTGTGTGTTCGTGCACGCGTGTGTGTGTGCGCGTGTGTGTGTGTGCGTGTGTGTGTGCGTGTGTGTGTGTGTGTGTGTGTGTGTGTGTGTGTGTGTGTGTGTGTGTGTGTGTGTGTGTGTGTGTGTGTGTGTGTGTGTGTGTGTGTGTGTGTGTGTGTGTGTGTGTGTGTGTGTGTGTCTTTCAGGGTAAAGAATGCAAGACATGCTATTATGTTTAAAGGAGTTGGCTTTGCAAGTGTCACAAGGACATACTTTGTGATGCTTTCCTGAGACTTCTCCAAGGCCTTTGACAATGTGTCTCATAGGTAGTTGTTTGACATTTTGGATGCTTATGTCTTAGACTGTTTTTTGTTGACTTTTTATGTTCTATTTATTCAGATTCTTCTGTTATATCAGTGGTGAATCTCTGGTTTGGCCATCATATACGCATGAAGAATGGCACAAGGTAAGGCTGCCCATTAAGTAGCTTTTTATTCAGCTTAGTATTGTATGCATCTGTTTTCCAGCTCCATCCACTTCTTCTCTGTTTGCACGTTCCTTTGTTTGGGTTGTCCTAGTTCTAGGGTTATGGACCTATGTGATGACCTTATCATTTTAATGAGTGGTGAGGTCTTCTATTTGTGCTGCTTTGGAGACTATTTTAGCATCCATGAGGATTTATTTTAATTTTCAAAAATGTGAAGGACTTGCTCCTTTACCCCATTGCATTCTCTGGTTCCTTCTTCTATTGCTATAGTAATTTGGGGCATTCCATTCAGGTCCCCTACTTCTGTATGTGATTATTGGATTGCTGTGTATATGAAGGTGAAAGCCAGTTTTGTTTTTTGGAGGTCCTTCTGTCTTTCTTATCTGAAGAATATTTATTTGGTAAATCATTGTTTGTTGCCCATATTTTTATTATGCTGGGGTTTATATGTTGACCAATCAGCAGGAGACTTTACATCTATATTCTGTATTTCAATTTCTGTAGGGTTGTGGCCTTAATCTCAGCAACATTTAGCTCTGTATAGTTCCTGTTCCAAAGGTTGACTCAGGTTGTTCCATCCAGGTTTTATACACACACACATACTATCTATATCTATCTATATATATATATATATATATATATATATATATATATATATATGTATATTTGATTTCCTTTGTTTTGTCAACTGTTTTTCAGAGGTGTTTTCGAAGGTCCTTTGTGTTTGTTGTTGTTGTCATCTAAGTTCCTTGAGTTTTGGTTGTCTCTGTGTCACTCTCAACATCCTTTGACATCTTTCCCTTGACTTTTCCTTTTTTTACATTATATGTATTTTCTTTTTGGTGTTTTTTTTTTCCCTGCTTCAAATATATTGCTATCTGTTGGATGATACAGATACAGTCTCTTACAGTCTTTGCTAATTGTCTTTACTTCCTCAGATTGTTTGTGTTTTTTTTTTGAGCATTACTCAATTTATCAAGAGATATTTTCAATTTTCAATTTTTTCAATTGACTCTCACATCAACATCTTCCAGTTAATGCCCATAAACATTGACATGCTTCAGTTTGTAGATATCAGTGGCCTGGCTGTGTTGTCATAGAATCTGAGTCCGTTTTTCATTGTAAAGTGGCTATGCCTTTGTGGAAGGTAGTTATGAGATTGACTGATTCCAAATTTTATAGGGAGGCAAATTTTATTTCATTCAGAGATTTCCCTACTGGTCAGCATGTTGATTTTTATTATTTTCGGTCTTATGGCACATTTCGCATGTGAGATGTGCCTATTTGATACATTTTGGGTAAATCTTTTCATTTGCTAAATGTGGCTCCATCTCCACAGTAAAGGATTTTTAACTTTTACTTAGAGTTCAGCACATTTTTGCTAAACATTGGCTCAAATTTGGATCTTTACATGGCATTCCTTTTTTTAGCTTCTTCTGCAGGTGGCTTACCTGCTTTCACTCCCTGAGGATAAGGAAAACTGTTAATGCTGAGGCTGGAGTTCTTTCAGTCGAGGTTGGCATAGGACAGATTTTGCAGACCCTTTATCCTTTTGGTGAGGAACTTTTGTGGCCTCTCCAGCTGCTGCAAGTGTCGGGTCAGATACATTCGAATGGGGCATTGTACTCAATCATTGGTCTGATGAGTGATGAGTAAAGGGAGACTATGAAAGCCTCCCTTGATCTAGTGAGGAAATCCCTTCATGATAAGGTGGGCAATGTGGGGTCTTCCTAACTACTTTAGCTACATGGGTGTCGAATGACGTGGACTACTATCAACCTGGGTCCCCAGGTCCCTGATAACTTCTTCTGTGCTCAGTGGATTTGCCACCTATTTGGTAGCTAAAGGGGTAACCTTGTATTTTTGTGCCCAAAGGGTATGACCTATGCATTTTGGCGCATTTAACTTTGAGGCGTGGCTCTGGCACCAGTTATCCGTTTCTGTGAGACCCTTCTGAGAAGGATATCTGTGTCAGATGTGTGTTTTTTCTACTATGGCGCCCAGTTTGCAGTCATCTGCAAACTTTGTCATGCCATAACCCTCCTGTGTTTGCTTGTACTTCGGAAGAAGTAGATGCAAACAAGAGTGGGCCCAGGACTACCAGACCCTGTGGGACACCACTTGTGTGACAGGCTTTGGAGTCTGACATGGCGCAGCAACTCTGACCCTGTGGTTCTGTCACTCAGCCAGTTTGCAACCCCATCTTGTGATGCTTATGGGTTGACATTTAAGCTGATGAGTTTTCAATGATACCCACGAATGGGGTATTGTATGTCGAAGCCGCCTTAGCCAGATCACGAGGTATGGGTGAGCTGTATGGTTCTGCCTTTCCCTCATCAATGGCTTTGGTGACTGTTTTGAAAGTCAACCAAGTTTAAAGCATGAATCTGCCTGACAAAGCCAAACTGGGTTGGATCAAAGTCTGCAAATTCCCTATGTCTTTATTTATGAGGTCCCATTATGATCCTCTCCATGGCTTTTGCTAGGATAAGGCTTGTCAAGCTAATGGGCGGTAATTTCAGGGTCGATTGGAGGCTTTGCCGCCTTTGTGAAGTGGTACCACAGTTGATGCATGCGCCATACTCCTGAGTGTACGTAATCCAGAGGTAAGACTTTGATTAAACAGCTGTCACACTAGCTGTAGGTTTAATCCTCATTGAGTTCTGTGGAGCACACAGCCCGGGGACACCATCCCAGGTCCCATGGATGCTGTGTTTTTGCTTTTGGAGAGAGCAGTTCTCACTTGGGCGCTGGAGATGTTTGGGGGCTGCAATGCGTTTGGTATGAATATCTCTCTCCTTTTTGGGGGAGGGAGAAGTTTGCACTGCACCTGTCAGCCAGTATGTTGGCAATGTCTGTAGGATCAGTAATCTTCACATCATTTTGAACTAGCTCTGAGCATATCTGGGAGTTTCCTCCCAGGTTTCTAACTTTATAGCTAAAGAAGGCCTTATGATTGTCTTTTGAGTCTTTAGCTATTTTCTCTCGAAATTTGCTTTGGATGATTTTATGAGAGCTCTTAGTTTTTACTTATAGTGATCAAGGGTGTCTTACACTTTTTAAGTTTTGCTCTATCTTGTAGTAGCTTCCTCCTTTTTGTTGTAGAGTTTGTTTATGGCTGGGAGGTCCTGCCAGACTGGATGCTTGCCTTTGGTACAGAAGAGTCTTTGTTTGCTTGGGATTGCCTTATCCATGCAGTCCTGCAGGTGCTGGTAGAAGGCATTTTGTAGAGTGATTCAGCTGACAGTACTGTTTTCCATGCCTTCGAGGGGGCCTTAAAGGGAGACCACACTAGTCTTTAGAAGTGTGAAGTCGGCTTTTGAGAAGTTCTTTACTGTGGTCTTTTTATTTCAGGTGGGGTGGGATGAGGACCTCCAGCGAGATGTTTGTGGTCTGATCTCACCAGTGAGGGTACACCTCCGGTGTTGAACATTGTGCTCCCATGTTCGTGATGATGAGATCAAGTATATTGCTTACTTGTTATCTCCTCTTGTGGGGATGGTGAGCTAGTTGTTCCATGGCATTTGAGTTTATGAATTCCAGGAACTTTTGGGCTAGGGTGTTTGGGCTTGAGTAGTGTTCCCAGTCTATATTAGGGTGAGTGAGTCACCTAGTATGATGGTGTTTTGGTGCAGGCACATTTATCCTCTGAGTGTTTTTCAGGAAGGCCATGTGAGGTTCCTGAGTTTGTGAGGGTGGCCTGTAACATGCTACAATTGTCGCTGGTACCCAGGAGCAGTCTTGCCTATGGTTAATTGCACCTGGATGGTCTCACGATGCATCGTCGTTGCCACCAGTCTTGAGGTGTGGGTGTCCTTGATGAATATGGATACCCCCACTCGCAACTCTTGGTATTGTCCAGATTTTGGGGCGGAACGCATGATATGAGGTAAAACCTGATAAGCGCCCGGGGTGCTCTCAGGAGCCCAGCAGACCAGGTTTCTGTCACAGCACAGAACATCGATGTTCTCCACTGAGAAAGGGCCTCAGTGCGTGCATTTTGAGATTTAGACTTCTGGCATTGAGCAGCGATTACCCTTAGTTTTTTTCCTTTTTTTGTGTTCTGGGGTGGTAGGTTTAAATTTTGAGCCTTGCCTAAAAAGGCACTATAAGGGTGGCAAGAGCCTTTGCCAATATCCGGAATCCCAGGGGTGACAGTGCAAGCAGATCATATGAAGCAAGCGTGGCTTGTCAACATGTCATCCCAGGCAGACGAACTACTGGATCCCCTTTGAATGACACCAGTGTTTAAGCCAATTGTTAGCTGATCATCTTATCTCTGTATTGTGTCATTCTTGGTGAAGGTAGGATGCTGCTCAGGGTCAGGTCATACTGTCTGGGCTACATATTGAGAGGCTCTCAATGTCTTTCATGTGGTCAAGGAGGTGCGTCTCAGTCGTTTACACCAGCGTGGACAATGACTGAATCATATTTGCCTGCTGTTGAGAGACCACAGTGCTTGCGTTATGGCGGATTCTAGCCCGGTGGGCACTTACTGTACCTTCTCCTTACTCAGTCTGGTGGCCCGGAGACGTCAGTGTGTCAACTATGGTCACCAATAGTGTGTCTGGCATTGTGTTTTGACAGGGCTGTGACTGTTGCCTCTGACTGTGAGGTCTATGTGTTGCAGGTGTTGTGTTCTGGGGTGGTAGGTTTAGAATTTGAGCCTTGCCTAAAAAGGCACTATGGGGGTGGCAAGGAGGCAGCTTTGCCAATATCCGGAATCCCAGGGGTGACAGGTGCAAGCAGGTCCCTTGAAGCAAGCGTGGCTTGTCAGCATGTCATCCCAGGCAGACAGACACCCCTTTGAATGACACCCAGTGTTTAAGCCAGATTTGTTAAAGCCTTATCTCATGTATTGTGGCATCATTCTTGGTGAAGGTAGGATACAAGCAGGTCTAGGGTCATAGCACCTGTCACAGGCTACATAATCAGAGAGCTCCTCCAATGTCTCTTTTCCATGTAGTCCAAGGAGGTGCGTCTCCCAGTGCAGTTTACACCAAGGACAATGACTGAATCATTCTTGTACCTGTTGAGAGTGGCTTGCGTTAATAATAGCGGATTCTGGCGCCGACAGGCAGCTTACTGTGACCTTCTCCTTACTCCAGGTCTGTGTGAAGCGGGACGTCGGTGTGTCTGACTATGGAGTCACCAATGACTAGTGTGTCTGGCATTGTCATTTGGTATAGGAGCTGTGACTGTTTGACACTCTGACTTGTGAGGTCTATGTGTTGCAGGGCATGTTGTATTATTTCTGAGGTGGTGGTTGTTTGGGTGTCTGCTTTGGTGGCCTCTGCTGTTTTGGTAGATTTTTTGATCAGAGCCTCCGAGTATGTCTTTGTGTGTTTATGTGTATGGTTGAGGTTGTAATGGTATATGTGAGACTGGGTCTATAGTGTGTGGTAACCTTCTCCTCCTGACTGGTCTTGCCAGTCCCACTATGTTGAGAAGAGCTCAGCCTCCAGTTTGGCCGTGTAGTTGCATCTCTCGCATGTATTTGTGTTTTAATGGGAGGAGGAGAGGTTGTCTGTGTACATGAGGGCAATTGTAACATTGCCTCAATATTCCCAGGTTCACCAGCTGAGCAGGAGAGGACACTAGCAACTGATCCTCGACATGCTAGAAGGAATAGACAAAAACTTTAAAAAAAGATTCCGGAGGGCATTGGGTGACCCGAGAAATGGGGTTGCCTTTTTGGGGTACTATCTATGCAAGAGTATAAATATCCAAGGTAATAAGTACTGGCAAGGAGCAATAAGTTTAACAGATAGAATAGTCTGCTTACAGGGGTCGAGTAGAGATGATCTTTTCCCAATTATAGGATAAATGAGTTAGATCGTGAGTAGTATGGTTAGGGAAGGTAGTTTTAAGGGGAAAATTTGAAGAGTGGACTTTAGGTGGCGAATAGTTTTAAACCTGCTTAACGGCTGCCCTAATGTGCAACAGTAGCAACTCCAGCTAAATCGGGCCTGCATCCCGGGCTAAATCGCAGCCTAAAGCGTGCTTTATATTGCAGGGGCTGGAAAAGACAGGAAATGACCCAAATTGGCCATTGCAAACCTGAAGTCACTGCCTAAACCACTCCTCGAGGAAGATGAAGGAGTTATGGAAATGACCCCTAGTGGCCAATAAAACTACAGTTTCAAGTCAGTAACCACCTCTCCGGGGCAGGAAGCTGCTCAATGTTAGTCACTCCCACTGATAAACACAGAGACCCTCCTTCAGCCCAAGCAAAATGGCCTCACAGAAACTTTCAAACAGTTCAGGAACAGCAAGCCTGTAACTGAACTTTTTAACTCTCAGAAAAGTGGGAAAAAAGCAAGATTTTTTTTGTTTTTGTTTTTACAGAGATAGCAGTAGAGGTTCACAAGTAATATCAAGTTATAACAGTGCAGTAAATGACCCCACACAAGAGTGCTAGGTCAAGGACAGAAAATATGCAAGTTTTAAGAAAAAACGATTTAAAATTAAGTGCAAACAGGAAATTCAGCAAACAGCTTTGGTTGTGCTCTAAATACAGCTACTAATACAGAAATCAAGTTTAACAAGCCAGAAAATGCTCAAGCTAGGCAGCTATGCAGAAAAACTTAGCAAATAAACAGAGAAAAATACTTAAAATCTCAAAAGTGGCTCCCTTCTTCTCTCAGCGTTTTTTCCTCTTGGAGGGTGCTTCACCAACAGCCAACAAGCCTGAAAAGACGCTCAAACCACGAGGCAACTAGGTTTTAAGAGAGGAAGATGAAGGAGTTATGGAAATGACCCCTAGTGGCCAATAAAACTACAGTTTCAAGTCAGTAACCACCTCTCCGGGGCAGGAAGCTGCTCAATGTTAGTCACTCCCACTGATAAACACAGAGACCCTCCTTCAGCCCAAGCAAAATGGCCTCACAGAAACTTTCAAACAGTTCAGGAACAGCAAGCCTGTAACTGAACTTTTTAACTCTCAGAAAAGTGGGAAAAAAGCAAGATTTTTTTTTTTGTTTTGTTTTTACAGAGATAGCAGAGGTTCACAAGTAATATCAAGTTATAACAGTGCAGTAAATGACCCCACACAAGAGTGCTAGGTCAAGGACAGAAAATATGCAAGTTTTAAGAAAAAACGATTTAAAATTAAGTGCAAACAGGAAATTCAGCAAACAGCTTTTGGTTGTGCTCTAAATACAGCTACTAATACAGAAATCAAGTTTAACAAGCCAGAAAATGCTCAAGCTAGGCAGCTATGCAGAAAAACTTAGCAAATAAACAGAGAAAAATACTTAAAATCTCAAAAGTGGCTCCTTCTTCTCTCAGCGTTTTTCCTCTTGGAGGGTGCTTCACCAACAGCCAACAAGCCTGAAAAGGCGCTCAAACCACGAGGCAACTAGGTTTTAAGAGAGGAAGATGAAGGAGTTATGGAAATGACCCCTAGTGGCCAATAAAACTACAGTTTCAAGTCAGTAACCACCTCTCCGGGGGCAGGGAAGCTGCTCAATGTTAGTCACTCCCACTGATAAACACAGAGACCCTCCTTCAGCCCAAGCAAAAATGGCCTCAAAGAAACTTTCAAACAGTTCAGGAACAGCAAGCCTGTAACTGAACTTTTTTAACTCTCAGAAAAGTGGGAAAAAGCAAGATTTTTTTTGTTTTTGTTTTTACAGAGATAGCAGAGGTTCACAAGTAATATCAAGTTATAACAGTGCAGTAAATGACCCCACACAAGAGTGCTAGGTCAAGGACAGAAAATATGCAAGTTTTAAGGAAAAACGATTTAAAATTAAGTGCAAACAGGAAATTCAGCAAACAGCTTTTGGTTGTGCTCTAAATACAGCTACTAATACAGAAATCAAGTTTAACAAGCCAGAAAATGCTCAAGCTAGGCAGCTATGCAGAAAAACTTAGCAAATAAACAGAGAAAAATACTTAAAATCTCAAAAGTGGCTCCTTCTTCTCTCAGCGTTTTTTCCTCTTGGAGGGTGCTTCACCAACAGCCAACAAGCCTGAAAAGACGCTCAAACCACGAGGCAACTAGGTTTTAAGAGAGGAAGATGAAGGAGTTATGGAAATGACCCTAGTGGCCAATAAAACTACAGTTTCAAGTGAATATCCATCTCTCCGGGTGCAGGGAAGCTGCTCAATGTTAGTCACTCCCACTGATAAACACAGAGACCCTCCTTCAGCCCAAGCAAAAATGGCCTCACAGAAACTTTCAAACAGTTCAGGAACAGCAAGCCTGTAACTGAACTTTTTTAACTCTCAGAAAAGTGGGAAAAAAGCAAGATTTTTTTTTGTTTTTTTTTTTACAGAGATAGCAGAGGTTCACAAGTAATATCAAGTTATAACAGTGCAGTAAATGACCCCACACAAGAGTGCTAGGTCAAGGACAGAAAATATGCAAGTTTTAAGAAAAAAACGATTTAAAATTAAGTGCAAACAGGAAATTCAGCAAACAGCTTTTGGTTGTGCTCTAAATACAGCTACTAATACAGAAATCGAGTTTAACAAGCCAGAAAATGCTCAAGCTAGGCAGCTATGCAGAAAAACTTAGCAAATAAACAGAGAAAAAATACTTAAAATCTCAAAAGTGGCTCCCTTCTTCTCTCAGCGTTTTTTCCTCTTGGAGGGTGCTTCACCAACAGCCAACAAGCCTGATTTCCTGAGACTTCTCCAAGGCCTTTGACAATGTGTCTCATAGGTAGTTGTTTGACATTTTGGATGCTTATGTCTTAGACTGTTTTTTGTTGACTTTTTATGTTCTATTTATTCAGATTCTTCTGTTATATCAGTGGTGAATCTCTGGTTTGGCCATCATATACGCATGAAGAATGGCACAAGGTAAGGCTGCCCATTAAGTAGCTTTTTATTCAGCTTAGTATTGTATGCATCTGTTTTCCAGCTCCATCCACTTCTTCTCTGTTTGCACGTTCCTTTGTTTGGGTTGTCCTAGTTCTAGGGTTATGGACCTATGTAGATGACCTTATCATTTTTAATGAGTGGTGAGGTCTTCTATTTGTGCTGCTTTGGAGACTATTTTAGCATCCATGAGGATTTATTTTAATTTTCAAAAATGTGAAGGACTTGCTCCTTTACCCCATTGCATTCTCTGGTTCCTTCTTCTATTGCTATAGTAATTTGGGGCATTCCATTCAGGTCCCCTACTTCTGTATGTGATTATTGGATTGCTGTGTATATGAAGGTGAAAGCCAGTTTTGTTTTTTGGAGGTCCTTCTGTCTTTCTTATCTGAAGAATATTTATTTGGTAAATCATTGTTTGTTGCCCTTATTTTTTATTATGCTGGGGTTTATATGTTGACCAATCAGCAGGAGACTTTACATCTATATTCTGTATTTCAATTTCTGTAGGGTTGTGGCCTTAATCTCAGCAACATTTAGCTCTGTATAGTTCCTGTTCCAAAGGTTGACTCAGGTTGTTCCATCCAGGTTTATACACACACACATATCTATCTATATATATATATATATATATATATATATATATATATATATATATATATATATATGTTCCTTTGATTTGTCAACTGTTTGTAATGTGTTTTTCAGAGGAGTGTTTCTCCTTTGTGTTTGTTGTTGTTGTCATCTAAGTTCCTTGAGTTTTGGTTGTCTCTGTGTCACTCTCAACATCCTTTTGACATCTTTCCCTCTGACTTTCCTTTTTTACATTATCATGTATTTTCTTGTGGTGTTTTTTTTTTTCATTGCCTGCTTCCAAGTATTTGCTATATCTGTTGATCATGGATGATACAGTCTCTTACAATGTCTTTGCTAATTGTACTTCCTCAGAGCACAATTGTTTGGCTTTTAGGCATTATAAATCTTTGTTTTATCAAGAGATATTCAATTTTCTCTGGCAACTCTCACATCAACATCTTCCAGTTAATGCCCATAAACATTGACATGCTTCAGTTTGTAGATATCAGTGGCCTGGCTGTGTTGTCATAGAATCTGAGTCACGTTTTTCATTGTAAAGTGGCTATGCCTTTGTGGAAGGTAGTTATGAGATTGACTGATTCCAAAATTTTTTTATGGAGGCCATTTTATTTCATTTCAGAATTTCCTACTGGTCAGCATGTTGATTTTTTTATTATTTTCGGTCTTATGGCACATTTCGCATGTGAGATGTGCCTATTTATTTTTGGGTAAATCTTTTCATTTGCTAAATGTGGCTCCATCTCCACAGTAAAGGATTTTTAACTTTTACTTAGAGTTCAGCACATTTTTGCTAAACATTGCTCTAATTTGGATCTTTACATACTGGCATTCCTTTTTTTAGCTTCTTTCTGCAGGTGGCTTACCTGCTTTCACTCCCCTGAGGATAAGGAAAACTGTTTAATGCTGAGGTTGCAAAAGGCTACAACCTTAAGTCCTTCTCAGTACTAGCTTCATATCTCTTGTGCATTTTCATTAGTCCCTTCCCAAGTGAAAGTAGGGCTGCATATGCATTTCTTCCTATTTGACTGGCTTCCAGATCTTGTTTTGAAACTATGTCCGATATGCAACACATTGACACTAATAGCAAAGTATTGTTCATAGGTTCATAGGTAGGTACTAGGCTATTGGCCCTTGAACCTATATAAGCCTAGCCAAAAACTTCCCTGGCTATCGCCATCCAAGAAAGTTATTTTCTTGTGCCCCTGTTGAGCAGAGCCACAGAGGTGATCCCCGGGGTGAATTTCCTATTTCCCATCCAGTTGTCTAGATTCCTCTTAAAGAGGGCTAAGGAGGGGCTTTGCTTGACATGAATAGGTAGTCTGTTCCAGAGTATGGGAAGTCTCTGGGACAGGAATCTATCTCTCCAGCATGATCTGTTTATTGTGGTGGTAAAGTTCAGGTCCCTTGAGCATGTGGCATGGAGAGACTGGGGATTCTTTAAGTGTAGCATGTCCAAAAGAACAGGGTTTGACATGGCTTTCTAAGTTAGGCAGAGGTCGCCTCTGAGTAGGCGATAAGAGATGGAGTAGAGCTGGAGTTTTTTGAGGCAGTCTGCATATGGCATCTGTTTGAGGCCAGTAATCCTCTTAGTGAGGTATTTCTGTGGGGTTTCCAGTTGTTGCAGATGTCTTGCAAGGTACATGCCAAATGGGGCGTTGTAGTCATTGATGGGTCTGATGAGGGATGAGTAGAGAGGAACAATGACCTCTTTTTTTCTGGAGGAGAACCCTTTAGTGATGAGGTGTGCCACGTAGAAGGATTTCCTGGCTACTGTGGTGATGTGATTGTCAAAGGAGAGAATAGTGTCCACCTGTGTCCCAAGGTCTCTTATCAATCACAATTTCAGTGTTAAGTAGGCTACCGCCTATGTAGTAGTTCATGGAAACCGTGTTTTTCCCAAAGGGGATGACAATACACTTTTTGGCATTGAGCTTGAGGCCATCACTTTGACACCAAGCATCAGTCTCAGTGAGGCCCCTTTGTAGAATGTCCACATCATTTGGTGATTCTATTATGGCTCCCAGTTTACAGTCATCTGCAAACTTTGTTTGCCAAAGACCTGCTGTATTAGCCTGGACTTCTGAGAAATCAATGTCAAACAGGAGAGGACACAGGACTGAACCCTGTTGTGAGTGTTCTGCCATTTCACACTGAACTGATCAAAGGAAGGACACTGAGGAAACTCAGAGCTATAAGATATAACATTAAGTATCCTATTTTTTGTTTATTTTGTTCTTTATTTCTTTGTTATTTATAGCACTTTGTGTACTGTGTATTTTTCTAGCTAGTTTCACTGTGTGTGAGGTATTAACTGGAAATTAAAACTAAGCAGTAACAAAAATGTTGTTCCCAATGGTGTAAATACCTCTCTGCAGTCAAGAAACCCAATAAATAATCCAATAAATGATGCTGAGAGGTAACCAAAGGCTTGAAAAATTACTACCATGGAAAGTCCACAGAAATGTGCAAGTAAATGAAGTAGATAAAGTATAAAAATCCAAAATGTTGACCTTTATTTGTATAAAAAATAGTAAGCGTTTTCACTAATGCTTTTTCAGACCGTTAACATTCAAATGCATTTCTTCATTCATTATATATACAACACGTGAATGACCTCTAATCAAGCTCTTTAAAGGGCTATGGACTCAAAGTATACGTTTCTCTACATCCACTATAGTAAACCATTAAACATATTCAGCTTACATTCGCTACAATATTAAACTACTTATTAAATAAAGTAGCTCGTCATAAGTTGTTATATGAATATAGCTTAATTCTGCTGATTCATAAATATGCTTATATAATATGAATTATTTGCATTTACAATATATAGGTTGCAGTGAACGGCTATGTAAATCCATTATATTACAGCCAAAAATGCTTACATCAAACCTGTACATCTTATAATGTGTATAAAACATCCCAATGTCTGAATACAGTCCATAGCCCTTTAAAGAGCTTGATTAGAGCTCATTCACGTGTTGTATATATAATGAATTAAGAAATGCATTGGTATAGCTGGTTTTTATAGTTGGTGGCTTTGCAGTTGCCCACCCCTACTGTAAATTTGATCTGGGACCCTCCTCCCAGTCTAGTGTCATTACCTCATTCTACCCAGTACAGGGAGAACATTTGAGAAGGCCAATCCGCTTAGTTTCTGCTACTCCTTTCTCTCTTTCCACTTAAATTTTTTTTTTAAACTGCTTTTACTGTATTTGTGTTTCTTCCTACTTTATTTTGCTTTTGCGTCATCTTAAAAGTACTCAATCGTATTTATTACTGCTTGGTGTAACTCATTCTAAGCCTTTTAGTTTAAGCACTTGGGCTTCAGACCAGTTGTTTTACATTAAGAAGGTTTGTGGTCTGCACTGTAGTGGCAGAACAGGTAGCTTACATCCTTCTAAGTTGGGAACTGCTGATTGAGGGCTCAGTGTCTGTTATTCTAAAAGTGTATTAATTCTGGTTTAAGCACTTGGGCTTCAGGCCAGTAATTTTACATTAAGAGGGTTCGTGGTCTGCACTCTTGTGGGAGGAGAGGCTGGACTCTGCCCTTATGAGCTGGGAACTTCTGGTTAAAGGCTTATAGTGCCTGCATATTTGAACTGCTTCTTACTGAAATTGGTACACCTTGTTTGCTGTAGCATAGACTAGATTAGGCCTGCTGAATCTAGCTTTGTTTGTATGCTTGTTGTTTGTTTGCTTGTTATTTCCCTGAAACACTAATTCCACCTAAAACGCGACTTTTCAGTGCTTCTGTGGATCCCTAGTGATATCTGCATTGCTTACTGTACTTATTTCCTTGTTTCACTTGAAAGAAAGTTACTGTTTGTCGTTTTTGCATTTAAGTTACCTGTAACACATTGCATTTAAGTTACCTGGCACTTGCTCACTAAAGCAATTATATAAGTCAGCACTAAAAAATTAAAAGCACTACACCCTCACAAAGTCCCCTTGAGTACCTTGTTCCCCACTGGCCCTTTTTTCAGTTATAAAGGAATTCCCAATACTATTCTAGCATGTCCAAAGGTCAGTTGTCAATCTCCTCTCCGGTCCAGCTGGTGAATCTGGGAATCTTGAGGCAATATTACAACTGCCTCATGTGCACAGACAGCCCTCGCCTCCTCCCAACAAACTCCAACACATGTGAGAGATGCAACCATATAGCCAAACTGGAGGATAAGCTCTCTCAACTCAGTACTGGCGTAACCAGTCAGGAGGAGAAGGAAACCACACTCACTACAATTCCAGTCTCACATAGACCTACCACGACAGCAAACCAAACACATAAACACACAAAAACATACTCGGAGGCTCTAAATAAAAATCTGCCAAAGCAGACACCCAAGCAAACCGCTACCCCAAAACAAAACACGTGCAACACATAGCTCACAAAGCCAGTGTGCCGAACAGTCACAGCTCTTAAGGCTAAACAACACACCTGATACACTTGTAATAGGTGACTCTATTGTCAGGCACACTGACGTCCCGCTCACCAGGCTGAACAAGGTGAAGGACATGGTGAGCTGCCTGTCGGGTGCTAGGATCCGCCACATAACACAAGCACTCAGGTCACTCCAAGGCAAGTACAAATATGACTCAGTCATTGTCCATGCTGATGTGAATGACCTGAGACGTACCTCCCTGGACTACATGAAAAGAGACATAGAGGAGCTCTCTGAGCATGTAGCCCAGGCCGGTATGACCCTGACCTTGAATGATGCCACAGTATGAAGACAAGATGATCAATTTCAACAAGTGGCTTAAGTATTGGTGTCATTCAAAGGGGATCCAATGCCTATCAGCCTGAGATGACATGCTCGACAAGCCACGATGCTTCGCTAGGGAGGGCTTGCACCTGTCACCCCTGGGCTTTCAGATATTGGCAAAGACTCTTGCTACCCCCATAGTGCCTTTTTTAGGCAAGGCTCAAAAGACAAACCCACCTCCATAGGTATCACAAGGGATAAGAAACTAAGAGTAATGCTACTCAATGCCAGAAGTCTAAAGCTCAAGATGCACGCACTCGAAACTCTCCTTAGCATGGAGAACATCGATATCCGTGCAGTAACAGAAACCTGGTTCAAGGCTCCCAAGAGCACCCCAGCACTACCAGGTTATACCTCATACCATGCTTTTCGGCCCCAAAACTTGGACCGAACCACAAAAGGAGGGGGAGTATCAATATTCATCAAAGATACCCACACCTCCAGGTTGGTGGCACAGCACGAAGCATCAGACTATCCATGTGCAACTAACAGTGGGTAAAACTGCCTTCCAGTTTATAGCCTGCTACAGACCACCCTCCCAAACTCAGGAACCCCACTCGGCCTTCCTGAGAACACTGGAAAATATGAAGGTCTCTCCAAACACCATTATATTGGGCGACTTCAACTACCCAAACATAGACTGGGAGCATTACTCTAGCTCCAACACCCTAGCCGAAAGGTTCCTAGAATTTATAAACTCAAATGCTATGGAACAACTTGTTACCACTCCCACAAGAAGAGAAAACATACTGGACCTGATCATCACCAACATAGGGACTTTATGCTCCAGACCAGAAGTGTATCCCTTACTGGTAAGATCAGACCATGAACTAATCTCACTGGATATTCACATCCCGACCCCACCCCCTAACCAGAAAACCACAGTGAAAAACTTCTCTAAAGCAAATTTCACACTCCTCAAAACCGAGGTGGAATCCTTCAAAGCCCTCGGGCTTGTGGAAAATATGGCCCAGACCGCAGAATCCTTTATAAACGCATTCTATGAACACCTTCAGGAATGCATGGATCATGCAATTCCAAATAAAACCAAGACCCATTCCTCCAAAGGCAGACATCCTGTCTGGTGGACCCCAGCCATAAACAAACTATACAATAGAAGGAGGAAGCTACTACATGATAGAGCAAAATCCCAAAAAGGGAAGGCATCTCTGATCAGTATTGGCAAAAAACTACGGGCACTCATAAAATCGTCTAAGGCCAGCTTCAAGAGAAAAATTGCACAGGACACTAAGGATAATCACAAGGCTTTCTTTAGTTATGCTAGGAACCTGGGTGGGAATTCCCAGATATGCTCAGAATTAGTCCAAAATGACAAAAAAATACACCGAACCTACAGCCATTGCCAACATCCTAGCTGACAGGTTCAGCGCAAACCCCCCCCCACCAAAAGGGCAAATATCTGTCCCAGCAGAGTGCTGCCCCCCTGACATCTCAGATGCTCAGGTAAGAACCGCTCTCTCCAAAGCAAAAAACACAGCATCAGTGGGACCAGACGGTGTCCCAGGCTGCGTCCTACATGAACTCCAAGAAGAGCTAAACCCAAACATAGAACTACTGTTCAATCTCAGCCTTACTGCAGGATATGTACACAAAGAGTGGCGTACAGCAACAGTGGTCCCTCTCCACAAAGGTGGTGCCTCAACGAATCCTGGAAACTATCGCCCCATAAGCCTGACTAGCTTGGTCTGCAAAGCTATGGAAAGGATCATCATGGACCTCATAAAGATATTGGGGACCTACAGACACTGGATCCTACCCAATTTGGCTTTGTTAAGGGCAGATCCTGCCTCTTAAACCTGGTTGATTTCTTTGAAACAGTCACCAAGGCCATTGACGAGGGGAAGGTGGTCCACACAGCCTACCTGGACCTCGCAAAAGCCTTCGATACAATACCCCACTCGAGCATTATAGATAAGCTCATCAGCTTAAATATAAACCGCTATGTCACTAGATGGATTGCAAACTGGCTCAAGGACAGAACCCACATGGTTAGAATTGCTGGAGCCATGTCAGACTCTAAACTAGTTACAAGTGGCATCCCACAAGGCTCAGTCCTGGTACCTCTCTTGTTCGGTATATATTTCTCAGAGGTACAGGCCAACTTGGAAGGACTGTGGCTGACCAAGTTCGCAGATGACTGCAAACTGGGCGCCATAATTGACTCTCCAGCTGACACAAGCATCCTCCAAAAGGGCCTCATAGAAACAGACAACTGGTGCCAGAGCCATGGCCTCAAGCTAAACGCCAAAAAGTGTATAGTCATCCCCTTTGGCAAAAACAAAGTGCCCACAAATTACCACATAGGTGGTAATCCATTAAGTACAGAAGAAGTAATTAGGGACCTGGGGACCCAAGTTGATGGCAATCTCTCATTTGACAACCACGTAGCCAAAATGGTTAGAAAAACATTTTATATCGCCCACCTAATCATGAAAGGATTCACATCTAGATCAGGGGAGGTCATCATGCCTCTTTATTCATCCCTTATCAGGCCCATAATTGAGTACAATGCTCCTTTTGGGATGTACCTTATCCAGACACCTGCAGCAACTGGAAAGACCCCAAAAGTACCTCACCAAGAGGATCAAAGGGCTCAAACAGATGCCATATGCTGCCCTGTTAAAGAAACTCCAGCTCTACTCAGTGGCATGCTGCCTGCTCAGAGGTGATTTGTGCCTGACGTATAAAGCCATGTCCAACCTGGAATTAATGGACATGCTGTACCTCAGAAAATCCAAATCCCATCGAGCTACGTGCTTGAGAGACTTGAGCCTCAGCACTGAAATAAATAGGACATGCTGGAGGGACAGATTCATAACCCAGAGGCTCCCTTCACTCTGGAATAAAATCCCAGTCCAGGTTAGGCAGAGTCCCTCATTGACTCTCTTCAAGAGGAATCTTGATGAGTGGATGGGAGATCGTAGATTTACCCCGGGTATCACTTCTGTGTCACTGTTAGACAGAGGCACAGTTTACTAACCCCGAAAAAGGGCATAGCACAATTAATTTAAAATGGGTGGCAAAAGCCAAACACACTCTGGCTAGGCTTATAAATGCCCTAGGGCAGATAGCCTAGTATGAACCTATGAACCTATGTGGTACTCTGCTTGTCACTGGCTTGAAGTCGGATTTGGAGTCTGCTACATTCACTGTGTGGGTTCTGTCAGTGAGCCAGTTGGCCGTCCATCTTGTGACGTAGAGATTTATGCCCAGTCTAGTGAGTTTATCTATAATTCCAGAGTGGGGGATGGTGTCCAAAGCCTTGGCGAGGTCAAGATAGGCTGTATGCATCACCTTACCCTCATCCACGGCTCTGGTGACTGATTCAAAGAAGTCAGTCAGGTTCAGGAAACATGATCTACCTTTTACAAACCAAAATTGACTGGGGTCCAGTGTTTGCAGGTTACCTATGTTTTTGTTTATAAGCTCGACGATGATACGTTCCATGATCTTGCAGACCAGGCTCATCAGGCTAATGGGGTGGTAGTTCCTGGGGTCTATGATGGCACCCTCTTTATGGAGTGGGATAGCTGTTGCTGTTTGCCATTCAGTAGGCACAATGCCTGAAGTGAGGCTATGAATGAAAATGGTACTGCCAGTTCATCATGTAGTTCATGCAGAACTCAGGCTGGGATGTTGTCTGGTCCCATGGATGCTGTGTTTCTGGCTTTGGAGAGTGCGGTCTTAACTTGTGCATCCATAATTACAGGGGCTATCCATTCTTCTGGTATAAGGATGGGCCCTTTAGGGGGTGAGGGGGGGGTTAACGTTTGCACTGAACCTATCTGCAGGATGTTGGCAAGATCAGTTGGTTCTGTATATCTAGTGTCGTTCTGTAGCTCGGAGCAGATCTGAGTGTTGCCATTGAGATTCTTGACATAGCTGTAGAATGCTTTGTGATTGTCTTTAGAATGAGTGGCAATTTTATTTTTGTAGCTTCTTACTGAGGCTGACCAGGGAGTTCCTGCAATCAGGGGATTTTACTTTTTTTTTTGCAACAGTTTCTTTCTTCTGTTGTAGAGTTTGTTTATGGCAGGGGACCACCAGATTGGCTTCCATTTTTTGGAGGATAGCATCTTGGTTCTGTTAGGGATGGACCAATCCATGCACTTGTGTATGTGTTTATACAGTGCGTGTGTATAGGATTCAGCAGTCGTACCTCTATTATCCATCTGCATGAGTGTAGTGAAGTTTGCCACTTCTGTCTTAAGAAGCGTGAAGTTGGCTTTAGAGTTTTTTTATGGTGGTTTCTTTAATGGGGTGTGGAGGCAGAAAATTGATGTCTAGGGTGATTAGCATATGGTAATATCTGACCAGTGAGGAGATGACCTCTGGCTTGGAACATCAGTTACCTATGTTGGTAATGATCAGGTCCAGGATATTGCTGCCCCTGGTGGGGGTATGGACTAGCTGATCCAGGGCATTGGAATTTATGAATTCCAGAAAGTGTTGAGCTAATGAGTTAGTATATGAGTAGTTCTCCCAGTTGATGGTGGAGTAGTTGAAATCACCCATTATTAGGGTATTGGGCTGTACCTTAATATTATCCAGTATGTCGTGGAATGTGGAGTGGGCATCCTGGGGCATGGCGGGGGATCTGTAGCAAGCTACAGCCTGGATTGCAGTCTTGCCCAGTGTTAGTTGCACATGGATAATTTTGGATACATTATGATGAGCAACTAGCCTAGAGGTGTGTATATCCGTAATGAATATGGACACTCCTCCTCCTTTAGTGTTATGGTCCAGGTTAGGTGGCCAAAAGGTGTGGTATGAATTATAGCCTGGTAATGCAGGGGTGCTCTCTGGAGCCTTGAACCAGGTGTCTGTTACTGCACAGATGCCGATGTTCTCCATTTTAAGGAGTGCTTCAAGTGAGTGCATTTTGAGTTTGACTTCTAGCACTGAGTAGCATTATCCTCAGTTTTTGCTTGCTTGTACTTGCTACAGTTGTGGGTTTGTCATTTGAAGCTTGCCTAAAAAAGGCACTACAGAGGTGGCAAGAGCCTTAGCCAGTATCTGGAATCCCAGGGGCCACAGATGCAGGCCATCTCTGGCAAAGCATCCTGGTCTGTCAATCATGTTATCCCAGGCAGACAGATACTGGATCCCCTTTGAATGACACCAGAAGCTTAGCCAAATGTTGAAAGTCAGTCATTTTGTCCTTGAACTGTGGCATCATTCTGGGTGATGGCAGGATGCTGCTCAGGCCTAGGGTCATACCTGCTTTGGCTACATGATCCAAGACCTCCTCCATATCTCTTTTCATGTAATCCAGGGAGGTACTTCTCAGGTCATTCACATCAACATGGACAATGACAGAGTCATATTTGTACTTGTTGTGGAGTGACCTGAGTGCGTGCACTATGTGGCAGATCCTGGCACCCAACAGGAAGCTGACAGTAACTTTCTCCTTGTTTAGCCTAGTGAGTGGGACATCAATGTGCATGACTATAGAGTCGCCTGTGACAAGTGTGTTGGTGATTTGTTTGCATTAAGGGCTGAGGTTGAGTGGCACACTGATTTTGTGGTCTATGTGTTGTTTGGGTAGTGGGGGATGGTGTTTGCTTGTGTTTCTGCTTTGGAGGTCTCTGCTGTTTGGGCAGATTTTTATTGAGAGCCTCTGTGAATGTAGGTGTGTGTTTTGTGTAACTATGTGTGGGTTTAGGTGGTGTACGAATTGATGGACTATGTGCTGAGTATGGTGTGGTGCAGGTGTTTACCTTCTCCTCTTGACTGTCTTGTCCAGTCTTGGCTGGAGAAAGTTTGGCTTCCAGTTTGGATATATAAGTGCATCTCTCACAGATTGTAGTGTTGGGTGGTAGGAGGAGAGGGCTGTTGGTGTACATGAGGCAATTGTTATATTGCCTCAAGATGCCCAGATTCATGAGGTGGACAGAAGAAAACACTGGGAGCTGACCTTTAGACATGCCTAGATAGATGCTTTTTAATTTAAGTACTAAAAACTTTTTTCCCTCCTGACAAGTGCGGAAAGTTGAGTTTTGTAGTAATCTGTAGTTTATTTAGTGCTTTCAACAAGTTTTGAACAAGTGCTGATTACAAAGATGCAGTTTTGAGTGCTAAAACTAGAAAACTGGCTAGTTCTAAGGGAAAATTTGAAGAGTAAACTTCCTGGCACCGGGAATAGTTTAACCCTAGTTAAACAGCACTGGGCGATGCGCATAACTTCTCAAACACGGGTATTTAAACAGAAAGATGTAAGGGATAGAAATAGCCCAAAATTGCCAATAAAACTATAGTTGCTGAGCTGAAACCACTCCTGCAGCAACAGATAGGCTGTTCCAAAGCTCACCACTCTCATTGATGAACAGAGAAGCTTCTCTCTGTCTTAGAAAGGTCTGAGCAACACAGATAAAAATAGCCCCTTGTTTTCATAAATATTGAAAGACAGGGTTAAGCTATGCAGACAATTCCACAACCATTTTAAAGAGTGGACTGCATGGAAACAGTATGCAAAACATGATGGTCTTATCTTTGCTGCTCTTTAAGAAAATCAAGATTTCTTGGAGTTCATTGGTTACATCCTGTATGAAGCATATAGATACAAACAGCAAAGTAGGGTCTTCCTCCATATTGAAAAATAAGGTTATGCTAGGCAGACTATTGCATGGTCATCACTTTTTTATTTCTCCAAATCTTTTGGGTTTCTAATACCATGATGGGAATGGACCCAATTCCTAAGTCAAAAGTACGATTAAAGTTCATGAAACTGGTATTGTTTCACTCTTTGATGTTAGCCAAAAGTGCTCTTTGCAGACCCTGCAATGTGCCCAGTAATGACTCCTTCTGCAGTTCGTACAGAGTTACATGTATTGGTAGCATATCTAAATAAGATTTTAGACTATTTTTTATAAGACCCATTGCTCCTACTTCTATTGGAACTATTTGGGTATCTTTCTTCCACATTGTTCTTGTTTGTGTTTGCAGATCCTGATATTTTATAACTTTATGTCTCTATGTGCAGGACACTATAGTCACTGGGTGTGGTGATTTCAATGATCAATGCTGCTCTTGTCTTCTTTTCCTTGATCACTATGTCTGGTTTTCAAGCATCTATGTTTTGAATTGTTGGTAATGGATGATCCCATGTGATGTAGACTTCATAATTTTCTATGATGCTTTGTGGCTTATGTTTCCAGTGCTTTTCAGCCACTTCAAAACCATAATGTTTGCACAATCCCCACTGCAACAGTCTCACCACGTTATTGTGCCTTTCAGTATACAGTCCTTCTGCCATTAGTATGTCACAACCAGCAACGAGGTGTGTGACTGTTTCCAGCTCAGTTTTACAAAACCTACATTTGTCTGTTTCTGCCACATGTTTAATGAACTTTGTAAACCAGAGTGTATGTACCCCACTATCTTGAGCCACCAATATTAACCTTTCATCTCTTGGTTTGAATTCACCTCTCCTTAACCATTCCTGCATTCATTCCTGATCAACATGAGATTCTTCCAGAAGTTTTCTATACTTGCAACTATATTTATGCATTTCCACATTTCTTGTCTTTTCATATGATCCTTCACCTTATATTCTTTCTTTTGTTTTTTTGGCACATTCAGTTGCTGCCTGATTTCTATCCACTTCTAGTCCGATTTCCATTCTTGTTTGTCAATGATATGGCTCTGCTAGATTAAGCAGTGAAGTAATCTTAGATTTATTCTCATCATGTTTCAAAACTTTCACTACATTTGGGTCTTGTGAGGTCAGCAGATATGTGTTTAGTCCCACGATTGCAGATCTGTACATGCAATCAATTTCAAGGAGGCTCATCCCTCCTTTGGAACGGAGAATATATAATCTTGGTATGCACTGATTTTTATAAATCATTTGGTGAGCATAAAGCATCCTTCTTGTTTTAATATCTAATCTATCCAACACATTTTGGGGCCAATCAGTCACTCCAAAACTGTAAGTTAGGACAGGAAGAGCAAACTGGTTTATTGCTTGGATTTTGTTCCTAGATGTCAGTGCTGTTTTCAGGATTAATTTAAGTCTTCGATTTGTTCATGTTTTATCACTAATCCTTCATCAATTCCCAAGTATCTATACACTTCCTCTTGCTCAAGTTCTTTTATATCACATTCTTGTCCCAAATTTAATGTTTTCCTGGTGCTGCAGTTTTCCCTGCTTTAAAGGTTGCTTTTGCAGATTTATCAAGGCCAAATGACATATTTGATATATATTTTAATATATATATTTATATATTTTATATAATGATATTAAACTATCATCTGAAAAATTTTTGACAACCTGCAGCTGTGCTTTCAGTTCCTCATCTGATGAGCTATATAGTTTTAAATCACCAACAAAGAGAAGGTGAGAAGTATTTAGACTTTGTTGTTTTTTTAGGAGCCAAATTGTAGCCATGGCCTAAGCTGTTAAGTAAACAGCTTAAATGTGCTAAGGACAAGGCAGAACAGCAATGGTGACAGTGAGTCACCCTGGAATATACCTGTTTGAATTTTTATGCCTGGGATAATAATTTGTCCTTTATCATGGTTTAATTGCAAAGTGGTCTGCCATTGTTTCATTGTCACTGTAACATAGTCGATCAGTGTAGGATGTATCGTATACATTTTTAAGCAATCTTTTATCCATGAATGAGGAATAATATGAAATGCTTTTTTGTAGTCAGTCCATGCCATACTTAAATTCTTCCCTTTTTCCAGTTCTCCACTATGACTTTATTTAACAACAAATGATCCTTTGTTCCATATGACTTTCTTTTATTGCCCTTTTGTTCTACTGCCATAATCGAGTTTTCTTCTAAATGGCTATAAACTCTGTCAGCATCAATTCCTGTGTATAGTTTATAGGTGGTCGGAAGGCAAGTTATTGGTCTATAATTTTGGGGGTAGCTTGAAGGTTTACTCTTAAGTAGGAGCATTGTTTTACCTGTTGCTAGCCAGATTGGTGTCTGTTCAGGGTGCGCATATAAATAGTTTTTACTCGTGGCTAGGTCTTCATGCAAAGATGTTAATACTTTTAACCAAAAGTTAGGCACTGCATCTGGGCCTGGTGTTTTCCAATTAGAGGCTTTTCTTAACTTTGTTTCAATCTGTCTGGCTGTTACTTCATCCCATTTGATATCCTGTAGCTTTAAACTTCTTTTCTTTCTTTTACTTCTTTTATACATTTAGCATCTTTGTTGTGTTCCACAGGATCTTCATATATACATCTCCAAAATGCACCTATTTCTTCTTTTTTTGGGCAGTCTTTCAATTCCTTTTACCTTGTTTCCCAGTTCTCTATAAAACTTTTTTGGGTCATCACTAAACTGCCTATTTTGTACTTTTCCTTTATATTTATCTGTGTATCTTCTAAGTTTTTCTGTCTGTGCTGAAATTTTTAATTTATTATTTGCGATAGTGAAGGACAGAGCCTGCTCTGTTCTAATACTGCGCACTGCTTTTATCACATCCATCTTTCTTGGTATTTGTGTTAGACTTTCTACATTAAATCCTTCACGCCACACATACTCCATTACCTCAACTTCTATTTCATTAGCTTCTACTTTACTAATCTTCTTTTCCACGTTCCATCTTTGTGATATTATTTTTTTTTATTGTGAAATTTTCCATATCTGGATGCCTTTGCCTGTATTTCTCTTCGAATATCTTTGTGACTGCTTTCTCTATGTTAGTTAACCCAGCTTTCCCCTTTGCAAAGATATTGCACAATATCAAATCTATCTTTCTTTCCTATGTCCATATTTCTGTTTTATACTTTTCATATTTTTCGACCTATCTCGTCACCCACTACTAACCCCTCCTACTCCCATACCATTATCAAATCTCCTCCTGACAATCATGTCCACCTCCACAAATATACTACTATCCATTCTACCAGCCCTACTAATTATCCCATTTCAACTCTCCTCCTATGAAAACACAGTACATCTTGGCTTTCATTATCCCAGATTCAGTACCTCCACCCCTCCACTTCTACTAAATACCCCCCATCCTGTCTCTTCCTTGAACCTCTATACTACTGCCTCACCTAACTTTGTCCCTATCAGGCCTAAGTACATCCACAACAAACCTAGATACTATCATCATACACTGCTCCGAGTCTGGAAACTCATAATCAGAATAAAAAATAACCTTACCAAGGATGGTGACATCCACCCAAACCCAGGCCCAAACACCTCAACTATGCCCAATCTCTCAGATAAAACCCCAACCACTATAAGTCCAACTCACAGACCCCATGACTCCTTGCTGGTTTGTCACCTAAACATCAGGAGCATAAACAACAAAACCCAGCACCTACATGCTCTCCTGGCAGTATATTCACCTGAGATACTCTGTCTCACAGAAACATGGCTAAAACCTGTCACCAAAGACACTGAAGTCCTGCCACCCGGGTACAACATGCATAGACTTGATCGCACCCATAAAAAGGGTGGTGGGGTAGCAATACTCTATAAATCCACCATATCTGTAACCATGGCCACCTTACAACCCCCCCTATTCAATAACACCGAAATTATCATCACAAAGCTACACATTAACAAACAAAAAAGCATAAACATGGTCTGTGTCTACATTCCCCCAGGAAAGAACATTGACACCCTAGAGGAATTCCTGACCTGGCTCAACAATAACAAGCCACAGGAAACTATAATCCTCGGGGACGTCAACATAGACTGGTCAGCCTGTTCCACTCAACCTCCAATGACCCACATTAACCTCCAAGGATTCACCCAAACCATAACCTCACCCACTAGGCCAAGTAAATCACATAACAAGGCTAGTACTATAGATTGGATACTTATCAATAACTTCCCCCATCTCTATTCAACAGGCACTCTACCAGATGATCTAAGTGACCATTGCCTGACATACATACTCAGACACAAGTTCAACTACTGTCAGCAACCCATATATAGAACTATAAGAAGCAACAGAAGCTTTGACCCTCTAAAATTTAACAGCGAACTAAAGGCATGCAACTGGACTGCACTACAATGGCTTCCACTAGATGAAGCAGTCTCCTACTTCAATGACAAATTCCTCACCATCCTCAACCTCCACGCCCCTAGTAGGACTAGTAGAACCAAGGTCAATACCGCACCTTGGCTCACCAAAGAAACCAGGGACAAAATTATATCAAGAAATAAAGCATGGGCCACCTACCGCACAACTAAAACCCAACTCGACCAACTCCTATTTAGACAACTAAGAAATGAGGCAAAAAAATCCATAACAGAAGATAAAAAGAACTACTACCACCACTTACAACATGCACACAAAACTAAACCCCAGAAATTCTGGGCAGGAATTAATAGACTACTCCATCCAGGACAAACAACCACCCCAAACCCAAATGGTACCAATCAAAAAACCCCAGAAGACACGGCAAACTCCTTTAACTCCTTCTTCACAGAAACCATCCAAAATTTAGCTAACCAACTCACACCCACAGGACTTAATCCTAACAAAGAAATGTCCAGCACAATAGCCCCCTTCAAACTCCAATCCGTCCCCACCAAACTCATTAAGACCCTACTTAGTAAACTAAGACCAACCACCCTGGCTGCAGACCTCCTACCAGCTAACTACTTACAACAGGCTGCAGAAGCAATCGCATACCCTATTTCTGTCCTTATCAACCATACCATATCAGAAGCCATTATCCCCAGCATATGGAAAATCTCACATGTAATACCACTACACAAGGGGGGCAGTTCTACCGAACTGTCCAACTACAGGCCCATAGCTATTCTGTCTCCACTATCTAAAATTATGGAAAAGTGTGTTCATATTCAACTCGTGAAATATCTCACAAAGAACAAATTATTATCTAATTCACAACATGGCTTTAGACCCAATCACAGCACCACAACAGCTCTCCTCTCCTTCTCTGATGCCATCAACCACAATCGTAACAATAACAATCTGTCCTCTGCCCTCTTCTTAGACCTTGCCAAGGCCTTTGACATGGTAGATCACAAAATGTTAGTGAAAAGTTTGGAAGCCCAAAACTTAAACAAGCAAGCCCTCCAATGGTTTGAGTCTTACCTACAAGACAGGCAACAGGCAGTACTGTGGAAGGGCAAACTCTCCTCTCACCTCCCCATCAAACTTGGAGTTCCTCAGGGATCAATACTAGGTCCCCTTCTTTTTTCCATCTTTATAAATGAACTTAGTGCAGTCATACCAGAGGCTACCTGCATTCAATATGCAGATGACTCAACCATGATCTGCTCTGCCTCCTCCCCAACAAAACTTATCACATTAACCCAAAACACCTTCAAAAAGGTTGAAAATTGGCTATTAAACCAAAAACTAATACTAAACCCCAACAAAACTAAGTTACTTCTCTTCACCCCAACAAATAGAACCAAACCACCCTCATTCAACATAACAGCTAATAATGGCATCATCATCTCCCCAGTAACCCAAACCAAACTATTGGGTGTCATGATCGATGACAACCTTAGGTTTGATGTACATATCAACCAAACCATAAAAACTATCAATAAGAAATTTGGCAGCCTCTATAGGATCAGATCATTCCTAACCCCGCTAGCAAGAACTGCTATTGCCAGATCGCATCTCTTATCAACCCTTCTCTACGCCTCCCCTCTCTTCTCCCACCTGAGTAAAACTGACCTCAAAAAATTGTCAACTTGCTATAACCACATAGCCAGATTTGCTACTGGCACACCCTACCGGACCCACCACTGTCAGAACCTGAAACTCTTAGGCTGGCTGGAACTACAACAACTCCTCCTACTCAACCAGTTCTTAGTAGCCCATAAAATCCTCCACCACCCAGACATTACTCCAGCCCTCAGTAACATAATCCGCCCTTATAGTAACAATCGGACACTCCGCTCATCCACCAAACTATTAGTACTTATGACCAAATCAAACCACACTGCAGGTGACTCCCTCTTTGCCAACTCTGTCGATAAATATTGGAACTCACTACCAGATAACATTATCCAAGAATCTTCGCCAACGATATTTAAACATAAACTAAAAAGCCACCTTAAGTCACACTGGCTATGCCCCTGCACCAACCCGGACTAGTACCCCTGACTCCCCTCGACCGTACTACCCTACCAGTCCATCCAGTCATGTTGATCAATCATACAAACTAATCTAGGTTTGATTGCCTTAATAAATTTCCTAAACCATACGTAACTAAGGAACTCTCTCCTATTTCTACCACTTATTGTATGTCTCCTATGGATTGCCTTATGGATGGATACATTCTACTCTGTCTGGTATTACCAAGTATGTCCTGTAATTGAAATTATTGTACTATCTACTTTTTCTTTTTGTACTCACTTTTACTTAATGTTATTTACCCAATATTTGTAATATTTCTAAATTGTTGTATGACTGGAGTTTTTCTCCCCGGGACTCCGCTGAAAACGGATATGTATCCAGTCGGACCATCCCGGTCAACAAATGTAAAATAAAAAAAATAAAAAATAAATAAAAATAAAATAAATGTCTAGGTTTTGTTGTTTACATTTTTGCACTTCCTCAGAGACTTCTTTTCCCAAACAGATCAAAGTTTCTTGATCTATATACTGTTTTTTTTTTCAAAAATCTGTTATGTTAATGAATTCAAATTCTTATAGGTTCATAGGTTCAAGGTTATTTGAAGCTTCTGACAGTTTTTCCCCTCAAAGTATTGTTCTTTCCTCTAATTTATCTTTTAATCTCTTTGTATATCCTCTGTCTGGTAATTTTGGGCTTTTTGCATAATAGTAACAATACATCATTTCTTATCCTCAATAGTCTACTGTATCATCTTTATGGCTCTTCTTTGGCCTATCAGTTTTTGTGATTTTTGTGGACTGCTGCTTCTTTCTACAACACGGGGCCATCCTCCCCTTGGGCTTGGCCTGGTCCCATTGTAGGAATGTTTCCCGATTTTGAGGATTCTACACTGTCATTTTTTCCCATCCTGGCACCAGTGTGCCTACCAAGATTGGGCACTTTTTTTATCCTGGGACTTCTGCATCAGGCTATCTTTTTTACTTTTGACTTACTTCTGTCCATGATATATGCTATATAAATACATGGTTTACCATCATATGCCCAACTGGTGGATAGTCAAGCTATCATGTGCGAAAGAAGTGCTGCAACATTGAAAAATCGTGAATGCAAATGTTGCAAAACACAAATGAGTGAATGTTGGTGTGCATTCACTTATTTGTGAGTTCATAACATCCGCCACTGTAGTACATCCTCGGTGTTAGTGTATATAATTGGCGGGGGTGTGGGGAGTGCAGCCTCTGACGTGGGGGGGTGCAGGTGGGCTTGCCCCCTGCTAAATGTGTTTTGAATGGACATTGAGGTAAGTTCAGAAAATGTCCACAGTTCGTAGTCGAACTGTTGACATTTTTTTATTCATTGTTCTGCTGTTTCAATAACTTTAATTTCGACAATGTTTTTCGATTACATGATTACTCACACAAAACATTGTCAAAAAGATGATAGTAAACCAAATGTAGTCTATATATCAGTGTCACCTTGGTGAGATTTTGTGAAAAACAGGGTCCATCTTGCGAAGGTACTCACCAAGACTTGAGGATGAATTTCATTTCAGCACTACTACTACTCTCCTTTGCTTGCTGACTTTTCATCTCTCCATTAGGACCCCTTCCTCTTCAAGGTCATCTTATAGAGTAAAGACATGTTACAATAGATTCCTAGCTCAACCAAGGCATGGATGACTTTTATTGTGTTACTTCATTTTTTTATGTTCAAGGTCCCATGAGGATGTGTATATTCTGTATTGTTCTAAATTACCTTAGGATAACCTTGATGATATGGCTCTTCTGAAAGGTCACAGAAGTGTCACATCACTTATGTTTTAATATGAAAAATGTTTATTAAATGAGCAAAAAACAAATATAGCTCCATATAATTGGCTTTTCCCAAGGCCTTTGGTCACCTTTTAAATGACAATATTATGTAGATTTAATTATATGATTGTTTTGCTAATATCTCATAGTAAATGTTATAGACTTAACATCTGTAAGGAAAATAGAGGCATTCCCAGAGTTAAGTTCAATCTAGTACTAGCCCTGGCTGCTACAGAACCTCCTTCACTAATCAGGAACTCCCCAGTGCCTATTCATCCAATCAGAAAGAATTTACCAATGGCTGACTCCTCCTCCTCCTCTTTCATACCTCTATATAAGAGAGTAAAATATTGTAAATCATTCATACAGCAGCAGCACTAATCAATCCTGTTTTTGTCTGTAACAGCTTCATCTAATTAACACAGCTGGAAACTCCTAAGTTGAGTACATCAGTTTGATTCACATTTGCTACAAGTGATTTTAAAGATTCCCCTACACCGTCACTACACCACTACAGATAGTGTGTATATTTATCCTCCAGGGATGAGAAGGCCATTCTAGCTATCCAGTTTGGTTTTGCCTTTTGTCCTGATCCTCTTTGCAGAATAACATGTGTTGTACCTTTAAGAAGCATTTCCAGGGACTGAGCATGCATATATATAGCAAGCACGTGGTAGCTACAGTGCCATTTTGAGAAGTGCAGCCAGTGTGTGAACATCTATAGTATGTTAGCTAGTTTGTATAGATAAGTTAATGTTACCTAGCCTCATTTCTTATGTGTTTGTATATAATAACGCTGCTTGAACAAGAACCCACTATGTTCATCTACTTCATCTTGACTAGACGAGCGACATGGTGACAGAACCAGGATTCCAGAGACTGCTTTTCAAAGCCATGAGGTGCAGGGTTAACAGTGAAGACAAACTAAGTGAAACGAATGCAAAAAGGGGCAGGCATGAACTAAAAGTAATGAAAACTTGCAAGAATTATTTATTTTATAAAAAAGATGAAACGGAGCATTACAAGGGCACAGAATGCATTACTAAGCAAACAAATTTCACAGAAAACTTTACTGAGCAAACGGGTGGCATAAAAAGTTTATTAATTAAACAAAATGTTTGAAATTAAGCTATTTGACAAAATGATTATCGGAAAAGCATATAAAGGGCTCAGAATTACCTCAGGATTGCAAAATGAGCATGTTTAAAGTAAAACGAGCATGTTTAGAGTTTAAACTAGCACAAGAAAGTATAATGAGCATGAAAAGAGATTTAACATGCAAAAAGAATATAATAAAGGGCAAAAAGGGCATATTAAGAATAAATAAAGTGTAGAGCAAAGCGTGTGATGTGTCTTTAAATAGAATAGCAAGTGATGAACGTGCATATGTAAATAGCAGGCATGTGCTATACTTGGTGCCATTTTGAAAGTGCAGCCAGAGAGTAAGCATGTGAGAATGAATGTAGCTAGTTTGTATTTAAGTTACCTAATTTAAAGTTAATAAATTTCAATCATAGTGTGTTTGTACATAATAAAGCTGCTTGAACAGAACCCACAAAGACTTGTCTATTACATCCTGACTAGATGAGCGACAATGGTGTCAGAAACGGGATTTCAGAGACTGATATATAAAAAAGATAAAATGGAGAATAACAAGGGCACAGACCGCATTATTAAACAAGCGAGAGGCACAGAAGGTTTATTAATGCAATTAAATGTTTAAAATTAAGGTATTTGATAAAACAATTGTCAGAAAAGCACATAAGGGGTTTGGAATTACCTCAAAATGGCAAAATGGGCATGTTTATGGCAAAATGAGTCTGTTTAAAGCAAAACAGGCATGTTTAGAGTAAAATGAGCACAAGAAAAGTACAATGGGCATAAAAAGAGATTAAATGAGCTAAATGAATATAATAAGGGTAAAAAGGGCACATTAAGCATAAATAAAGCAAGGTGACTACACGTGTTTTGGCATAACTATTACTTCTTATTGTATTCAGGGCATAACTAGAGTTATTTGAAGTATCTCAAAGTGTATTAAAGTGCTTCCAGTCTGTGCTTATTACTGTGTTTGTATTCCAAAGAGTTTATTGTATGCAAAGTGCAACTATTTCGTGAAGTACAAAGTACAGCCATTTTGAAAAGTTTCTTGTGCTAGGTGTGTCTACTGGCAAAGTGCCGCCATTAAAGAGTGTTTCTTGCACTGTAAAGGATTATCTAGCAAAGTACCACCATTTTGGAGAGGTTTCAGTGTGCTGTGTACTGTTTATTTGCAAAGTGCAATTATTTCAAAATGTTTCTTACTCTGAGCTACTTCTGTCCAGTTCATTCACACACTGCAGTTATTTTGAAATGTTTCTTATACTGATAAGAGGAGATTTCTTGCAGTACAGTAATTTTATGAGTACTACAGTGCCCGAGAGGCTTATTTCGCAAAGTTCAGTTATTTAGAGGCTTGTTGTATCATTGGGCAAAGTTACAAATACTGGCATAAATTTCTGGCATATGTGTGTGTGTGTGTGTGTGTGTGTGTGTGTGTGTGTGTGTGTGTGTGTGTTTGTGCATATTTGCAAAAATCCTTCACCGATATGTGTTAATAATGGCAGAAGGATGTTTGAAAGCCCTCACCAATTTTATTTGATCAGAATATTGGAGAGAAGTTGTAGAATATTTTAGCAAGAATAAGATATTTTTATACAAGCAGCGTATTCTGTCAAAGATGGATGCACCAAGGCATTCATATTGCTAAACCTAGCTGGGTCAGAGGCCATTGAAAGACAGTGTTCATTTGTTTATGCACCCACAGTATATAAGGGAGAAGGTGAAATCACCATATTGTTGTACAGGCTGAATCATGGGAAGACCCCGAGAGTTTGAAGTGCAAATTCAGAGAGATGTATAACCCCCAGACAAATATCACATTATAGAGGCATTTGTTTTACACAAGAGATCAGAAACTAGGGGAAACTTTTGCAGCTTATATTACTGACCTGAGGAACAAAGCTAAAATGTGTCTGTTTGGTGACTAAAAAGATAGTTGATAAAGGAAAGCTGTGTGTGTTATTAATAATGTTGCTGTGAGAAAGATTTTGCTTTGTGACTGTGATTTAACATTGAGTAAAGCCAGTGAGATTTGTCAAATCCATGAAGTTACAGAAAGGCACGCAAACCTATTCCCAAATTTGGTAATGCTGAATTAATTCTAGCCCTTCTTCAGGTAAACAAACACATTGTCTCTGTCTACATCCCTCCTGGAGACAATATCCCAGTTCTTGAAGACATTTTCTCCTGGCTGTCTACCAACATCACTAATGAAACTATAATCCTAGGTGATGTTAACATTAATTGGGACACAATTCAAACCCCAACCAACTCTCTTAATATAAATCTTTACAACTTCACTCAACTTAATAGCTCCACAACCAGACCTTCCAAAGACTTCCTTTCTGGTAGCACCCTAGACTGGATTCTAGTTTCCCACCCCCACTACATCTCTGATAGTGGAACCCTTCCAGACCCACTAGGCGACCGCCTTCCCACTTTTGCTCACCAACTTCTCACCTCCCTACAACTATCTCACACCTACATCTCTACTCGACACCTAAAAAACTTTGACCCCAAAGCTTTCTCAGATGCACTAAAAAGAATAAACTGGAACCCACTAAAAACCCTATCCCTTGAAAATGCTGTTACTTACTTTAATATAACTTTCTTAAACACTCTTGACTCCTTTGCCCCCTAAAAAAGAAAACACATAAAAAGTAACTCCATCCCTTGGTTAACTAAGAGTACCTTAGCCACCATGTGACTCTGTGACAAACCCTGGAAACACTATTATAAAATGAAAACTACCACTACTCTTAATGAATACAAAACTCTTTGTAACAAAGTAAAGAAACTAATTATCTTAGACCGCAAAGCCTATTTTTTTTACACTCCAAACCAATCATAATAACAACCCTAAAAAATTCTGGAATGGAATTTTCTCTCTTCTTAAACCAGGTAAAAAAGAAAACCTCTGTCCTGGCCCAAATGCCTCAGACCTCAGTTTAGCTACTCAATTCAACTCTTTCTTTATTGACTCCATAGGCAAACTAACAACATCCTCCTTCCCCACATCCACCCCCACATATCTCCCATGCTTCCAATCCAGTACCCTCCAACTCTCAACCTCCTCCCTTCTCCATGAACCCCATCCCTATCTCTACAATAAAAAAACTTCTTCTAAACCTGAAACCATGTTCTAATGTCCCTGACAAGATACCCTCCTACTTCCTAAAGATAGCAGCTGAAGCCATTGTCTTTCCTATCTGTATCCTAATAAACTGATCAATTTCAGAAAGCTATGTTCCCCAGCTTTGGAAAAAGGGCTTCCTTATTCCACTCCATAAAGGGGGTAATGACAACGATATCTCCAACTTCTGTCCCATGGCCATCCTATCCCCTATTTCCAAACTCTTTGAAAAATAAATCCACCTACAACTTCTAACCTAGCTTATAAATAATGATGACCTCACCCCCACCCAGCATGGATTCCGGCCTGGCCATAGCACCACTACCGCTCTCCTCTCCTTCCTAGAAACTGTAAAAAAGGTATGTGTCTCCAGTCTTACTGTATCCACCCTCCTCTTAGACCTCTCTAAGGCCTTTGACACCATCTCTCACAAACGTCTCCACACTAAACTCTCTAAACTAAATATATCCCACTCCACTATCAACTGGTTCACCAGTTGTCTATCAAATAGGCAACAAGCAGTTAAGTGGAAAAAAGCTACTTCCCTATTCTTAAATACTCCCACAGGTGTGCCCCAGGGCTCAATTCTAGGTCCTCTTCTATTCAATATCTTCATTAACGACGTTTATCATGCCATCCCTAACACTAACCTTATCCAATATGCCGACAACTCGACAATAGCCTGCTCTGCCACCTCCACTTCCTCATTAATAAAATTAACCCAAAATACCTTCTCTTCTACTGAAAAATGGATGGTAGATAACCATCTAGCACTAAATGCAAAGAAGACTAAACTAATGATATTTCTCCCTTCCAAAACTACCATCCTAGACAAAAACTCATTCTCTGTCACCAGCAAAAACAACACACCTCTTGAAATAGTCTGTACTGCTAAACTATTAGGAATTTTCATTGATGATCAGCTAAAATTCGATAGCCGTCTACAACTAAATATCAAAACAACTCATAAGAAACTTGGCATGCTCTACCATCACAATCGTTTCATCTCTCCCTCCATCAGACTAGTTCTTGCTAACACCTACTCACTCCCCTCCTGTATGGTGCCTCTGTCCTTACAAATCTGCACTCCTCCCTCAGTCATAGCTCTCCTGCTGTTACTATAAAATTTAAAAATTTGCAACAGGCCGCAGATCCAGTACCCATCACTGCATTTCCCTGCACCAACTGAACTGGCTTGAGTTACCCAGTTACCTTATCTATATACAACTTATCCAAGGACACAAACGTATTTTCAATCCCTCTCTTTGTCCCTCCCTTGCCTCTACCTTCCAAATACATCTTCCTAACAGATGTCTATGATCCACCTTCCAAAATCTAATAGAACTACATAACCCCCCCCCCCAGGCAAACATTTTCTATCCTGTCTAGCACGCCACTGGAATTCTCTCCCACCCCTTATCTGTACCACTAACAGTCTCTCTGCCTTCAAAACTTTACTTCACTCACACCTAACCTCACAATGGGAAAGTTCTTGCTCCCATCCTACATAATTTCCTTAACTATAGTTCTTTCTGTAACCAATACATCTGCTAATAGTTTCCTTTAGCCTAAAAATTCATATTAATAACTCTCAGAATTAGAACATCTTGCCAATATCTTAATTTGTTTGTAAAGGATTTATTTTCCATATACTGTACTAACTTGCTTCCTCAAATGACAACTTACTCCAACTGTTATTATCTTGCAATTTATTCTAACTTTCATGTTATAATTTGTTTGCAATGTTTTTTAAATTACTGCAACTCTTATCTTTCATTTCTCTAACTTTCATATTATAATTTTATAAGTCTGTAATTTTGCATTTTGTAAATTTTATATCTTTCTGGAGCTTTTCTCCCCAGGACTCCATTGAAAATGGGCCCAATGGACTATCCCAGCAAACAAACTGTAAATATATAAATAAATAAATAAATAAAGTATGCTTGCAAGTGATAAGAGCATGGTTTCAGCAGGCTCAACAGCAAATGTATACAACATGCAACATGTGGCAAGCAAAAGCAGGCCTAAGCACATAGCAGCCACATTTCATGCATGTTCACCAGGGAAACCACATAGTTTTCCAGCAAGTTCTAAGAAAGGAGCATACTTTGTGTAGTACAAGCATGAGTCAGCAAAACCCCCAAAACAGCTTTATTGTTAACTGTCATAACTGTGGTGCCAATCATAAGTCTAAAAGAGAAAAATGCTTAGCATTTTGTCAGCAATGCCACAAGTGTAAAAAAATGGAACCATTTTCAAAGTTTTGCAACTCAAGTAGACCCCACACAGTTATAAAGAAGGGTCACTCGAAAAAGAAAGTTGATCATATAGAGAGCTACAACTCCACTTTCTATGTAGATGGTTTATCAGTAATTGGTGAAAAGGTTGATGTAGTGAATTTGTTGTCAAAGAAAGAAGTGTTTGTACTATCCGGATCAGTGGTAAATTCACCGAGCTCAAAGTAGACACTGGCTCAAAGTGTAATGTTATGTCAGCAGACACATTTGCTAAGATGAGAACTAATGAACAACTCAATGTGACTAGCAGTGTGAAACTTGCTGCTTATGGAGTTGAAGAAATTCATACCAAAGGCTCAGTAGTGCTTTCATGTTATTTGGCTAAGAACGGTTACAGCTTGTTATTATATGTAGTTCAAAGACCTGTGCAGTCATTATTGGGTCCCAGAGACAGTTTAAGAATGAATTTGCTTTCTTTTACTAAAGAAGTTCATCATATAACCACATCTCCTAGTTCTAATTTTTTCTGAAGCCATTTTTTCAGAGTATGCTGATGTTTTCGATGACAGGTTGGGCAAACTTCCAGTTGTGTATTCTATGAAGTTAGACCCAGAGGTCAGTTCAGTAGACAGACCAGCAAGAAAAGGTCAGATAGCTATGCAAGATAAAGTCAAAGCTTAGTTGGATAAAATGGTGCAGCAAGGTGTAATTTATCCAGTTACAGAACCAACTGAATGGGTATCATCCATGGTAGCAGCCCACAAGAAAGGCACAGACAAAATCAGATTATGTATTGACCAAAGAGATTTGAACAAAGCATTAAAAGAGACCGCATCATCCAATGCATACAGTCAAGGAGGTTGCAGCCCTAATACTGAATGCCACTGTTTTTTCTGTCTTGGATGTAAAAAAGTTCATTTTGGCAAGTGATGCTTGATCACAGATCCTCATTACAAACCACTTTTGGTACCCTGCTTGGCAGATACAGATTCCTATGGATGCCATTTGGAATAAATTCTGCAAGTGATGTCTTCCAATGTGCAATGCAGCAAATTTTTTCAGGTTATCCTTTTGCCATAACAGTATATGATTTATTGGTTGGAGGCAGTAGTGAAGCAGAGCATAATAGAAAACTTAACAGAGCTCTAGAAAGAGCACGTGAAGTGAACTTAAAGCTCAATCCTCTAAAGTGCAAATTCAGACTACCAGAAGTTACATATGTAAGTCTTTTATTTACCAGTACTGGCTTGAGACCAGACCCGTCTAAGCAAGCAGCTATTCTTGAGATGTCAGCACCAGATAATATTCAAGCTCTACAGTGTTTTCTTGGCATGGCTAACTATTTAGGCAAGTTTATACCAGACTTCAGTGAGTTGACAGCACCTTTGAAAGACCTGACGCACAAAAATGTTACTTGGTCTTGGTTGGAACAGCACCAGAAGCCATTTGAAGAACTTAAGCAGAAAATTGCCACCGCACCTACATTAAAATACTATGATGTCAATAAACCAGTTACTCTTTAATGTGATGCTTCAAATTTGATCTTGGCGCAGGTATTCTTGAAGAAGGCAAACCAGCTGCCTATGCATCTAGTACCCTTACCCAAACTGAGATGCAGTATGCTCAAATTGAGAAAACTTTTGGCAATAGTATTTGCATGTTCAACGTTTCATGATTATATCTATGGTCAAGCTATTCAGATTGAAACTGATCACCAACCTCTAGTTAGCCTAAGCATTCTGCTCCAGCAAGATTACAAAGAATGATGCTCAAATTGCAAAAGTACAGCTTCAAAAATGGTCTATACAAAAGGCAAACTTCTTTATCCTGATCATTTGAACTATATCAGAAGCCACTATCCTCTTCATCTGGAAGACATCCCATGTTATTCTACTCCACAAATGGGGCAGTTCCACTGAACTGTCAAATTACAGACATATAGCTATTTTGTCACCCCTGGCTAAAATTATGGAGAAATGCATCCATAAACAACTCCTGAGCCATCTCATTCAGCACAATCTCCTGGCTAACTTGCAGCATGGTTTCAGACCATGCCACAGTACAACCATGGCCCTCCTTTCCTTTCCAATGTTATTAATCAAAACCAAAACAACAATAAGCTTTATTCTGCCCTCTTTCTTGATTTCTCCAAAGCCTTCAACATGGTCAACCACCATCTATTCATACACACACTTAAAACTATTCCCTAGATGTCCAGGCTAGCCAATGGTTCACATCTTATCTGAATGGTAGACAACAGGCTGTACTATGGCAGAACAAACTATCTTCCCTTCTACCTATCACCTTTGGGGTCCCTCAGGGCTCTATATTAGGACCCCTATTATTTTCTATATTTATTAATGACCTGTACACAGTCATCCCAATAGCCACCTGCATTCAGTGTGCGGATGACTCCTCTTTGATTTGCTCTGCCACCTCCCCTTTAAGTCTGCAGACTCTATCCCAAAATGTTTTTAATACTGTTGAAAATTGGCTCTGTAATTGACATCTCCTATTAAATCTTAACAAAACGAAGCTACTGCTTTTCTCCCCCACTCATAAAGCCTCCACTCCAACCTTTATTATAAAATCTAACAATGGCACAGTCATTGTCCCAGATCCCTGTATCAAACTCTTAGGTAGCAGTTGATAATAACCTCAATTTTGATATGCATATTAATCACACTATTAAAAAAGTTCATAAAAAATGTGGCTCACTACACAAGATCAAACCTTTCCTCATTTCACTAGCTAGGACGGTAATTGCCTGTACACATCTACTTTCCACCCTCTTTTATGCATCCCCTCTGTTCATGAACTTGAGTAAGTCTGACCTTAAGAAACTCTCTAGCTGCTTTAATCATATTGCTAGATTTGCCACTGGAGCAGCACACAGAACACACCACTGTCTCAACCTAAATAATCTAGGGTGGCTAGAATTGCCTATCCAACTTCAGTACAATCAGCTAATAGCACATAAAATTCTCTACCAACCTGAAAATACACCCGTACTTACAAAAATTATCACCCCTTACAGCAACCTCAAGACACTTCGCTCATCCAACAAATTACTAGTCCAAACCCTTAAAAGCAACAACTCATCTGGGGACTCTCTATTTGCTAACTCTGTTGGCAAAATATGGAGCTCACTTCCTGCTTAGCTTACTTCAGAACACGTTCTAACCCAATTAAAAAAAATTTAAAACAGTACATTAAAAGGCAATGGCTATGTCATTGCTCTAATCCTGGCTAATTCTGGCAATATAAACATGTGCTAAAGAAGTCTTTTGGCCACCCCTGCATTGCTTCCTAATTGTTACTCTATAACAAATCAGATTTATATATGACAGAATTAATGACTTTTATCATATGTATTGTATCTGTAACAGTGCTTTAACTTGTTTAATGTAACAGTTTTTCTGTATGTATGGAGCTTTTCTCCCCGGGGCTTTGCTGAAAATGGACAAGTATCCAGTTGGACTATCCCAGTCAACAAATGTAAAATAAAATAAATAAAGAAAATAAATAAAAAAGCCTTTGCATTCAGCTGTAGCGAGATGCAAAGAATGATGCTCAAATTGCAAAAGTACAACTTCAAAATGATCTATATGAAAGGCAAACTTCTTTATCTGGCTGATATCTTATCTAGATCGCCCTGAAATACAACTGAACAATTTGACAAAGAGAATTTTGACTTTGACATCATGGAAGTGCATAATTTTTCTACCATGAGACTTGATGAACTGACAGATCATACAAAGACTGATCCAGTTTTGCAAAAGCTCAACAACTACATTAATGTTGGGTGGCCGTCAAGGAAATCTAGTGTAGTACCTGAAGTGCAAACTTATTTTCCTTACAGAGATGAGATTTTGATGGAAGATGGTATTATTTTCAAAGGTCCTAAAATTGTTGTTCCTGCTTCCTTACAAGATGAATATATCCAGATTGCATCATGGTCACCCAGGTTCTGACTCTACCAAAAGAAGGGTGAGAGAACTAGTATTTTGGCCTGTACTAGTAAAAGACATTGATAAAGTACTTTATTCTTCTTCAGTATGGAGCAGTACTAAACCACATTTGCAAAGACAACCACTTCAGCTAAGTCAAGTTTCTGAACTGCCTTGGTCAATAGTAGCCACTGACATATTTGAGTGGAACAATCAGCATTACTTAGTATTGGTAGACTCTTATTTGAACTAGTTTGAAATTGACTTACTACCTAATCTAACATCCACTACTGTTATCACTAAGTCAGTCCATGGTAGTCCACAGTAATTTATTTCTGACAGTGGTACTCAATTTACTAGTCAGTTGTTTCAGAAATTTGTAAGAGAATTGGGCTTTGTACACATTGCAAGTAGTTCAGAATATCCACAGTCAAATGGACTAGCCGAACGTGCAGTACAGAGTGCAAAGCATTTACTTGAAAGGTCAAAGAATGACAATACCCATTTCTTTTTGAATTTACTTAATCTAAGAAACATACCCCATGATGATATACTTGACTCACTTGCTCAGAGACGTCTATCCAGGTAAACTAGAACAACAGCTACCTATTAGTTCCAGTTTATTGAGGCCTAAAGCTAAAAACAACGGAACCATCAGAGCCCAATTATTCAAGAAGTATTCTATCTAGAAGTCCAGTTATGATATATCAATCAGATTGCTTTGTCCACTGAAAGAAGGAAAGACAGTGAGGACACAAATGGTGAATGGTTTTAACTGGATTGGTCAAGTAACAGGTATATGTACCGAGCTGAGATCCTACTTCGTAGAATATGAGGGTGTTGACTACAGGAGAAATCGCAGACATCTTCCTGTACCAGAATCAATATCGCAGCATTGTTTCTGTGATACAGACTCTAGATCTCAGAGCAATCCAGACAATGTTCGTGTTTCGGAATGTGTCTTACCTTCTGATTCCAACTTTGATGATGTTCCCAATATTCCTAGGGTTGAACATTCAGCAGAGACATTTCCAGTTGCTAAATCTAATTCTCAGTTTTATGTCACACAATTTGGTCGCACTTCCAGACCTAGTGTGAAATACACAACGACTTGGACATAACTGTATATACGTACATAGTTCTGTATAAATGCATGAAAGTACATAGTTCTATATAAATGCATGACAAAAAGCTGTTTGTATTATTTGCATGTCAACTGATATTCTCAGCATCACATGATCTATTTCTCAAAGAGGGAGGATGTAGAGCAGAGTGCATGATATGTCTTTAAGAAGTATAGCAAGTGATGAACGTGCATATATAATTAGCAGGCACTTATAGGTTCATAGGTTCATACTAGGCTATCTGCCCTAGGGCATTTATAAGCCTAGCCAGGATGTGTTTGGCTTTCGCCACCCATTTTAAATGCATTTTGCTATGCCCTTTTTCGAGGTTAGTATACTGTGCCTCTGTCTAACAGTGACACAGAAGTGATACCTGGGGTAAACCTACGATCTCCCATCCACTCATCAAGATTCCTCTTGAAGAGAGTCAATGAGCGACTCTGCCTAACCTGGACTGGGATTTTATTCCAGAGTGAGGGGAGCCTCTGGGTTATGAATCTGTCCCTCCAGCATGTCCTATTTATTTCAGTGCTGAGGTTCAAGTCTCTCGAGCGCGTAGCTCGATGGGATTTTCTGAGGTGCAGCATGTCCATTAATTCCGGGTTGGACATGGCTTTATACATCAGGCACAGATCGCCTCTGAACAGGCGGTATGCCACTGAGTAGAGCTGGAGTTTCTTTAACCGGGCAGCATATGGCATCTGTTTGAGCCCTTTGATCCTCTTGGTGAGGTACTTTTGGGGTCTTTCCAGTTGCTGCAGGTGTCTGATAAGGTACATCCCAAAAGGGGCATTGTACTCAATTATGGGCCTGATGAGGGATGAGTAAAGAGGCACGATGACCTCCCTGATCTAGATGTGAATCCCTTCATGATTAGGTGGGCTATATAAAATGTTTTTCTAACCACTTTGGCCACGTGGTTGTCAAATGAGAGATTGCTATCAACTTGGGTCCCCAGGTCCCTAATTACTTCTTCTGTACTTAATGGATTACCACCTATGTGGTAATTTGTGGGCACTTTGTTTTTGCCAAAGGGGATGACTATACACTTTTTGGCATTTAGCTTGAGGCCATGGCTTTGGCACCAGTTGTCTGTTTCTATGAGGCCCTTTTGGAGGATGCTTGTGTCAGCTGGAGAGTCGATTATGGCACCCAGTTTGCAGTCATCTGCGAACTTGGTCAGCCACAGTCCTTCCATGTTGGCCTGTACCTCCGAGAAATATATACCGAACAAGAGAGGTCCCAGGACTGAGCCTTGTGGGACACCACTTGCAACTGGTTTGGAGTCTGACATGGCTCCAGCAATTCTAACCATGTGGGTTCTGTCCTTGAGCCAGTTTGCAATCTATCTAGTGACATAGGAGTTTATATTTAAGCTGGTGAGCTTATCTATAATGCCCGAGTGGGGTATTGTATCGAAGGCTTTTGCGAGGTCCAGGTAGGCTGTGTGGACCACCTTCCCTCACAATGGCCTTGGTGACTGTTTCAAAGAAATCAACCAGGTTTAAGAGGCAGGATCTGCCCTTAACAAAGCCGAACTGGGTAGGATCCAGTGTCTGTAGGTCCCCAATATCTTTATTTATGAGGTCCATGATGATCCTTTCCATAGCTTTGCAGACCAAGCTAGTCAGGTTTATGGGGCGATAGTTTCCAGGATCCGTTGAGGCACCACCTTTATGGAGAGGGACCACTGTTGCTGTATGCCACTTTTTGGGCACATATCCTGTAGTAAGGCTGAGATTGAACAGTAGTTTTATGTTTGGGTTTAGCTCTTCTTGGAGTTCATATAAGACGCAGCCCGGGACACCGTCTGGTCCCATTGATGCTGTGTTTTTTGCTTTGGAGAGGGCGGCTCTTACCTGAGCATCTGAGATGTCAGGGGGGCAGCACTCTGCTGGGATAGATATTTGCCCTTTTAGTGGGGAGGGGGGGGAGTTTGCACTGAACCTGTCAGCTAGGATGTTGGCAATGTCTGTGGGTTCAGTGTATTTTTTGTCATTTTGGACTAATTCTGAGCATATCTTGGAATTACCACCCAGGTTCCTAACATAACTAAAGAAAGCCTTGTGATTATCCTTAGTGTCCTGTGCAATTTTTCTCTCGAAGCTGGCCTTAGACAATTTTATGAGTGCCCCTAGTTTTTTGCTAATACTGATCAGTGATGCCTTCCCTTTTTGGGATTTTGCTCTATCATTTAGTAGCTTCCTCATTCTAGTGTATAGTTTGTTTATGGCTGGGGTCCACCAGACAGGACGTCTGCCTTTGGAGGATTGGGTCTTGGTTTTATTTGGGATCGCATGATCCAAGCATTCCTGAAGGTGTTCATAGAATGCGTTTATAAAGGATTCTGCGGTCTGGGCCATATTTTCCATAGGCCCGGGGGCTTTGAAGGATTCCACCTCGGTTTTGAGGAGTGTGAAATTTGCTTTAGAGAAGTTTTTCACTGTGGTTTTCTGGGCAGGGGGTGGGGTCGGGATGTGAATATCCAGTGAGATTAGTTTATGGTCTGATCTTACCAGTGAGGGATACACTTCTGGTCTGGAGCATAGAGTCCCCATGTTGGTGATGATCAGGTCCAGTATGTTTTCCCTCTTGTGGGAGTGGTAACAAGTTGTTCCATAGCATTTGAGTTTATAAATTCTAGGAACCTTTGGGCTAGGGTGTTGGAGCTAGAGTAATGCTCCCAGTCTATGTTTGGGTAGTTGAAGTCGCCCAATATAATGGTGTTTGGAGAGACCTTCATATTTTCCAGTGTTCTCAGAAAGGCCGAGTGGGGTTCCTGGGTTTGGGAGGGTGGTCTGTAGCAGGCTATAAACTGGAAAGCAGTTTTACCCACTGTTAGTTGCACATGGATAGTCTCTGATGCTTCGTGCTTTGCCACCAACCTGGAGGTGTGGATATCTTTGATGAATATCGATACTCCCCCTCCTTTTGTGGTTCGGTCCAAGTTTTGGGGCCGAAAAGCATGGTATGAGGTATAACCAGGTAGTGCTGGGGTGCTCTTGGGAGCCCTGAACTAGGTTTCTGTTACTGCACAGATATTGATGTTCTCCATGCTAAGGAGAGTTTCGAGTGCGTGCATCTTGAGGTTTAGACTTCTGGTGTTGAGTAGCATTACTCTTAGTTTCTTATCCCTTGTGATACCTATGGAGGTGGGTTTGACTTTTGAGCCTTGCCTAAAAAGGCACTATGGGGGTAGCAAGAGCCTTTGCCACTATCCGAAAGCCCAGGTGTGACAGGTGCAAGCCGTCTCTAGCGAAGCATCGTGGTTTGTCGAGCATATCATCCCAAGCTGACAGGCATTGGATCCCCTTTGAATGACACCAGTACTTAAGCCAATTGTTGAAATTGATCATCTTGTCTTCATATTGTGGCATCATTCAAGGTCAGGGTCATACCGGCCTGGGCTTCATGCTCAGAGAGCTCCTTTATGTCTCTTTTCTTGTAGTCCAGGGAGGTACATCTCAGGTCATTCACACCAGCATGGATAATGACTGAGTCATATTTGTACTTGCCTTGGAGTGACCTGAGTGCTTGTGTTATGTGGTGGATCCTAGCGCCCGACAGGCTGCTCACCGTGACCCTCTCCTTGATCAGCCTGGTGAGCGGGACGTCAGTGTGCCTGACAATAGAGTCACCTATTACAAGTGTATCAGGTGTGTTGTTTAGTCTTAAGGGCTGTGACTGTTTGGCACACTGGCTTTGTGAGATATGTGTTGCACTTGTTTTGTTTTGGGGTAGCGGTTGCTTGGGTGTCTGCTTTGGAGGTCTCTGCTGCTTAGGCAGATCTTTATTTAGAGCCTCAGTATGTTTTTGTGTGATTATGTGTTTGGTTTGCTGTCGTGGTAGGTCTATGTGAGACTGGAATTGTAGTGAGTGTGGTTTCCTTCTCCTCCTGACTGGTTATGCCAGTACTGAGTTGAGAGAGCTTAGCCTCCAGTTTGGCTATATGGTTGCATCTCTCACATGTGTTGGAATTTGTTGGGAGGAGGAGAGGGTTGTCTGTGTACATGAGGCAGTTGTAACATTGCCTCAAGATTCCCAGATTCACCAGCTGGACCGGAGAGGAGATTGACAACTGACCTTTGGACATGCTAGAATAATATTGGGAATTCCTTAATTGAAAACAAGGGCCAGTGGGGAGTGAGGGTGTAGTGCTTTTAATTTTTAGTGCTGACTTATATAATTGCTTTAGCGCGCAAGTGCCAGGTAACTTAAGTGCAATGTGTTACAGGTAACTTAAATGCAAAAATGACAAACAGTAACTTTCTTTCAAGTGAAACAAGGAAATAAGTACAGTAAGCAATGCAGATATCACTAGTGATCCACAGAAGCGCTGAGAAGTCACATATTAGGTGGAATTAGTGTTCCAGGGAAATAACATGCAAACAAACAACAAGCATATAAACAAAGCTAGATTCAGCAGGCCTGGTTCTAGTCTATGCTACAGCAAACAAGGTGTACCAATTTCAGTAAGATACAGTTCAAATATTCAGGCACTATAAACCATTAACCAGAAATTCCCAGCTCAGAAGGGCAGAGTCCAGCCTCTTCTCCCACAAGAGTGCAGACCACAAACCTTCTTAATGTAAAATAACTGGCCTGAAGCCCAAGTGCCTAAACCAGAACTAATACACTTTAAGAATAACAGACACTGGGCTCTCACTCAGCAGTTCCCAACTTAGAAGGATGAAAGCTACCTGTTATACACCTACTTGCTATACTCAGTGTCATTTTGAGAATGCAGCCAGAGAGCAAGCATGTATGAATGTAATAGCTAGTTTGTATATAAGTTTACCTAACTTAAAGTTAATAAGCTTCAATCATGATGTGTTTGTACGTGATAAAGCTGCTTGAACAGAACCCACAAAGACTAATCTATTACATCCTGACTAGACGAGTGACATAAAGATAGGCGACTGCATGTTTTTGGCAAATTACTGTGTTTTGGCATAACTACTATTATGCATTGAGCAAAGCCCTGAATAGCATTACTAGAGTTATTTAAAGTATCTCAAAGTGTGTAAAAGTGCATACAGTGTGTGCTTATTACTGTGCATTTATTCCAAAGAGTCTGTGTGCAAAGTGCAAGTATTTTGTAGAGTGCAGTCAAATTACAGCCATTTCAAAAGGTTTCTTCTGCTGTGTGTCTATTCGCAGAAAAGCTGCCATTACAGAGAGTTTCTTGCACTGTAAAGAGTTGTTTAGCAAAGTACAGACATTTTAAGAAAGTTTCAGTGTGCTGTGTACTTTTTATTCGCAAAGTGCAATTATTTCAAAATGTTTCTTACTTTGAGCTTCTTCTGCCCAGTTTATTCTGCAGTTATCAGAAATGTTTCTTAAAATGATAATTGACTTTTACAGTACAGTGATTTCAAAAGTATTGCAGTACCTGAGAGACTTATTTCACAGAGTTCAGTTATTTATACAAGGCTTATTGTGGCTATTCGACATAGTTGCAAGTACTGGCATACATTTCTGGCATATGTATAAGTGTACATGTTTGGACAATTACAGTGGGACTTGGTTGCATTTTGTTTACTATAATTTGTTGGCATGGCAGACAGATTTCGAAAACCATCACACTTGTATTTGATCAGAATATTGCAGATAACTGAAGAATATTTGACCAGAAATACAGTATATTCATACAAGCAGCTTATTCTGACAAAGATGCATGCACCAGGACATTCATTTTGTTAAACCTAGCTGGGTCAGAGGCTATTGAAAGAGAGCGTTCATTTGTATATGCACCAGCAATACACGAAGGTGAAGGGGCAAATCATCATACTGTTGTACAGGCTGAATCAAGGGAAGACACCAAGTGTTTGAAGGGCAAATTTAGAGAAATGTGCAACCCCCAGACTAATATTACATTAGAAATGCATTTGTTTTACACAAGAGATCAAAAGCCAGGAGAAACTTTTGCAGCTTATATTACTGACCTGAGAAACAAAGCTAATATGTATAAGTTTGGGGACTTAAAAGATGAGTTAATAAAGGACAGGCTTATGTGTGGCATTAATAGTGCTGCAGTGAGAAACATTTGCTTTGTGACAGTGATTTAATGCTGAGTAAAGCTATTGAGATTTGTCAAATCCATGAAGTTATAGAAAGACACACAAATATGCTTGCAGGTGATGATAAGAATATGTTTTCAGTAGGCTCCAGAGCAAATGTAGACCGCATGCAACATGTGACTAACAGAAGCAGGCCTAAGCACATGGCAGCTGCAACCCCTGCAGGTTTTCCAAATAAGTCCTGTAGTCTTCTAGCAAATTCCAAGACTAGCTCGTAAAGAGACCATGCTCAGTCCAGTACAAGGGTGAGTTAGCAAAACCCAAATCAAGCTTTATTATTAACTGTTACAATTGTGGTACCAATCATGAGTCTAAAAGAGAAAAATGCTTAGCATTTGGTCAGCAATGCCACAAGTGTAATAAATGGAACCATTTTCAAAATTTTGCAAATCAAGTAAGCCTCATACAGTTATAAAGAAGGGTCACTTAAAAAAAGCAAGTTGATCATATAGAAAGCTGCAACCCTACTTTCTACATAGATGATGTATCAGTAATTGGTGAAAAGGTTGATGCAGTAGATTTATTGAAAAAAAAAAAAGAAGTATTTTGTATGGTCCAGATCAATGGTAAATCCACTGAGCTCAAAGTAGACACTGGTTCAAAGTATAATCTTATGTCAGCAGACACATTTGCTAAGGTAAGAGCTGGCGAACAACTAAATGTAGCCAGTTGTGTGAAACCTGTTGCTTATGGAGGAGAAGAAATTCAGACCAAAGGCTCAGTAGTGCTTTCATGTTATGTGGCTAAGAGCTGTTATAGATTATTATTCTGTGTAGTTTGAAGACCTGCGCGGTCATTAATGGGTTTCAGAGACAATTTGACAATGAATCTGCTTTCTTTTACCAAAGAAGTTCATCAAATAAGCACGTCCCAGTTCCAGCTTCACTAACACTATTTTTTCTGAGTATGCTGATGTTTTCGATGACAGGTTGGGCAAACTTCCAGTTGTGTATTCCATGAAGTTAGACCCTGAAGTCAGTCCAGTGGTCAGATCAGCAAGAAGAGTTCCAATAGCTATGCAGGATAAAGTTAAAGCTCAGCTGGATAAAATGGTGTAGCAAGGTGTAATTTGTCCAGTTGCAGATCCTACTGAATAGGTGTCATCCATGGTAGCCTCTCACAAAAAAAGGCTCAGACAAAATCAGAATATGTATTAACCCAAGAGATTTGAAGACAGCATTAAGGTGACCACATCATCCTATGCGTACAGTCAGAGATTGCTGCTCTAATACCGAATGCCATTATTTATTTCAGTTTTGGATACAAAAAAGTTCATTTTGGCAAGTCATGCTTGATCGCAAATCTTCATTACTGACTACATTCAGTACCCCATTTGGAAGATATAGATTCCTAAGGATGCCATTTGGAATAAATTCTGCAAGTGAAATATTTCAGTGAGCAATGGAGCAAAGTTTTATAGGTTATCCCTGTGCCATAATAGTAGATGATTTATTGGTTGGAGGCAATCGTGAACCAGAGCATGACAGAAACATTAAGAGAGCTCTAGACAGAGCATATGAAGTGAACTTAAAGTTCAATCCTCTAAAGTGCAAATTCAGACTACCAGAAGTTACATATGTAGGTCATTTGTTTACTAGCATTGCTTGAGACTAGACCCGTCCAAGCAAGCAGCCATTCTTGAGATGCCAACACCGGATAATGTTCAAGCTCTACAACATTTTCTTGTTATGGTTAGCTATTTAGGCAAGTTTATACAAGACTTCAGTGAGTTGACAGCATCTTTGAGAGAGCTAACATGCAAAAATGTTAGATGGTCTTGGTTAAAACAACACCAAAAAGCATTTGAAGACCTAAAGCAGAAAATTTCTACCCCCACCAATGTTAAGATACTGTGATATCAACAAACCAGTAGCTCTTTCCTGTGATGCTTCAAAATTTGGGCTTGGTGCAGTTATTCTTCAAGAAGGCAGACCAGTAGCCTAATGCATCTAGAACACTTACTCAAACTGAGATGCAATATGCTCAAATCGAGAAAGAACTTTTGGCAATAGTATTTGCATGTTCCAAGTTTCATGATTATATCTATGGTGGAGATATTCCGATTGAAACTGATCATCAGCCTCTAGTTACTATATTACTATATAATCTCTTTTTAATGCTTTGTTCAAACCTCTTTTGTCAATACATAATCTGATTTTGTCTGTGCCTTTCTTGTGGGCTGCTACCATGGATGATACCTATTCAGTTGGTTCTGTAACTGGATAAATTACACCTTGCTGCACCATTTTACTATATTAAAGAAGCCTATGCATTCAGCTTCAGTGAGATTACAAATAATGATGCTCAAATTGCAGAAGTACAACGTCAAAATGGTCTATATGAAAGATAAACTTCTTTATCTGGCTGATACCTTATCCAGATTGCTCAAAAATACAACAGAACAGCTTGATGCAGAGAATTTTGACTTTGATGTCATGGAAGTACATAATTTTTCTACCACAGGTCTTGAAGAGCTGAGAGATCATATAAAGACTGATCCAATTTTGCAAAAGCTCAACCACTACGTTAATGCTGGATGGCCATCAAATTAATCTAGTGTACCACTTGAAGTGCAAACATATTTTCCTTACAGAGATGAGATGTTGCTAGAAGATGAAATTATTTTCAAAGGTCCTAAAATTGTTGTTCCTGCTGCTTCCTTAAAACAAGAATATATCCAGATTTTGCATTGTGGTCACCCAGGTTCTGAAGCTGCTAAAAGAAGGGCGAGAGGACTAATATTTTGTCCTTCACTACTAAGACATTGACAGAGTACTTTCTTCATGTTGAGTATGCAGTAGTACTAAATCACATTTGCAAAAAGAAACACTTCAGCTAAGTCAAGTTCCTGAATTACTTTGGTCAACAGTAGCCACTGACCTATTCGAGTGGAACAATCAGCATTACTTAGTATTGGTAGACTCTTATTCGAACTGGTGGAGATCGATTTACTACCTAACCTAACATCCACTACTGTTACTACCAAGATGAAATGTCATTTCTCAGTCCATGGAAGTCCACACAAAGTTATTTCTGACAATGGAACCCAATTTACCAGTCAGTTGTTTCAGAAATTTGCAAGAGAATGGGACTTTGTACATGTTACTAGTAGTCTAGAATATCTGCAGCCAAATGGACTAGCTGAATGTGCAGTGCAGAGTGCAAAGCAATTACTAGAGAAATCAAAGAGGGAAAATACTGATGTCATTTTGAATTTACTCAATCTCAGAAAGATACCAAACACCAACTTCTCTCTCCTACCCAACACAGCTTCCACCCAGGACACAGTACTAACACTGCCCTTCTCTCCTTTTTGCACTCATTCAACTCTTGCTCGTGATTCCGGTAATATAGTATCTACTGTCCTTCTAGATTTATCAAAAGCTTTCGATACCATCTCTCACACACACCTCCTAAATCACCTACCAAATCTCAACCTTTGCTCAGAATCCCTTTCCTGGTTTTCCAGCTACCTTTCTAACAGATCTCAAGCGGTAACGTGGGGCCAAGCCACCTCTACTTTTCTTCCTATCCCTACTGGAGTACCTCAAGGTTCCATACTCGGCCCACTACTATTCAATATCTTCATAAATGACTTCCACAAGGCCATCCCCAACACAAACATTGTACAATATGCTGACGATTCACCATTAATCTGCTCCGCCTCAAACCTAACAGACCTCCAAGCCCTAACCCAAGGTGCCTTCTCAACCACTGAAAACTGGATGCTACAAAGTCACCTCTCCCTAAATGCCAACAAAACTAAGATACTCCTTTTCTCTCCCTTTAGATTCTCCTCTCTTGACAAAAAGTCATTCCAAATTTCCAGCCTCAATAACTCCGCTATCGAAATCGTACCCTCCTCCAAACTTCTTGGTGTCACAATCGACGATCAACTAAAATTTAATTCCCATATCCAACTGAACATCAAAAAAACGCACATAAAGCTAGGTCTACTATATAGAAACAACCACTTCCTTTCCCCTCATTCCAGAGTAACCCTTGCCTCTACTTTCCTTCTTCCTACCCTCCTATACGGTGCCCCCCTGCTCACTAATCTTTCATCCTCTCTTACCACCAAACTAGAGCTATGCTACAACAAAGTCGCTAGATTTGCCACCAACGCCAAATCCTCTTCTCATCACTGCTCCTCCCTTCACTCCCTAAACTGGCTTGAACTTCCCAATCAACTTAACCTCATCCAACTCACCACAGCCTTCAAACTACTACTACACCCCTCTAAATGCCCTGCCCTTTCTAATATTCTGCACCCTTATACCCCCCTCAGACCACTTAGATCTTCTCAACACAACCTGATCACAGTTCAAAAACCCCAGCACCCTGCTGGCCAGCTTCTCTTATCCTTTACACTTGCTAAAAAATGGAATGCCCTGCCCTTGTCACTTAGGACATGTACCAACCTAAATAACTTCAAAACTCAGCTTCATTCCTACCTCTGTCATAACAGAATCTGCAACTGCACTCTTCTGCCTGCAAAACCTAAACTTTCTACTCCATTTGCCCCTGACTAACCTCTTCCTATTCTTCTTACTATTCCCTTCTAAAATTATTATGCTTAGTGAACTACATAGTAAAACATATTCATCATGGGTTGCCTTTCTCCCTAAACAAAATTGAAACTACCTGATATTTGTAATTCAGACTGCCTCTGACTTTGCATGTTCATTGTAATTATTTTTGTAATTCAGAGTGCCTATGACTTTGCATGTTCATTAATATTACCTATGTAACTACCTGATATTTGTAATTCAGAGTTCCTGTGACTTTGCATGTTCATTGAAATTATTTTTGTAATTCAGAATGCCTATGACTTTGCATGTACACTGATATTACCTTTGTAATCAAAATATTTGAACAGTAATAATTCCTTGTTTTGGAGCTTTTCTCCCCGGGCCTCCACTGAAAACGGGCTACCAATGCCCAGTGGACCTCCCCGGTAATCAAACTGAAATAAATAAATAAATAAATAAATAATACCCAGTGACAATATAGTTGGCTCGCTCGCTCAGAGATGTCTATTTAGGCAAACCAGAACAACATTGCCTATCAGCTGTAGTTTATTGAGGCCTAAAGCTAAAAACTACAAAGCAAACAAAGCCCAATTTTTCAGAAAGCATTCTTTCCAGAAGTCCAGTTATGATAAATCAAGCAGATTTCTTCATCCATTGAAAGAAGGAGAGACAGTGAGGATACAAACGGCGAAAGATTTGGAACAGCTTAGTCAAGTGACAGGTATATATGCAAAGCTGAGATCCTATTTTGTGAACTCAGATGGTCAGGAGTACAGGAGAAATTGCAGACATCTTCTTCCTGTATCAGAACCAGTATTGCAGCATTGTTCCTGTGATACAGACTCTAGATCTCAGAGCAGTCCAGACAATATTCCTGTTCCAGAATGTGCATTGACTCCTACTTTCGTTTCTGAAGAAGTTCTTGATATCCCAAAGTTGAACATTCAGCAGAAACAATCCTAGTTGCTAAACATAACTCTCTTCTCTGTTACATGATTTGGTTGCATATCCAGACCTAGTGTGAAATACGCAGCAACTTGGACATGATTGCATATATGTATATAGTTCTGTATAATTGCATGACAAAAAAAGTATCTGTATCTATTACATGTCATTTAATGTCATTATTATTGCCTGACTCATTTCTCAAAGAAGAGGGATGTAGAATAACATGTGTTGTACCTTTAAGAAGCATTTCCAAGAACTGAACGTGCATATAAATAGCAAGCATGTGCTAGCTTCAGCGCCATTTGAGAAGTGCAGCCAGAATATCTATATGTATGTTAGCTAGTTTGTATATAAGTTAATGTTACTTAGTCTCATTTCGTATGTGTTTGTATATAATAAAGCTGCTTGAACAAGAAACCACAATGTTTGACTACTTCATCCTGACTAGACAAGAGACACCCTGATTTGAGACAGATTAGTTAAGATCACTTTTGTACTCTCAGTTTTCAGAGTGTGACTTTTTTTGTGTATCCCAAATATGCAGTATATTGGTACAAACAGCAAAGTAGTTTTTTTCTCCATGCTATAAGATAGGATCAAGCTAGGCAGACTATTGCATGGCTGTTTTGTAAAGGACAGTGCACGAAAGCAGTACACAAAACATGTCAATCTCATCACAGCCTTCTTTGAGAAAATCAAAGTTTAGGTCAGCTGCTTGCTGATTTACAGTATGCATTATATTGATAGAAGTAGCAGGCTTACAAATGGGGTTATATTAGTGAGGCTACTATAAGTCTCTTTTATAGAGTACAGTGCATGGAAGCGATATGAAAACCATGACACTCCTGTCTTTGCTGCTCCTGGAGAAAATCATGGCTTTGGCACAGCATGTTGCTGGTGTCCACTATGCATGACATTCTTTCAAATAGCAAAGCAGGGTGTTCTTCATTATTGAAAGTTGCTATTACACTAGGCTGACTATTGCATGGCCATTATGTTGAGTACAATGCATGGAAGCACTATGCAAACAATGACATGTTATTTGAGAAAATCAGGGCTTTTGTTCAACAGGTTGCCTTTGTATAATTTGCCAAATGCATTGCACTGAAAAGGACTATTAGCAGGATACAAACCTTAAAACGATTTTAAGAAATGAAAGCCCCTGCTGATCTAGCCGACTTGGAGCCTCTAAAAGACTAGTACAGTAATCCTATCTTGATGGCTGCTTTCCTTTTCTTAGTAAAACATGGAAACATTTATAAGTTAAAATCAAGTTTCTTTATTAATGACAATGGATGACAGAAGGCATCCATCCCTCCATCCACCATCATCATTAATAAAGGGTCTGGATTTCAACTTATAAATTGTCTTGGCACTTTGTTGAGAGAAGGCAAGCAGCCATCAACATAGGGATGCTATATAACTCTTTTTGAGGCTCTAAGTGGGCTAGATCAGAAGGAAATTTCATTTTTTAAAATCATTTTAAGGTCCATAACCTCAAATTTTCTTCTGGAATATCTATTTGGTATTTTTACATTTGTCCCTTTTCTCCTCTTAGCAAGGAGGAGGAGTTGTACAAGTCCAACCAACTCCCTCACGTACTTTGTATACTTTGAAGTACACTGATATAAATAGCAGAGTAGGGTATTCCTCCATACTGAGATAGGGATATACTAGGCAGACTGTTGCATTGAATGGTTGTTTTGTAGAGTACAGTGCATGGAAGCAGAATGCAAACCATGATTCACTTACCTTTGCTGCTCTTTAAGAAAATCAGGGTTTTAGGTCAGACTGTTGCCTATTTGCAACCTGTTGTATCACTTCTAGAGCTACTGTTCTGCCTGAGTATGTGTGTTCTCCTATGGTTGAGACTGTGACTGGACTGCTGGATTCTCCTGCCTTTCATGAAAGTGATGTCGACAAGGATATTGAAAATGAAGAATCTTTGGATTGTAAGTCAATGGATGGTTAGTACATCCACTGTCATTATCAGGGGTCTAGTTTAAATCAGAGAAATTATCTTGATTTTGGAGGTTTTGATTATGTTCTAATGTCTCCCAAGACTGAAAAAACTGCTGCAAAAGAAGCATTTGGCTTCTTGGTATTTATCATGGTGGAGCTTTCTCTTTTATCTTGTAGTTTTAATTGACTGTTGTGTTCTTTTAAGTGGTTGTTGGTTTTGGAGTGTTTTTTGTCATTTTTTTCTTGATACCCATGTTTGTTGAATACTGGGTCATTTGTCTGCAGAGCAGCATTTCCTTACTCCCTGGTTCTTTGCATTGGTTCATGGGAGCTGTTTCTCAGTCTGGAGTTTTAATTCTTTATTTTCTGAGTAGGATTACTGTCCAGGTTGGCTTTTTGTATTTGTCACGACCTTGGATGGTTGGAAACAGTCTTTTAATTTTCACTGTGTTTGTATTTATGCCCCTCCTCCTTTTTTGGAGATTTTAATTGTCATTCTATGTGGTGAGGAGAAAGTCTGGGAGGAATGTTGTTTGTTGTCCTAACCTTTTATGCTTTCCAGGTCTGGTTATACCTGGGATGGGACTGCTATATATCACCAGGGCTTTGTACATAGTCACATACTGTAGCTTATTTTTGCTATCCGTCTTCCTCATCTGAATTTTGAAGGTTTATTTTTCTCTATTTGTTACTGATTCTTTTGTTTATGGAATTGTTCAAGTTGAATGGTTTTTGGACTGGCACACAGGCATGGAAGACTTTTTCTAAACGTTTTGGTATGATCATGCGTATTTCTTTGATTTTTTTCCCCAGGGCTTTTGACAGGTGAATTTCTTATTAGTCAAATTTGAGGGATACATTCATGTAGTTTAGACAGACCTTTTATGTTGGTTCGTGACAATGGACTGGTGCACTTATCAGGACTATCCTGACTATATTGATTAGGGGCATGGTGATCATTTTTTTTCAACTAAAGATTTGTCTTCACAAAATTATTTACACATTCCTCAAACTGTATGGAATCAGGCCATCTTGTTTCAGGGCCACCGACATTTAGTATTTTTCCATTTAAAGAAATAATTGCCTAAAGGAGAACCACACCCACAGACTCAAAAAACATGTTTATTTCATCATGGTTTGGTGTTTCCTACATTTTAGCACCACTCTGGGACTATTTACAGGTTTTTAAATATTCTTATACATAATTTCTGAGTCTGACAACATGGGGTTTGGCATCTTGAAGTAATTCTGATTGTTTAGTCTGCCTCTAGGTATCCCAAAATGCAGTGCTTGTCTGTAAAAAGTTGCATAATGCAGGCCTCTTTCTTCCTAAATCTCCTGTCACTGCATTGATTTTATATGCATACACTGCTGTCTTTCAATCAATTAGTTTTAAATAACATTTCATGCTGTTCAATGACCACTTAAAACACAAACAGTGCAAATGCCACAGAACAGACTTTCAAAGTGCTTTTTACTGCTGCATCTTTTTAGAATGGCTAAACTGCATTTTAGTGAAGCCTGAATTGTACTACTTTGACTCATCTCACATCCCCCTTCATGCCTAATGTCCCTAGTTGTCAAAGTGCTAAGGGTCATTTGAGCTATCTGCTGTGACTGACAGCCCACAGCAGGAGACTGGACTCATGTACTGTTTCCTTGTTCTAGCCTTTATTTTCTGTATGGGTAGGGGAAGGACCTGGGAATTATTACATCACAGCATGGGTGAGTTTTTAGGATAGTCATGGTGATGTCAGTTTGGGGAGGCAACTGGCCAGAAAACTACCTGTATTCAGTCACCTTGACAACATCAATGAATTGGAGACTGCAGCAAGGGTGGGATAACCGTTTTTTGAAAGTGAAATCACTAAGGTAGTGTTCTAGTGGAGAGAAACAGTGAAATTAAAATATTTTAATGCTGTGTTGTTGGTTATTCATAACAGGGACAATAAATAGGGAGAAAAAGGACAGAGGAGTTGAACATTTAATAACAGAATCCCATCGTTGTCTTTAAGAAGCAGCATTACATGACTTAACTGCAAAATGCTTCTGGGGTTCTTGTGTACAGAAAGGATGACATTTAGTGGTTGTGCATGCTTTCTTATGTCACCAGTTTGAAGGCAGATGTTCCTAATGCTCATTGGCAAGCTTTGAACAATCCTTTTCTACTTTCTGGACTGAAATAAAATTAAAAAATGCTGCACCAGAACACAACAGAGACTTGAATTACACAAAGTTTTGAGCGCTTTCGTTCCTATTGACAAAAACTTTTTCAGAAACATAGTGATCTGTACTTCCTTCCTTTTATACACTTAAAAAGGTCAAAAAAAAACCCTGCAAAATTTAAATGTATACACACATTAAAATGCCAATACTATTCCCATGCTTCCTATATCAAATATATATGGATGCTAAATACCAATACCATAAATATAAAAGTAAATGTTGTATAAAATATCAGATGCATTAATAATTAGTGAACAGTAAACACATGAAATAACGTAATCAGTTGAACTATTTAAAAACATTTCATAAAGATTTGGTTGTAGAAGTCCTATGACAGGCAGTCTGGCTTAATTTTCAAAATAGACTTGATTTATTTATTTACATTTGTTTACTGGGAAATTCCACCTGGACACAGGTCCTTTTTCAGCTGAGGCCTGGGGAGAAAAGCTCCAGAGAACAACAAATGAGCAGCAGAGTACATGAAAAACAATTGAATACAATACAAATAATACATACTACAGCAAACATTAGCTATACATACAATATGAAATATAGTAATTAACAGATACACCAATATCTAGCTAGAGGCTAAGAATAAAGGTAGGATGTAATTACAGATAGCACTAAGCTCAAATGGATATTGTTCTAAACTCATACACCTAAATCTTATAAATAGATATTGCACTAAACTCAAACAGATATAAACCAGATGCTCTACAAGAAAGTGGAACAAGCTAGAAGGGCTAATGGAATGGGAAGATAGAGGAATATGAGAAGAGACTGAGTAAGTACTATACATGGTTGTGAGAGGAAGCTCAGTGTAAGTCAGTTGGATATGTATTTGGAGTTGAGATAAAGTGAGGTAGTTAAGCATGCTATAACAGGTCTGAGAGACTGAGTGAGGAGGGAAGGAGAGGGTAAAGGGCAGATGAAGGAATGCAATGATCAGATGGTGTGAGGCTGGGTGGCTAGGGGAGGGGAGAGGAAGGGGAGGTAAAAAAGAGCGTTACTAGTCGGGATTGGTGCATAGACATAACCAGAGACTTTTTAAGTGAGTTTTTAATGCAATCTTCAAGTGATTGCAAGAAGGCAGTGGGGTCATAGAGGGGGAAGATTGTTTCATAATCTGGACATGATGCAGGAGAATAGTGCTTCTCCTGCTGAGTTTGTGGGTTTGGTCACTAAAAGTAAATTTTTGCTGCTGAATCGTAGTGGTCTGGTGGAGCAGTAGGGCTGGAGAAGGTTTTAAAAGGATGGGACTTTAAGAGGATAGTTTACTAAATTGTGGGCAAAAGAGAGTTGATTCAGGTGAAGAAGTTGAGAAGTTGATAGATATTAAGTCATTAATGGCATTTAACAAAAGTTGCCAGTGAAGCTCCCTCTTCAAAACAAAGGTTTCCCAGTCACCACCCCTTTCTGGGCATTCCACCTTCTCTAAAACGGTAAAGTCAAATTTCTTAAAATCTTTGCACACCAAAGAAAGCTCATAAAGGGCATTACAAGAGTTGGCTTTACCAATTGCATATACATGCTGATAAATTCTTGTCCACAAAGGTCCAATAGTCTTTTCTACATAGAATGCCGGACAAGACAGACAGCAGCCTATATATATAACAGGTCTATATTATAACATTGAAGTCTTACAACTTTGAATTTTATAATATCGAACCCATTAGAGCGAACGCTGGAAATAGCGAAGCTGCAGAACACTGAATATTTTCCTAGGGAAAGTATTTGATGGGCCGTTTCTGTAGGTTCGCTATTTCCTTGACTGTGGAGTGAAGGTTACAGACCAAGTTAAGGTAAGTGTGTGAACAAAGGTGAGTGTGCGATAGGGACTTTAGGGTTAGGGAGCGGGTAAGCTGAGTGTACGATAGGGACCTTGGGGTTAGGGAGCGGGTAAGGTGAGTGTGCGATAGGGACTTTAGGGTTAGGGAGCGGGTAAGGTAAGTGTGCGATAGTTAGGGACCTTAGGGTTAAGGTTGGGTTAAGGTAAGTGGATAGCTAGTGATGTATGTATGGTTTAGTGTAGGGTTTTGTTAAGTGTATGCGTGTGGATTATTTATTTTGGTGTGCTTGTGTTGTGTGTATGTTTGTCGGAACAGCAAATTTTTTCCCTGGGAAAAAAATTGTTATTCTGACTGTTTGGGTTTCTGGTGTTTCGCTCTAATGGGTTCGATATTATAACATTCAAAGTTGTAAGACTTTGATTTTATAATATAGACTCATATACAACATCCTTAATATTGCAGTCACATCTGCCATTAACTGTAATAAATCTAGGAAAACCTTCCACAGAAAAACTGCTGCCTTCAAAAATAAATCTACATTGTTTGCTAGTTCCCCATCACTTCATGCCCCAACCTTTGGTAGAAACATTGTCATAATATCTGCTTTCTTCGAGGATGGTTTAAAAATTTATGTTATTTTTAAAAACAAATCTAAGTTGTTGCCCTAACCTGTTTGTTAACCCGAGGCATCCAAAACCCGAATAACAAAAGTGGATGTCTTTGCTGTATTGCAGGACAAACAACTGTGAAGGGTTATCTGGACTTTTATCATTTTTTTGTTCTTACCCACTATGGAACAAAGTTGACTAACAACTATGTATAGTTGTTGTTGTCTTATAGGCTTTTTCCTGGTTAGGGGTCGCCACAGTGGAACTCCGGTCTGCTAATGATTGGCAGTAGATTTTTACATGCCGAGTTGCCAGCCCTTACGCACAACCTTCAACAAAGGTACGCCCATTCATGCATGTTTCCAAACAGAAGACTCTCTAGCTGAGAAATGAACAGGACAACGTCTTACTGTGAGGCGACAATGCTACCGCAGCACCACCACCGTATGAAGGTGAATATTACTAACATCCATCCCTAACTTATGAGATGAGCAATATAAAATGCCCTTCTTACTACTGTGGAGACATGGTGATTGAAGTTAAGGTTGCTGTCCACCTGTGTGCCCAGATCTCTCACCACTGACTGGGTGCTTAGGGTATTGCTATTGATGTGGCAGTTTAGAGGAACATCACCCTTGCCAAAGGGGATGGCGATGCATTTTTTTTTCATTAAGTTTACGACCATGACTTTGGCACCAGTCATTAGTCTGTGTAAGAACTTTTTCCAGGATGTTGACATCGCTAGGGGATTTAATGATCGCTCCCAGTTTGCAGTTATCAGCAAACTTTGTCAGCCACAGTCCTTTAGTTTTAGCCTGTACTTCAGAGCAGTAGATTCTGAACAGTAGGAGTTCTGGAACCGATCCCTGTGGAACACCACTGGTTATGGGTCTGCTGGAGGAGGTGGAGTACCCTATTTTGACCGTATAAGTTATATCAGTGAGCTAGTTTGCAACCCACCTATCAATATATGGGTTGATACCCAGCTGAGTAAGTTTATCAATGATGCCTGAGAGGGGGATTGTGTCGAAGGCCTTGGGTAAGTCTAGGTAGGCTGTTTGCAAGAATTTGCCCTTGTCTAGGGCTTTGGTGACTGTCTAGAAGAAGTCCACCAAGTATAACAGGCATGATCTCCCCTTGACAAAGCCAAACTGGGTGGAGTCAAGTGTTTGGAGATTTGCTATATCTTTATTAATAAGGTCCATGACGATTTATTCCATGGCCTTGCAGATAAGGCTGGTCAGGCTAATGGGTCTATAGTTTCCATGGTCTGTAGATGCACCCCCTTTGTGCAAAGGGATGGTGGTAGCTGTTTTCCATTTCACTGGGATAAAGCCAGTGCTTATGCTGTGATTGAAAAGGTGTCCAATGGTGATACTAATTCTTGTTTTAACCCATGTAGAACACAGCCACTGTCCTTTAGTTTTGGCATGTACTTCAGAGCAGTAGATTCCAAACAGTAGGGGTCCCAGAACCGATCCCTGTGGAACACCACTGGTTAACTGGAAGGTGCCTGGTCCCATAGAGGCTGTGTTTTTGTCCTTGAAGAGGGCATTTAAGACCTTAAGACCTGCTTTTCTGAGATACTAGGTGGGGGACAGGTGTTAGGGATGCTTTGGGGTACATGTGGCAGGGACAGGAGAGTGAAGTTTTCACTGAACCTGTCAGCCAGCAGGTGCGCTATATCCACAGGTTTTGTATATGTAGTACCATTAACTATGAGTTCAATGCAAGTCTGGGCCTTACTTTTGAGGTTATGGATATAACTAAAGACTGCCTTGTGGTTATCCTTAGTAAGGGAAGCTAATTTGGATTCACAGTTAGCTTTGGAGGATTTCACTAGGAGTCTTATCTGCTTGTTTAAGTTGAGGACAGACTGTTTTCAGTTTTGAGACTGTTCCTTCCTACTCTTAGACAGTAATTTCTTTCTCCTATTGTATAGCTTATTAATGTCAGTTGTCCATCAGGCAGGTTTGTTTATTCCTTGAAGATCTTGCTTTAGTTCTGTTAGGTACAGCAGGGTACTGATGCTCATATAAAGCATTGGTGTATAACTCAGCATAGGTGTCTGTTCTGTCAGTGGTGGAAGGGGCTATGAAGCTATTTATGCTGTCACATAAGATGTTGTAATTGGCCTTGGAGATATTTTTTACTTTAGTTGTTGCTAAGGGGGGGGGTGTCTTGTGTTATAGTTACTTCTAGAGAGGCTGATTTGTGGTCAGATCTCAGGACTGGTTGGCCACACACTGGGGGGTGGGGGTGGGGGGGGTGAGAGTGCAGCAGTTCCCCCATGTTGGAAAGCACCATATCCAGGAAGCTTGAGCCTCTTGTGGGTGTGTCAATCAGCTGGTCTAGGACAGTGGAGTTAATGAAGTTCAGGAACCTTTGGGCAAGTGAACTAGAACACGTATAATTTACCCATTCAATGGATGGGTAATTAAAGTCACCCCAAACCAGGGTGTTTGGTTGTATCTTGATTGGCTTAAGTAGATCCAAGTAGGCTGAGTGGATGTCCTGATTGATGCAGGGAGTCATATAGCTGGCAATGACCTGAAGAGGGGTCTTACCTATAGTCAATTTTACCTGAAGTAATTCAAGGGGATTGTGCCGTTTAACCAATATAGAGGTGTATTTATCTGTAATGAATATTGATATACCACCTCCTTTAGTTCTCACACCTTCCATTCGTGGTCTGAATGTGTGGAAGGTAATGTAACATGGTATAGCTGGGGTGCTCTCTGCAGCCTTAAACCAAGTCTCAGTGACTGCATAAATGTCAGCATCTTCCAAGGTGAGGACTGGTTCCAGCGAGTGCAGTTTCTGGTTTAGACTCCTAGCATTTAACAGCATAATGCTGAGGTTGTTTTTAAAGGGTATTTTTACATTGGGAATTTTGTTCTTGTGACACTGCCTAAAAAAGGCACTATGGGGGTGGCAAGAGCCATAGCCAGTAACTGAAATCCCAGGGGAGAGAGATGAAGACCATAATTCATCAGAATCTGATGAAGTATATTTTTATACAAAAGCACTCAGTCTTGTCAATTCTGCTGTGTTTTATTAAACTACTGGAAACTCTTCTTGGCCTGCATTTTTAATTTCTGGACTATCTTGCTAGTCGAGGAATTTTGCTGAATTTAGTATCAGATGAACTGACAGGTGAATGAGAGAGCCTGCATTCTAGGTTATAGATGCATCTCTCAGATAAAGAATCTGTGTGGACTAGAAGAAGTGGGTTGTTAGTGTACATGAGGCAATTGCTACATTGCTCCAGGATGCCCATGTCAACCAGGCTGGCTGGAGAAACTGTGGGAAATTGTCCATCCATAATGCTAGGTAAGTTGATGTGGTTAGAAAACAGGGAGAGGACAGAAATGACCACGTAAAGTAAAGGGCAGGAGAAGTGGATAAATAACTACGAAGGGCTAGTGCGTAGGATTTGTGTTGGTACCTCAGGAACTTTATTGAATGCATCACTTGTCAGTGAAGGACAATTGCAAGAACTTAATGATGGTGCACCAGTAGAGTACTAAGGGAAATTTTGCAGGCAGAAGTGTTTGTGTCTATAACCACCAGCGGTGCTCACTACTGCTCTGCAGTGCACAATGAGCAAACAAGTGCAAACCTGTGCAAATGTGGTGCTTATGTGGCAAATGAGAGAAAACTGATTTAACCAAATTCACCAATAAAAAAGCTCAAAACTGAGCCATGTTCCAGCAACCTTCAATCAGATGAGTTCTAACTGTACACTCCTGCCATCAGGGTGCAGGGGAGCCCTCTCTAACAAAAGATGGCTTGATTTAGTCCTCAAGTTATATAAACAGAACTAGATTCATCAGGTCTAAATCTAGTCTATGCTACAGCAAACTAAGTGCAATAATTTCAGGAAAAAAACAGTTCAGATAAGCAGTGATATGGTAAAACTGCAGTTCAAAAGTGCAATATATAGTGAAAAATTCTATTTATGTTTTGCAGAGATCAGCATATGCCTTGGATTGATTAGGTAAATACAGCAGAGCAGTAGCTGGTCGCCAAACTCTGTGGAGCTATGCTAAACAAGGGCAAACTTGTGAAAACATGGTGCTTATGTAACAAATGGGAGCAAACTGATTTAAACAAATTAACCAATAAACAAGCTCAAAACTGAGCTCTGTTCTAGCAACCTTCAATCAGATGAGTTCTAACTGCACACTCCTGCCACAAGGGTGCAGGAGAAACCTCTCCATTTAAAGATGGCCTGGTTTAGTGCTCAAGTTAAACAAAAATAACTTGATTCAGCAGGTCTGAATCTAGTCTATGATACAGCAAAGTGCAACAATTTCAGAAAAAAAAGCAGTTCAAATAAGAGGGCAAAATAAGCCTTCAACCAGCAACTCCTAGCTCAGAAGAGCAGAGACTACCCTCTCCTCCCACAAGAGTGTAGACCACAAACTTTATTAATGTATAATAACTGACCTGAACCCCAAGCCCTTAAACCAGAACTAAGACACTTTGAGAATAACAGACACACTAAACCTTCAACCAGCATTTCGAAACTTAAAAGGTTGTCAGCTACCTCTCCTGCCACAAGAGTGTAGGTTACAAACCTTCTTAATGTAAGTAGCACACAATATATGAAGACTTATCTTTGCTGCTGTTTGAGAAAATCAAGGTATCCAGTCAGACTGTTACCTATATCCAATATGCAGGAAATTGTTATAAAAGACAAAGAAGAGAATCCATCCACATAAAAAGAGGGAGTTATAAAAGTCATAGAGTGCAGTGCATGAAATCAGTATGAAAAATACAATGCTCTCATCTTAGCTGTTTTTGGAAAAAAAAAATCATTGTTTAAGTCATACTGTTGTATATGCCCATTATGCAGTACTTTGGTACAAACAGCAAAGTAGGGTATTCTTTCAAAATGAAAAATGGAGTTATGTTAGTCATTCTATTGCATGGTAGTTTTGTAGAGTACAGTGCATGGAACCAATATGTTAAAGAGACAGTACAGGTTTTCTAAAACCTGTCTCTTACTAGAGGACTTATGTTTATAGTTTAGTGCTGTTTGAGTCACGTTCATACAGAGGCAGGATTTTCAGTGAGCTTGTTAGCATACTGCAGGTCAGATTACAGAAACTTCAGTGGGGGTAAGAAAAGACCTTATATTTGAAAGTGACTTTGTAAATATCAAAAAATCAAAAAGAGAAACGACACTGAGGTGAAACTGTTAAGTGCTTTCATTCTGTAACATTGTCAGAACTTCATCAGAGCTAATATTGTAAAGAATTAAATGTTTGCTGAATACGGGAACTAGCACAACTGATACTCCTCTTAATACAGACATTGTACAGAGTCCTTTAGTAGCACAACAATCTTTTTTATCCCAAGATCAATGGAATGGACTGAACATGGGCCAGAAGGCTGGCAGGAATGTGAGAGGGACAGGAAGGAGGAACGGGAGAGGACATGGAATGAACAGATTGACTTTCACAGAGACAAGAATGACAAGAAGAAGCTTGACAAGGAAATGAAGATGGAAGATAGACAAGCACTACTTTCCAGTGCTGTGGTTAATTTAACAAATAGACAATTGACACCAGAATGCTTACAGTTACTGAATAAAGGGTTCACTTTTGTTCCCTCACAAAGAGTGAACATTACCAATGTTTTATTAGACTTGATTATTTTTAAGAAAATTGAATTTGAAACTTTATTTTCATGTGGAAGAAGATACTGAAGATGTCACTGAAATAGATGTTACTAGCTACACTCCAGGATCCAAAAAGAAGAGTCTTTTTAATCCAGTTTTAAACAGCACCTTACACACTTTTTTAGAGTTTGTGAACATGATACAAGAGATCTTTTAACACTACCGAGTTACAACAGATAGTTTTACCTGACATCACAAGAAAGACAAGCACTAACTGATTTTAAACATGACAGGCCATTACGGATAATGAAAGCAGATAAGGGCATGGGGTTAGTGCTAATGGAACAGAATATTTACACACAAAAAACTGAAAACATGCTACTGGACAATCAGTCTTACAAAGAAGTCACCTTGGATTATATTTATTCCCATTTTATCAGCATTGACCATTTATTGAAAAACTTAGAAACTAACCAACACATTTATCTGGAGGAATACCAGTATCTGTTAGTTACGAATCCTAATCTAGGGAAACTTTCTGGTATTCCAAAAATTCATAAAAATGACACTGACCCACTGTTCAGACTTATCATCTCTAATAAACGCACTAAAACTGAAAATATTTCTGAATATATTGATGGAGTTTTGAACCCGCTAGTACAGTCTACTCGGTTTTGTATTAAAGACTCTTGGGGTTTCCTGGATGAATTTTACAAATCTAGGATTGATTTCTCCAAATGCACCCTGGTTACAATGGATATTGTTGCTCTATGCACTAACGTACCCCATCGAAAAAGCCTTGGAGTTTTTTCTTTTAGTATGCAGGGTTCACAAAGAGCAAATTCAACACTCTGATTAATCTAACAGCAGCAGTTTTGAAAAACTTTTTTTTTATTTTAATAAAAAGACATATCAACTGGTCAGAGGTGTAGCAATGGGGTCTAAAATGGCCCCAGCTTTTGCTAACCTGGTGTTAAGCACATGGGAGTTGGAGACTCTCATATTTCTTCCCGGCTTCAGCAGTATTCACCTCTAAAGGTGTTTTTTTTTCCCCTCATATTTTTTTTATTGATTTTCAATAGTATAAATACATTTTTAAAAAGAAAAAACACCATAATATCAAATTTTAACAAAAACTATATACAAGGTCCAAAATAGATACCAAATCTTCAATAACATTACATTTTATCTAATAGTTTTTTAAGCTTTATCCAGGCAATTTGTTTGAGTCATGTTTGAGGAGTGTAACATAGCTGTTTGTAATTCCCTACTACAAATAATCTTAGTAAAAGATATAAATTTCTTGAATGAGAGGTTATTTTTACATTTCCAATTTCTAGTAATAGTTTTTCTTGCTATAGCAAGTAGAGTCTAAAGGAGGTTCATTTTATTCAGTGGGACATACCTTGGCATTGGTGCATTAAAAAGTATCATAGAATCAGAGATCTCACATCTGTCCGACCACAAAGCATTAATACAATTTTTAAACTCCATCCAAAATGTGGTTATTGTTCTGCATTCTAAAAACATATGTGCCCAGTCAGTATCTATTAGCTCCTCGCATCTCCAACATCTATTAAAATCTTTCTTGTTTATTCTAGAGGCTTTTTTTGGTGTAATAAAACTTCTATGAATGAATTTCCATGTAAAAAATTTCCAATATGTGGAAGAGGAAGTATGGTAAACAGATCTGAGAATTTTATCATTTATATGTATTTGGGAGTTATTGAAATTGTTGATATATTTCCATAAATTGTCATCTAATATTATTAGATCTGATCTAAGAATGTTGTAAAATCTTGACAATGAGATACCATTATTATAGCCTATATTGGTGAAGTCAAAGAGGATGGTTAATTTTTTGGGGAGGTCTGTTATAGCAGAAAAATTATGTCTTTTAAATTCCGTTAAAATAAATTCTCTGAAGATTTGAATATTTAACCAGTTATTTTGCTAGATATTATACCTGGCTAAAAGCTAGGTAGTATAATGAATATTATTAGTTCCTAAAAACTGATGCCAGAATAATAACCCATTTATTCCATAGTTTTTATTTTCATCATGTTAAAGGAATCAAAGCATTCCTTGGTTAAGATTATTGGAAACATTAGAATGGACAAATTGTTGTTCAAGAGATTTTTATTCATTACTTTTTTAAAATTTTGCAAGATATTTTTAATTATAGGAATAAGATGTGATTTTTCTTGCTCATTATTGAAGAAGAATTCTTTAATAACTATAACTAGCTAAATATTTTCAGAACAATATATGTTTTTAAAAAAACTTGTCAAATTTAGTTAATAGTATTGTTTTGTGTAAATTTTTCCAATTTGAATGGTATTTTGGACTTAACCACAGACTTGTTATATTAAGAATAATGGCATCAGCATAAAGCTCAAAATTTGGAAAAGCAATCCCTCCTTCAATCCAGTTTTTATAGTGCCAATCATATTTAATCCTTGGTTTTTGAGGATACCATAGGAATTTAATTAATATAATGTTTATGTGTTTAAGTTGTTTTCTAGAAGGAGGAGCCAATTGTGTTTGAAGATGAAAAATAATTTTTGGTAATAGAATCATTTTTATCAGAGATAATATTTCTTCTATAGTAAAGAACATTTTCTGCCATCTATTAATGTATTCTGTGATTTTATTTAATAAAATTTTATAATTTATATGTATAGTGTCTTTCCATTTAGACAGAATGTGAACCCCTAGATATTTCAATTTATCATTGGTCCAGTTAAAGTTATTGTAATTAGATAGAGTGTTATTCAATTTTTTATTGATGAGAATCGTTTCTGTTTTGTTTTGGTTAAATCTAAGGATTGAGATTTCCTCAAAGAGTTTTAATGATCTGATAATGTGGTCAATGGATGCATCAATATTTCCAATAGTTAATAAGATATAATCTGCAAAGAGTAAAATTTTAGAAGAATAGTTCTCATTAACATCAAAACTTTTTATGTTTATATTGTTTCTTAGAATAGAACTATTGCTAATGCAAATAGTAGTGGGGATAAAGGGCAACCTTGTCTAGTGCCTTTTAGAATTTGAAGTGGGCCAGATAAAAAAGCGCCGATTTTAATATACGCTATAGAACCTTCATATAATTTTTTTAACAAATTTAAGATTTCCGAGGAGAAATGATATTCTTTTAATACCATAAATAAGTATGTCCAGTTAATAGAATCAAATGCCTTATCTAGATCTAGACTGATGAGTGATAATTCTTTTTTTTTATTTGCAAAATCTATTAAAAGTTAAAAGTCTAATAGTATTATCCTGAACTTTTCTGTTCAGTATAAAACCTGTTTGATCGTTGTTTATTAAAGTCGGCATCATTTGATTTAATCTGTTTGCTAAAATAGATGTAAATATTTCATAATCTATATTTAATAGAGAAATGGGCCGATATGATGAAACAAATTTGGAGTCCTTATCTTGTTTTAGAATGGGAGAAATTAGTGAATATTTCCAAGAAGGACAAAGTTTGTCACTTATTCGAAATTCCTCAAGTGCTTTCATTAATATCTTCAAAGCGGAATCAGGGAAAATTTTTATATAATTCACCTATTATGCCATTCTAAAGGTGTTTTATTGATGACATTTTTTTGTATGGGAAGGGTCTAAAACTGATCTGGACATTTTTATTTATGTTCTTTCCAACAGTATTTCCTATCTGGACTTTGTAGTTCCTGGCTGCAGATTAGAAGTCTCTTTTGTAAATACCACTTTATCAGGGAATGAAAATTCTGGCACACTCAGTTCAAATGTGTTTACAAAAAAGACCTACAGAAACAACTTTTTAGACTTTAATGGTCAATATCCTTTTTTGTTAAGAAAAATGTTGTCAAGGGACAGTTTATCAGACATTCCAGAATTGTAAGTGATGAAGAGATCTTTTGTACAGAATGTGAGTTTCTGTCAAAATGTTCTTCAATAGACATTACCCAAGACAGCTTGTACAAGACATTTGTGGTGAAGTGGCCTTAGAAAGATACAGTAAACCCAAACCCATCCTATTTTATGGTTTGAAAACAAGCATAAAATAGACCACATTCTGCAAAAGACTGATAGAAACTGCAGCTTCCCTTTACCTACCTGCAGGGATATGGCAGCCATCAGGAAGGTTATCTGCAAGAACTGGAATATTATTAAAGCCCACGATTCTTTGAGCAATCCTTTAGGGACAGAACCTGTGTTTACATATAAAAAAACACCATTTTGAAAGCTTCCTTTGAAAATAATGATCTGCACTATTTATTAAGCCAACCCAGTAAAGTAAGTGATTGTGGCATATTTAATTGTGGCAAATGTATAGTGTACTCTGTAATGTGCATAAGAAATGTATTTAAATTTGTACGCTATACTTTCCTTGTCTCTTTTAAAATACATTTTGATTGACATTCCTCCGTGGTAGTTTACACAGAAGTCTGCAACACTTGTCCTGTATTTTACATTGGGAAAATGATTAGAAGGCTTTCTGGTAAAGGTAAGGAACATTTGGCTGCTATTAGGAAAAAAATATGAAACCAACACATTAGGATTTCATAGATTCATAGATTAGTACTAAGCTAACTGCCCTTGCGAGCCATTTTAAGCCTAGCCAATTATCCCTTGTGAGATTCAAACCCTGCACCTTGTGTTTGTAAGGCAAACACCTTAACCATTAGGCCACCCTCCCAACCCCAGGATGGCACAGTATTAGATGTCATGACTTTACTGGTTTTAAATTTCTAGTTTTAGAACAGAGTGATCAACTTTTGGTGACTTTGACACTTTTCTGCAGCTAAAAGAACTCTGTTGGCAGTTACTTTTAAATGCTGAGATGGTTCCGGGGCTGAAAGAGAACTTGCATCTCAAATGTGCATTACACTGGTTTGTATGAGCCTATTTGGACATAATATGTTTCTATTGGGTATTGATGTTGTCAACCATTTTTAAACAGTGTGCACTTGTTATATTACTTATTACACAGTTTTACTTTACAGTATAAGTGCTGATGAAGTTCTGACAACATTACAGAATGAAGGCGCTTAACAACCATTTCTCCTCAGTGTCGTTTCTCTTTTTTTATTTTTTGATATTTATAAAGTCATTTTTGCATATATGTATATATATATATATATATATATATATATATATATATGTATATGTGTGTGTATATAGATAGATAGATACAGATTTATATATAGATATCTGTAGATATATATGATAGTTATCCAATAATTCCTCTTTTCCTATTTTTACACAAGAGGTCAGGTTATTATATCAAGAGTAACCATCATCTAGAGCCAGTGTTAACACTGCCAGGTGGCTAGCCTTGCAGAGGTTGTTGTTCCATGCCACACATGTTCACTTACACCTATGGCCAATTTAGATTGTCCAATACACCTACTTCAAGTCTTTAGTATGTATAAAATGTTTTTGAATCCCAAAATGTACAACCATACACACACACACACACAATACTAACCAGATACTAACACTGTTGTAGTTATTTATCTTGTTAGTGGACAGGCCACAATACATTTGCCACAACAAAAGTAAGGAACATTTGGCTGCTATTAGGAAAAAAATATGAAACCAACACATTAGGACGGCACAGTATTAGATGTCATGACTTTACTGGTTTTAAATTTCTAGTTTTAGAACAGAGTGATCAATTTTTGGTGTCTTTGACACTTTTCTGCAGCTAAAAGAACTCTTTTGGCAGTTACTTTTAAATGCTGAGATGGTTCCGGGGCTGAAAGAGAACTTGCATCTCAAATGTGCATTATGCTGGTTTGTATGAGCCTATTTGGACATAATATGTTTCTATTGGGTATTGATGTTGTCAACCATTTTTAAACAGTGTGCACGTGTTATATTACTTATTACACAGTTTTACTTTACAGTATAAGTGCTGATGAAGTTCTGACATTACAGAATGAAAGCGCTTAACAACCATTTCTCCTCAGTGTCGTTTCTCTTTTTTATTTTTTGATATTTATAAAGTCATTTTCTCATATATATAATAATTCCTCCAATAATTCCTCTTTTCCTATTTTTACACAACAGGTCAGGTTATTATATCAAGAGTAACCATCGTCTAGAGCCAGTGTTAACACTGCCAGGTGGCTAGCCTTGCAGAGGTTGTTGCTCCATGCCACACATGTTCACTTACACCTATGGCCAATTTAGATTGTCCAATACACCTACTTCAAGTCTTTGGTATGTATAAAATGTTTTTGAATCCCAAAATGTACAAGCATACACACACACACACACACACACACACACACACACACACACACACACACACACACACACAATACTAACCAGATACTAACACTGTTGTAATTATTTATCTTGTTAGTGGACAGGCCACTTTTTCCCTTTGTCAGCCATAACCTAATTATGAGAGAAAATCAATTAAAGTTTGTTAAAATATTTTGTGAAAACAGTTTACAAATAAAAAATGTATATAATCAGTTATACAAATAACAGGAGCTTCACCCCGTGTCACCTTACTAATGCACTGTAACCCTAATCCCTCCCCAACACCTGTCCCTAACTCTTAACTTCAACTCTTAGAAACCTTAGAAATATCTTTCTATAACATTGCCACTGCACAAAACACTCAGACACTGTCACATAAGCAGCACAATCACACAACACCAAATCTGTCCCCTTTCCTAGTCTCATTCACAAACAGTTGTACACAAACATCTACCCCAATGCCATAACTTTCATTATATACAGATGTTTTAGATTCATATATGAATATTTTGACATTAAAATTCAAAACCTACTCTCACCTTGCCCACATGCACTCCTTCCCTACTTTTCCCATTTTCAACATAATCACTCATCAATGAGTGCTCTTAACACATTTCCCAGAACTGATTATCCAATAGAGTGAGCAGTACCTACCTATATATATATATATATATATATATATATATATATGTGTGTGTGTGTGTGTGTGTGTGTGTATTTATACATAAAAACGCAGGCACACACACACTCACGTGTGCGCGTGCGCACAAACAGATACACACACTTTCCAGAGAGAACATGTGAACATACAGGGTCATCAATTCCAGTTCTTATAGACCACGTATTTATATATACTAATCCCAAAGTTGAAGAACTAGGAGAAACAAAATTTGAGTTATTCCAATTACATCGTAGAAATGGCAGTCATTTATTTCACACTAAACATATAGCCTGAGAGTTACAAGAGGAAATGAAGAAATCCAGCCAAGATATGGATGAACTGTGTGAGAGAAGATCTGCAGAAGTCAGGCAAGAATTTTAAAGAAAGAAGAGTGGTTATGAGAAAGTTTGTAAAAATTTGGAAAAAGAGTGAGTAAGAAAGTCTCAACCAAACAAATGACTGGTGCCAGAAACATGGCCTCAAGCTGAATATCAAAAAATACATCATCATCATCCCCTTTGGGGAGAGTGACATCCCCACAAATTATCACATTAATAACAATGTTCTAAGCATGTAATCAGTTGTGAAGGATTTGGGCACCCAGATTGATAGCAACCTGACATTTGACCACCATGTTGCTTCCATTGTATGGGAAGCTTTCTACTTGGCCCACCTCATAAATAAAGGTATCTCATCCAGGGACAAGAAGGTCATAACATCCCTGTATTCTTCCCTTATAAGGCCTATTATTGAGTACAACACCCCGTTTGGCATGTACCTCGCAAAGCACATGCAGCCGCTGGAGAGACCACAGAGATTCCTCACCAGGAAAATCTACAGCCTCAAAAATATACCATGCACAGATAGGCTAAATGCCCCATCCCTCTTCTCAGTTTCATATACACTCCTCAGAGGTGACCTCTGTCTGGCATACTAGATGATCCTTACCTTGATGGGACTGCTGCATATCCGTAAATCAAGCTCCACTCAACATGGTCTGTGACATCAGTAGGACTTGTTAAGAGTTCATATATATATATATATATATATATATATATATATATATATGTGTGTGTGTGTGTGTGTGTATATATATATATATATATATATATATATATATATATATATATATATATATATATATATATATATATATATATAAGTTTATAATGAATAATTGTTGGTGAGTTTGATCAAAACACAAAACATAATACAAACCACGGTATTACCATTGTCAGTAAAAAGAAATGTAAACCAAATGGTTACATCTGAGATTACCAAAAGAAAAACAACTTTAAGAGGGAAATTAAATAGACTAACTCCATTTTCACACAAACATGAAAAAAAATAAAAGCCCTGGAATTATGTAGCATTCAATATAATAAACTTTGACTTTTATATAGTTCGATCAAATGTACCACCAAAGAAAAAACCCCAGAGTTTCAGCACAAGATAAAATGTGTGCAAGGATAAGTTACATAACACTCGTGGATATCATAAGATCATAGGATCATAGGTCATTACTAGGATAATACAAGCCTAGCCATGTATTGCTCTTGTTTCCATGATTAGCACCTATTGCCCCTGTCCAAGAGAGACACAGGTGGAACCCCTGGGAGGAATTTACGGTTATCCATCCAATTGTCCAGATTGCACTTGAAGAGGGCCAAAGAGATGCTCTTCTTTGCATGAATTGGGAGTCTGTTTCACAGGTTTGGTAACCTCTGGGAGACAAATTTGTTCCTATAGCAGGTTCTATTAATGTCATATACCAGGTTAGGGTATTTAGAATGAGTAATCCATGAGCCATTGTACTAACAGATATGCATCATTTCCAATAAAGCAGTCAGCGATTGCCTTATACACAAGGCAGAGATTGCCTCTGAGTAGCCTGTATGAAACGGAGTAAAGTGAAAATGATTTTAGTCGCTCCACATAGGACAGATGCTGAATACCTTGAATTCTTTTTGTGAATAACTTTTATGGTCTCTCCAATTGCTGCAGGTGCTTGGAGAGGTACATATCAAAATGGGGGTTGTACTCAATTATTGGCCTGATGAAGGACACAGGGAGGTTATAACTTCTTTTTTTCTGGCGGCAATGCCCTTACTTATGAAATGAGCTATATAGAATGCCCTTATTCTTCTTACCATTGTGGAGACATGGTGATCAAAGCTAAGGTTGCTGTCAACTTGTGTGCCCAAGGCTGTCACTACTGAGTGCATGCTTAGGGTGTTTCTGTTGATGTGGTAGTTAGCCAGAACATTGCTCTTACTGAAACAGATGACAATACATTTATTTGCATTGAGTGTAAGACTGTGACTTTGGCACCAAGCATTTGCTTGTGTAAGACACTCTTGTAGGATGTTAACATCATTTGGGGATTCTATGACTGCTCCCAGTTTGCAGTCGTCAGCAAACTTTGTCAGCTACAGACCTTTAGTTTTTGCTTGTACTTTGGAGAAATAGATTCCAAACAGTAGAGGTTCCAGGACTGATCCCTGTGGAACACCACTAGTTCTGAGTCTGCTGTTGGAGTTGGATTCCCCTATTTTGACTGTATGGGTCCTATCGGTAAGCCCTGACAATATAAGGGTTGTTACTAGCTGGTAAGTTTGTCAATAATGCCTGAGTGGGGAATAGTGTCAAAAGCATTGGCCAAGCCCAGGTAGGCTGTATGCACAGTTTTCTCCTCATCCAGGGTGCTGGTGACTATCTCAAAGTAGTCCACCAGGTTTAGCAAGCTTGGTCTCTCTTTGACAGATCCTAACTCTGTAGTGTCAAGTGTTTGGAGATTACCTGTATCTTTGTTGATAAACTCCATGATGAGTCACTCCATGGCCTTGCAGATAAGGCTAGTCAGGCTAATAGGTCAATAGTTCCTGGGGTCAGTGCAAGGGGATAACGGTGGCCATTTTCCTTTCAGCTGGGAAAAGCCGGTGCTAATACTATGACTGCTGCTGAGATGTTATCAGGTCCCATAGATGCTGTGTTTTTGACCTTAGAGAGGGCATTTATGACCTACTCTCTAGAGATACAGGGTGGAGGACAGGTAGAAGAGATGTCATGAGGTATGTGTGGTGGGGACAGGGGAGTGAAGTTTTCACAGCACCTGTCAGCTAGCATGTTTACAATGTCCACAGGCTCAGTGTATGTGGTATCATTAACTACCAGTTCTGTGCAAATCTACATCTTAACTTTTAGGCTACGAATGTAACTAAAGAATGCCTTGTGATTGTCTTTAGTTGAGGATGCTTATTTTGATTCATAGCTTGCTTTGGAGGACTTCACAAGAAGTCTTATATGGTTGTTTAAGCTAAGGAGGAAGTGTTTCCAGTTTAGGGCCTGTTCCCTCTAAATTTTGGATGACAATTTCTTCCTCTTGCTGTAAAGCGTGTTAATGGCAGTTGTCCACCAGGCAGGTATGCACTTCCATGAAGAGCTTGTTTTGGCCCTATCTGGTATGGGTACATTAATGCAGTTATACAGGTGTTTGCAAAAAGCATTGGTTTAGGACTCTGCATACTTGCCAGTTCCATCTCAGAGGGAGGTACAGTGAAACTATTTATACCATCCCTGTAGAATAACAAGTGTGTTGTACCTTTAAGAAGCATTTCCAAGATCTGTGTTTGCATATAAATACCAAGCACATGTTAGCTTCAGTGCCATTTTGAAGGTGCATCCAGCAAGTTAACATCTATGTGCATGATAGCTAATCTGTTTATGTTAAAGTTACTTAACCTCATTTATGATGTAACCTCACAAAACCTTTATTAATCCACAATTTGATGAATGAAGAAATAAAAAAACAGCAACTTGAACTGACTAAGCGCTTTCACCCTCATGGGCATCTTCAGAGTCAGTTAACTTCAGTAAAAACAACCTTTAAATACAGCTATTAATTAGTGCTTGATTAATCAATGATGAAAAAGCAGGAGGGTAGTTAAATTAAACAATTATCCCCTAAAGTTCCTGTTCACCATATCTTAAAGTCCTGCTCAACAATATCTTGTTTGCTAGAATCTCAAGTAAGTAATAGCTACCCAGAATAAATAAACAACTAATTCATTGTATGTACACACGAATCATTGTTCAAACTTTAAAAAGTTTTTTTTTTTGTTATTGACAGGCTATATAGAAAGGATTTTGGGGGGGACTTTAAAACCATGTTGGAAATAAGGGAATGTCTTTGGCAACTGAGACTTGATGCCAGCAATGCTCCTGGTATCAATGATGCACTATCCCTAGCATGTATTTTAAGATGCAAGGCAGCTTTTATATAATATAAAACTATGTAAATTTAAATATTTTAACAGATATGTTTTTTGTTTTATATGGAATGTTTATTACTGCACACACTGCTTTTTATGATGTTTTATTTTGGTTTATTTATTTATTCTGGGTAGCTATTACTTACTTGAGATTCTAGCAAACAAGGTATTGTTGAGCAGGACTTTAAGATTTGATGAACAGGAACTATAGGGGATAATTGTTTAATTTTACTACCCTCCTGCTTTTTCATCATTGATTAATCAAGCACTAATTAATAGCTGTATTTAAAGGTTGTTTTACTGAAGTTAACTGACTCTGAAGATGCCCATGAGGGTGAAAGCGCTTAGTCAGTTCAAGTTGCTGTTTTTTTATTTCTTCATTCATCAAATTGTGGATTAATAAAGGTTTTGTGAGGTTACCTGTTATGTTACCTTACTGCCTTTTTGTTTACTAGTTGTTTTACATTCTGAGTTCCCTCATTTATGATGTGTCTGCATACAGTAAAGCTGCTTGAACAAGAATCCACAATGCTCACTTGTTTTATCCTGAACAGGCGAGTGACATGGTGCCAGAACCGGGATTGCAAAGACTATTCTTCAGAGCCATGAGGTGCAGAGGTAATGATGAAGGCCAATGCTTTTTTTGTAAGCAAAAAGGTGGTGGTTACACATATGTTGCATCATTTGGTTCAATCTCCTGTCCTGCCCAGTCCCACCCTTGCCTCACCCAGCCCCACCTCCTGCCCCCCAATCCCGACCCCCCCAATACTTCATTTTTTTCTGCAAATCCTCATTCATAAAAAAATAAATAAATAAATAAAATCTTCTCTCTTAATAATCTGAGTGCCCCTTATATAAAAAAACTTATACATCTCTTTTTCCAGGTTGTTATAGTCCTGTGTGTTTAATCGGTGTGGCTCCACTATGAAAGAACATTCATTTGCCTTTTGGTTCATTATACTGTTTTATACATAACATATTTATATCATGAGCTCTTTTTCCCTTGGCTGATTTGCTTCTATTCATTTTATGTGCCTTATCCCTCTGGCTCACTAAATGTAGTCTGAATGTGGTGACTGGTAAATTCCAATATGACAAAAATTGCGAAGTTAAATAATCAAAAAAATGAAGCAATACAACTAGAAATGAGACTGCATGCTGTCAGACTACTACAGACAAATACTAAAAACAATTTATTCCACTACATATTAATGCAAAGCGGGAGGGAACTCTCCCTGTACACTATGCCTGCAAACATCTATGCACTATTATCTTGTTCATGTCAGTGTCATTAACAAGGAACAACTGCAGAAATGGAATTGTATAGTACAGCCCTAATGAAACTAATCAAAGCATGTCCCAGGGACAACTGTATCAAATCTGAATGATTTCATTCCACACAAGTTATCAAATTAAAATAAAGAAAACAATAAAATACTGCTTGACATTTGGCATTTGGCATTACACAAAAGCAGAAGTAATGCTAATAACTCTAACATCCCGCTTAAAATATGCATTATATTCTACTATGCCTAATAAGTGAATTAGCTTTTCCAAAACTATGGTATAAAATGTCACAACATCACAATCACAATCACATGGCCATTCTGCCTCTAACTGTACTCATTACAATGCAAAATGGTTACAGAAATTTTCCCAGCTTCTTCTGAGTGAAATACAATCTTCAGGGTGCAAGGGAGCAAGAAAGGCTCACTACAGCAAAAAGCCACTACATTTTCATACTTGTTTAATGAGCATGCACTGAATAACAGTGATAAACAAACCACTGATTATTTTAGAAGATAGAATTGTCACTTTCACAATTCCACTTACAAAGCATATTAAATTCAGTTTAGAAAACAAAAATAATTATTTTGGGCAGCATGGCACTTTGATTTAGCATCTGAAAACAATATATACCAGTTCAGAACTAAAGAAATTGAAATTAAAAGAAGTGAAGCAGAATGTGGCATAAAACAAATACTGTGCTGTACAGTATAGACAGGTGCATATTGAGAAATAACAGCTATTTAAACAGGATATGTACTTACACGCACACACCTACTTATTACCTGCTTCTTCTTACACACACTCATCTTAAAGGAAAACAACGGGATATCAAATCCACTAGCTCTATCTGCTGTTTCCTTTCCCCCTTATGTGCTACAGGCAAAAAAAAAATTAACAGCAGCTTTAAAATAAAATTATCTATACTAATTTATAGCTGAGCTTCCTAACTCTCCATACTATTTCACTTTCCGGTTTCGAACCAAAATTAAAAACGTCTAGTCGACTCATAAATACTGATGTCACATCTGCCTTAGCTCCTCGAGTAGATCCCGAGACATTTCCTCCTCCAAACTGATGTAAACTCTGCCTTATTTGCATGCTGGATAGAAGCCCCCTGTGATCCTCCCACATTGTGATGTCATCGCTGCCGTGGCCAGCCTACTATTACCGTAATAAAAGGGATTAGCTGCTGCGTGGAACTTCTTTTATATCGAAGTGAATCCTGTCGGCTTCATTTCTTGTGAGGGACTTGCAACAAGTTTGTATTGTCAGCGTTTTCTCCAGCGTTGGAATAATTCATAGTTAAGGTAAGTCTTCTTTGTGTATATAAGTGTAATTTTACAGTATGTTTGTTCCTAGCCTTGATAATTTTTCCTTTTTTAAGTGCACACTAGTAGACTTAATGCTTATAAATGTGGCCCGCTGTTTTTAATTTGTAATATTGCTGTTGAGTGTTTAGATTATTTTTTATGTAGTTTGGCTGCTTATTTTCATTGTTGTGCTCCGTTCGGTTTTGTTTGTGAAATCGTTGTCTGTATTCTCGAGTCAGAAGCTAGGGGGATGGTAAAATGTTGTGTATGTATTTTATTAGTTATTGTTAGCCCAGTTAGCAGCAAATTGTTTAATTGCGATGTGTTTAGCAATATATATATAAAAAGTCATTGTGTTCAGTAATTTTCCGAACTTTTTGTTATACTTGTAGTACGCTGAAACCACGTTGTCCTCAATTGCGTGTGAATGCCTCTAACCTACACTCAATTTCCAATTTACTTTGAAGGGCTGTCTGTGTAGATCGTGATATTCCAATGCTGCAACAGAGTAAGATTTTTTTTTATTATTGAAAAAGTTTGTTTGTGTCTTTCGGTTTATCCCGGTTAATGGTCGCAAGACAGCGGAACTCCGGTCCGCTACTGATTGGTAGTCAATTTTTCCATGACAGTTTCCAGCCTGCCGCACAAGCTTCAACATAGGCACGCCTTATTATTGAAAAAGTTTGTTTGTGTCTTTCGGTTTATCCCGGTTAATGGTCGCAAGACAGCGCAACTCCAGTCCGCTACTGATTGGTAGTCGATTTTTACATGCTGGTTTCCAGCCTGCCGCACAAGCTTCAACACAGGCACACCTCATTCTCGCATGCCTCCACATAGCAGATGCTCTAACTGAGAATAGAACGGGACAAGTCTTGCTAGGAGGTGACACCGCAGTAGCAGCTAGTGAAAAGGCCTAAAAGTGTCTGTGTGTCTGTGTCTGTGTGTGTGTGTGTGTGTGTGTGTCTGCAAGCAAGGGGGCAGGTGTGTGTGTCTGTCTGCAAGCAAGGGGGCAGGTGTGTGTCTGCAAGCAAGGGGGGGAGGAGTGTGTTTGTGTGTGTGTGTGTCTGCAAGCAAGGTGGGGAGGTGTGTGTTTGTGTGTGTCTGCAATCAAAGGGGCAGGTGTGTGTTTGTGTATGTGTTTCTGCAAGCAAGGGGGCAGGTGTGTGTTTGTGTGTGACTGCAAGCAAGGGGGCTAGTGTGTGTGTGTGTGTGTGTGTGTGTGTGTGTGTGTGTGTGTGACTGCAAGCAAGGGGGCTAGTGTGTGTGTGTGTGACTGTATGCAAGGGGGCTAGTGTGTGTGACTGCATGCAAGGGGGCAAGTGTGTGTGTGTGTGTGTGTGTGTGTGTGTGTGTGTGTGTGTGTGTGTGTGTGTGTGTGTGTGTGTGTGTGTGTGTGTGTGTGAGTGACTGCAAGCAAGGGGGCGGCAAGTGGGTGTGTGACTGCAAGCAATGGGGCTAGTGTGTGTGTGTGTGTGTGTGTGTGTGTGACTGCATGCAAGGGGGCTAGTGTGTGTGTGTGTGTGTGTGTGTGTGTGTGTGTGTGTGTGTGTGTGTGACTGCATGCAAGGGGGCTAGTGTGTGTGTGTGTGACTGCAAGCAAGGGGGATAGTGTGTGTGTGTGTGTGTGTGTGTGTAACTGAAAGCAAGGGGTCTAGTGTGTGTGTGTGTGTGTGTGTGTGTGTGTGTGTGTGTGTGTGTGTGACTGCATGCAAGGGGGCTAGTGTGTGTGTGTGACTGCATGCAAGGCGGCTAGTGTTTGTGACTGCATGCAAGGGGGCAAGTGTGTGTGTGTGTGTGTGTGTGTGTGTGTGTGTGTGTGTGTGTGTGTGTGTGTGTGTGTGTGTGTGTGTGTATGTGTGTGACTGCAAACAAGGGGCAAGTGTGTGTGTGTGACTGCATGCAAGGGGGCTAGTGTGTGTGTGTGTGTGACTGCATGCAAGGGGGCTAGTGTCTGTGTGTGACTGCATGCAAGGGGGCTAGTGTGTGTGTGTGACTGCAAGCAAGGGGGCTATTGTGTGTATGTGTGTGACTGCAAGCCAGGGGGCTAGTGTGTGTGTGTGTGTGAGAGACTGCAAACAAGGGGGCAAGTGTGTGTCTGTGTGTGAGAGAGTACAAGCAAGGGGTCAAGTGTGTGTGTGGGAGACTGCAAGCAAGGGGGCAAGTCTGTCTTGTGTATGTGACTGTGAGACTGCAAGTAAGGCTTCTTGTGTTTGGATTGTTCTCTCAAAATTTGTGGTTTTCTGTCAAATTTTTTTGGAATAAAGTCACTAAATGAGACAGAGTTTCAGCCTTCATAACCTTCAGAAAAATGCATGCTAAAACAAAACCTGTTCAATGATTCAATCAACTGTGTCAGTTTATACAAGCTAAATTTTTAATACTGTTTAGATGTCGCCCCACATATATTTTGCCTTGTCCAGATTTCCTGTATTAACTGGTTGCTAGGTACATGCAAATTGCTTTATAGAATTAGGCATATCGCAACCTCTCAACTGTCCCTGCATTTGGCTCTAAATGTTGCTCTTCTCCTATTAATCCCTCCCCAGAAATGTCAGTTTTGGAAGAAAACATGGAGGGTTTACAATTAACTGTAATAATCCAATTAAGGAAATGAAACTTTCATTTCATAAATGCATGTTTTTTTTTTTTTTAGTCAGCTGCTCAAGTTAGCAGTAAAAATTAAAAAATGGTGCCCCTTCTTTCCCAGGTTCACAGCTGTATTGTGTGGCTATGTTATCTTTTTGCATCACATTTTTTTTTGGGGGGGGGGGTTTGGGACAATTAGTGGCAAATGATTAACAGAATGCGGATAGAAAGAAATGAGACATTTCAGTTTCAGATTTAATACCCTTTATAAAATTTATACTAATGCAAGACCTACTATTTCATAATCTTTCTAAGTTTATAAGAGCAATAATCCTACTTCTAGTTGTGTCTTTGTCCCACTTCTATGTATGGCTTTGTCCTCATTTCTTGCGGTGAGGTTCATAGGTATGACACGTCAGGGCTATTACTGTCATCCAGAGACATTTCAAACAGTGACATACTTGTTGAGTCCAAATGCCCCATGGAGTGACTCTCAATGTGTCAAAGCAAGGCGAGGAGCAGTTATGCAGTGTAAATGTGCAGACTATCCCCCATTCCAAGGTAGACGCAAGTACTACAATGGCTTTTCATCTCTCCTTGATTTTGCATGATGTTCTGGTTTCTGTCATGTTTTTTATGCTGTTGATTTATGCTTATTAATCAAAGTGCCTGTTGCTGTACAATGCTGTAATGACCATCTGGTAAGACTGGTAATTTTGTCTCAGACTGTAAGATGCAAGTACGTTGCAATAAGCATACTGTTAAAGAATTGCGAACATTGAAAGCCTTTCTGTTGTTGCCATGCAGCGATTCCTTGCGTAACTGGATAACATATAAGCCAGGGGTACTGAAATGCATATGACAGTCTTTGTACTAAAGGCCAGGATTACATTATTTTACGAGCACATGACAGGATTTACCTGGAAACTACACAGAATGCCAATCTATATCATGTGTGGTCTTGTTTCATGTTTGCTTTTCTTTTTTAACTGTGATCATGTTTTCCCCATGAAACAAGTAGATAGCTGTGCTCAGGCAGCAGATTTTGTTTGGATAAGCAACATCTCTACAAGTGGGGGTATCGCAGAGATTGCTAGTTTCAGCATGGTATTTGTTTGTTACTTGGTAGTTTAATAAAGCTGAATATAAATTATAATTAGAGCTGGAGTACAAGGAAAAGAGGTTTGAGTTTAATGCTTCTTGTTTTTCGTAGACTTGATTTTGACTAGGCTTGTGACGGAAATGTTCCAAATTGGGTGGTATTGTCTTGATTGTTGATTGTTGCATGCATTTTGTTTCACTGTTTTCTGGAACGTTTTCAACAATTAAAACACCTGATAAAACTTCACTGTATTGTACAAGCAATATAATAAATATATATATCAGGAAGGTGTATTCAGGAACATGTTTGTTTCTTGTGCAAGGGATTTGTGATGTGAAAATAAACCAAACCTGAGGATAATGTCTGGCACGGGCTAAAAGTATTATCTTTGAATGTCGGTTTCAGAGCTGCTTCAATGTCCAGATTCTGACAGAAAGCAAGGGGTGTGTCTGTGTGTCTGTCTCAGTTTATACAAGATCAATTTTTAGTACCGTATAGATGTCCCCACACATACATTTTGCCTTGTCCAGATTTCCTGCATTAACAGGTTGCTAGGTACATGGAAATTGCTTTATAGAATTAGACATATCCCAACCTCTCAACTGTCCCTGCATTTGGCTCTAAATGTCGCTCTTCCCTTAATAATCCCTCCACAGAAATGTTAATTGTGGAAGAAAACGAGGGTTTACAATTTTCTGTAATAATCCACTTATGGATTACTTTAATTTCAGAAATGCATGTTTTTTTTTTATTTTGTCAGCTGCTCAAGTTAGCAGTACTAATATTAAAAGGTGCCCCTTCTTTCCCTGGTTCCCAGCTGTATTGTGTGGCTATTTTATCTTTTTGCATCACATTTTTGGTCCATTTAACAAATTTGTGGGGTTTTTTTGGGGACAATTAGAGAACGAAGATAGAAAGAAATGACAGACATTTCAGTTTCAGACTTAATAGCCTTTGGAAAATTCATACTAATGCAAGACGTACTATTTCAAAATCTTTCACAGTTTATAAGCGCAATAATCCCACTTCTATTTGTGCCTTTGTCCCACTTCTATGTATGGCTTTGTCCTGATTTTTTGCGGTGAGGTTCATAGGTATGACATGTGTCTGGGCCATCGCTATCAGCCAGAGACATTTCAAATTGTGACATACTTATGTCCAACTGGCACATGTACTGGCTCTCAATGTGTCAGAGCAAGGCCAGGAGCAGTTATGCAGTGTAAATGTGCATAGTATCCCCCCTTCCAAGGTAGACACAAATACAATGGCTTTTCATCTCTTCTTGATTTTGCACGATTTTCTGGTTTCTTTAGTCTTTATACTGTTGATTTATGCTTATTAATCAAAGTGCCTGTTGCTCTGTGTTTAAGTAGCAATGCTGTAATGACCATCTGGTAAGACTGGTAATCTTATCTGAGACTGTAGGATGCAAGTACGTTCCAATAAGCATACTGTTAAAGAATTGCCAACTTTGAAAGCCTTTCGGTTGTTGCCATGCAGAGAATACTTGCGTCACTAGATAACATAAGCCTGGGGTATTGAAATGCATATGACTGTCTTTGTACTAAAAGACAGGATTACATTATTTTAAGAGCTCATTACAGGATTTATCTGCAAACTAAATAGAATGCCAATCAATGTGTGGTCCATATCCTGTGCAGTAATCCTTTAAGCAGTGTATTGTGAGCTTGTTTCCTGTTTGCTTATCAGTTTTTACTGTGATCATGGTTTCCCCATGAACACGTAACAGTTGTTGTCAGGCAGCAGATTTTTTTTTGGGATAAGCAACATTTCTACAAGTGGGGGAATCACATTGCTAGTTTCCGCATGTAACTTGGTAGTTTAATGAAGCTCAATATCAATTATAATTAGAACTGGAGTGCAAGGAGAAGTGGTTTGCATTTAGGGCTGCTTGTTTTGCTTAGACTTGATTTTGACTAGACTTGTGATTGAAATTTTCCAAATTGGCTGGTATTGTCTTTATTGGTGAATGCATTATGTTTCACTGTTTCCAGGAATGTTTTAAACAAAATTAAAACACCCAATAAAACTGTACTGCATTGTACAAGCAATACAATATAATCAGGAAGGTGTATTCAGTAATGTGTGTTTCTTGTGCAAGGGGTCTGATGTGAAAATAAACCAAACCTGAAGTTAATATCTGGCACGGGCTAAAATTATTATCTTTGAATGTCTGTTTTATTGCTGCCTCAATGTCCAGATTCTGACTGCAAGCAAGGGGCAAGTGTGTCTGTGTGTGTCTGTGTGAAGTGGGTGGAGTTTTAATTTCCTGACTATTAAAATCTGGTATGAAGAACAAACTGTGTACAAGAACAGACAATATGCAAACTACAATTCAAAGTTGTTTGTCAGGACCACCCAACAGATATCACTGACATATCTCTTTCTATAAATGGAGGGTGCTACATTGTGTCTTTGTGCTCTGGAAATAAAATTCTACATACTGATTTAATAACACGGTGTCATACTGGTGCATTTTGATTAGCAAGTATTACAGTTGCATTGAATGTTTGGAAAACTGAATACATGTACATATGTATGCCATGGCCCTATCTGCCAGCCCAAGGCTGAAGTTTCTACATTAGTTGCAAGAGTGAAATTCCTTTGAGGGTTTGAGAACAGTGTTAGTGTCATTTTCAAGGGCATGGGAACTGGAATGGCCAGCATGTTCACATTGTGGAACCATTGCTTTTGCCTAACAATGCCTCGAATGCAAAAATTTGTAGTCCTACAGTCTTGCCGCATGTTAACAGTACTTCACTCTCACTGCATAATTGTCTGTATTTTCACCCTACATTTGCCTATTACCACAATTGGTTCAAAGGACACGTAGGTCTACGTCTAGATTGGTTTTCTACCTGTGGCCTCTAATTCTTATGTTACATTTTAGTTCTGTTTTGTTGCAGTTGACCTTCCCATAACCATTACACTGTGTATTCTGTGTCTGGAAGATCATCTGCTTATATTTCTGCAACTGCATTCTATGTGATCATGGTATGCCTTCTGGACAGCTGATTTACGTAAATTCCCTCTTTTGTAATGTGATTACATGTCTTCTGATATATATAGTTATAGCTTACTTTGCCCATTACCAAACTGAAACACTGTCAATGGTGTCTTCAGTGAGGGTGATTGATTTTTCGTCCATTCTGCTATATATATATGGACGTATACATGCATGTGATATTGGGAACACTGAACACATGTATTTTTTCTGCATTGGAGATTTCTCATGCATTTCTTTTTGCTCTTCTCTCCCACATTGTAGCAATACTCATGGCAGGGCACAGTCAAATAAGTGCAAGACAGGGATATCAATTTGAGCCCAGGTATCGACCTGGAGAGCCAAGGAAGCAGCGCCATTCCTGCAACAGTGGTGAGAATGAACATCCTTCTCCGGACCCTGATTACAGCAGTCTGTCAACTATGACATGGTGCTTATGTGGCAAATGCACTATGATGACCACATCGCTCGAATGCCTATGTTGTGTGTCTTCCCCACGAGCAATTGAAAAATGGGCAGAAATAACTTCAGCATCAGGTCACACTGCATGCATAACTGTGCATCCACAGTTTGACTCGGCATGCCTTTATACACATGGTTTACAAACTATATTCAGGCTTCTGTGTCGGCGTAGAGGGCGTTACCAACCACCGCAGTGGACAAACAAATACGTTGTGTGTGTCTGTCTGGGCGTGTATGCATCTGTCTGGGCGTGTGTGCATCTGTCTGGGTGTCTGGGCGTGTGTGCGTCTGTCTGGGCATGTGTGCATCTGTCTGGGCGTGTGTGCGCCTTTCTGGGCGTGTGTGCACCTGTCTGGGCATGTGTGTGTGTCTGGGTGTGTGTGTGTCTGTGTCTGGGCATGTGTGTCTGTTTGTGTGTGTCTGGGTGTGTGTGTGTGTGTGTGTGTGTGTGTGTGTGTGTGTGTGTGTGTGTGTGTGTGTGTGTGTCTGGGCGTGTGTGTGTGTGTCTGGGCGTGTGTGTGTGTGTCTGGGTGTGTGTGTGTGTCTGGGAGTGTGTGTGTGGGTGTGTCTGGGCATGTGTGGGTGTGTCTGGGCGTGGGTATGTGTGGGCGTGTGTGTGTGTGTGTGTGTGTCTGGGCATGTGTGTGTTTGTGTGTATGGGCGTGTGTGTGTGTGTGTTTCTGGGCATGTGTGTGTCTGTGTGTATCTGTCTGTCTGTGTCTGTCTGTCAGTGTGTGTATGTGTGTCTGTCTGTGTGTATGTGTGTCTGTCTGGTTGTCTGACCACAGGAATGCTCTGTATTTCAGGTTGTGCCGGGTTGTGGCGTACCATGCATATGTGTTGTGGGTGCATAACAATCGAAGGCTGGGATTTGGTAATCGAATGGTGCATCCTGCTTGTGTAGTCTCGCGAATTCGAGCACAGTTTCCATGTGCAGATGATGATTCGTACACAGGATTTAAACCCTTTGAGGGACTATGGATTTATTCAGAACACTGACATGTCTATTAAAGTCTTATCACTATAGCTGTGCATTGTTGCTCACAACTGACAAAGGCTTTTACTTTTCAAATCCTGTATACCCTACCTTATTTTGAAATTTGTGCAGTAATAAAGTGTGTGAATCATTATGACTTGGATAAATAAGTATGTCCAATTAATAGAATCAAATGCCTTATCTAGATCTAGACTGATGAGTGATAATTCTTTTTTTTTATTTGCAAAATCTATTAAAGTTAAAAGTCTAATAGTATTATCCTGAACTTTTCTGTTCAGTATAAAACCTGTTTGATCATTGTTTATTAAAGTCGGCATCATTTGATTTAATCTGTTTGCTAAAATAGATGTAAATGTTTTATAATCTATATTTAATTTGGAGTCCTTATCTTGTTTTAAAATGGGAGAAATTAGTGAATATTTCCAAAAAGGACAAAGTTTGTCACTTATTTGAAATTCCTCAAGTGCTTTCATTAATATCTTCAAAGCGGAATCAGGGAAAATTTTATATAATTCACCTATTTTGCCATTCTAAAGGTGTTTTATTGATGACATTTTTTTTGTATGGGAATGGTCTAAAACTGATCTGGACATTTTTATTGATGTTCTTTCCAACAGTATCTCCTATCTGGACTTTGTAGTTCCTGGCTGCAGATTAGAAGTCTCTTTTGGAAACACCACTTTATAAGTGAATGAAAATTCTGGCTCACTCAGTTCAAATGTGTTTACAAAAAAGACCTACAGAAACAACTTTTTAGACTTTAATGGTCAATATCCTTTTTTTGTTAAGAAAAATGTTGTCAAGGGACAGTTTATCAGACTTTCCAGAATTGTAAGTGATGAAGAGATCTTTTGTACAGAATGTGAGTTTCTGTCACAAATGTTCTTCAATAGACATTACCTAAGACAGCTTGTACAAGACATTTGTGGTGAAGTGGCCTTAGAAAGACACAGTAAACCCAAACCCATCCTATTTTATGGTTTGAAAATAAGCATAAAATAGACCAAATTCTGCAAAAGACTGATAGAAACTGCAGCTTCCCTTTACCTACCTGCAGGGATATGGCAGCCATCAGGAAGGTTATCTGCAAGAACTGAAATATTATTAAAGCCCACGATTCTTTGAGCAATCCTTTAGGGACAGAACCTGTGTTTACATATAAAAAAACCACCATTTTGAAAGCTTCCTTTGAAAATAATGATCTGCGCTATTTATTAAGCCAACCCAGTAAAGTAAGTGATTGTGGCATATTTAATTGTGGCAAATGTATAGTGTACTCTGTAATGTGCATAAGAAATGTATTTAAATTTGTACACTATACTTTCCTTGTCTCTTTTAAAATACATTTTGATTGACATTCCTCCATGGTAGTTTACACAGCAGTCTGCAACACTTGTCCTGTATTATACATTGGGAAAATGATTAGAAGGCTTTCTGGTCAAGGTAAGGAACATTTGGCTGCTATTAGGAAAAAAATATGAAACCAACACATTAGGATGGCACAGTATTAGATGTCATGACTTTACTGGTTTTAAATTTCTAGTTTTAGAACAGAGTGATCAACTTTTGGTGACTTTGACACTTTTTCTGCAGCTAAAAGAACTCTGTTGGCAGTTACTTTTAAATGCTGAGATGGTTCCGGGGCTAAAAGAGAACTTGAATCTCAAATGTGCATTACGCTGGTTTGTATGAGCCTATTTGGACATAATATGTTTCTATTGGGTATTGATGTTGTCAACCATTTTTAAACAGTGTGCACTTGTTATATTACTTATTACACAGTTTTACTTTACAGTATAAGTGCTGATGAAGTTCTGACAACATTACAGAATGAAGGCGCTTAACAACCATTTCTCCTCAGTGTCGTTTCTCTTTTTTTATTTTTTGATATTTATAAAATCATTTTCGCGTATATATATATATATATATATATATATATATATATATATATATACGTGTGTGTGTGTGTGTGTATAGATAGATAGATAGATAGATACAGATTTATATATAGATATCTGTAGATATATATGATAGTTATCCAATAATTCCTCTTTTCCTATTTTTACACAAGAGGTCAGGATATTATATCAAGAGTAACCATCATCTAGAGCCAGTGTTAACACTGCCAGGTGGCTAGCCTTGCAGAGGTTGTTGTTCCATGCCACACATGTTCACTTACACCTATGGCCAATTTAGATTGTCCGATACACCTACTTCAAGTCTTTGGTATGCATAAAATGTTTTTGAATCCCAAAATGTACAAGCATACACACACACACACACACACACACACACACACACACACACACACACACACACACACACACACACACACACACACACAATACTAACCAGATACTAACACTGTTGTAGTTATTTATCTTGTTAGTGGACAGGCCACAATACATTTGCCACAACAAAAGTAAGGAACATTTGGCTGCTATTAGGAAAAAAATATGAAACCAACACATTAGGACGGCACAGTATTAGATGTCATGACTTTACTGGTTTTAAATTTCTAGTTTTAGAACAGAGTGATCAATTTTTGGTGTCTTTGACACTTTTCTGCAGTTAAAAGAACTCTTTTGGCAGTTACTTTTAAATGCTGAGATGGTTCCAGGGCTGAAAGAGAACTTGAATCTCAAATGTGCATTCCGCTGGTTTGTATGAACCTATTTGGACATGATATGTTTCTATTGGGTATTGATGTTGTCAACCATTTTTAAACAGTGTGCACTTGTTATATTACTTATTACACAGTTTTACTTTACAGTATAAGTGCTGATGAAGTTCTGACAACATTACAGAATGAAAGCGCTTAACAACCATTTCTCCTCAGTGTCGTTTCTCTTTTTTATTTTTTGATATATATAAAGTCATTTTCGCATATATATATATATATATATATATATATATATATATATATATATACGTGTGTGTGTGTATAGATAGATAGATAGATACAGATTTATATATAGATATCTGTAGATATATATGATAGTTATCCAATAATTCCTCTTTTCCTATTTTTACACAAGAGGTCAGGTTATTATATCAAGAGTAACCATCATCTAGAGCCAGTGTTAACACTGTCAGGTGGCTAGCCTTGCAGAGGTTATTGTTCCATGCCACACATGTTCACTTACACCTATGGCCAATTTAGATTGTCCAATACACCTACTTCAAGTCTTTGGTATGTATAAAAGGTTTTTGAATCCCAAAATGTACAAGCACACTCACACACACACACACACACACACACACACACACACACACACACACACACACACACACACACAATACTAACCAGTTACTAACACTGTTGTAGTTATTTATCTTGTTAGTGGACAGGCCACTTTTTCCCTTTGTCAGCCATAACCTAGTTATGAGAGAGAATCAATTAAAGTTTGTTAAAGTATTTTGTGAAAACAGTTTACAAATAAAAAATGTATATAATCAGTTATGCAAATAACAGGAGCTTCACCCCGTGTCACCTTACTAATGCACTGTAACCCTAATCCCTCCCCAACACCTGTCCCTAACTCTTAACTTCAACTCTTAGAAACCTTAGAAATATCTTTCTATAACATTGCCACTGCACAAAACACTCAGACACTGTCACATAAGCAGCACAATCACACAACACCAAATCTGTCCCCTTTCCTAGTCTCATTCACAAACAGTTGTACACAAACGTCTACCCCAATGCCATAACTTTCATTATATACAGATGTTTTAGATTCATATATGAATATTTTGACATTAAAATTCAAAACCTACTCTCACCTTGCCCACATGCACTCCTTCCCTACTTTTCCCATTTTCAACATAATCACTCATCAATGAGTGCTCTTAACACATTTCCCAGAACTGATTATCCAATAGAGTGAGCAGTACCTACCTATATATATATATATATATATATATATGTGTGTGTGTGTGTGTGTGTGTGTGTGTATTTATACATAAAAACGCAGGCACACACACACACACACACACACACACACACACATGTGTGCGCACACAAACAGATACACACACTTTCCAGAGAGAACACGAGAACATACAGGGTCATCAATTCCAGTTGTTATAGACCACGTAATTATATATACTAATCCCAAAGTTGAAGAACTAGGAGAAACAAAATTTGAGTCACTCCAATTACATCGTAGAAATGGCAGTCATTTATTTCACACTAAACATATAGCCTGAGAGTTACAAGAGGAAATGAAGAAATCCAGCGAAGATATGGATGAACTGTGAGAGAGAAGATCTGCAGAAGTCAGGCATGAATTTTAAAGAAAGAAGAGTGGTTATGAGAAAGTTTGTAAAAATTTGGAAAAAGAGTGAGTAAGAGAGTCTCAGCCAAACAAATGACTGGTGCCAGAAACATGGCCTCAAGTTGAATATCAAAAAATACATCATCATCATCCCCTTTGGGGAGAGTGACGTCCCCACAAATTATCAGATTAATAACAATGTTCTAAGCACGTAATCAGTTGTGAAGGATTTGGGCACCCAGATTGATAGAAACCTGACTTTTGATCACCATGTTGCTTCCATTGTATGGGAAGCTTTCTACTTGGCCCACCTCATAAATAAAGGTATCTCATCCAGGGACAAGAAGGTCATAACATCCCTGTATTCTTCCCTTATAAGGCCTATTATTGAGTACAACACCCCGTTTGGCATGTACCTCGCAAAGCACATGCAGCCGCTGGAGAGACCACAGAGATTCCTCACCAGGAGAATCTACAGCCTCAAAAATCTACCATGCACAGATAGGCTAAATGCCCCATCCCTCTTCTCAGTTTCATATACACTCCTCAGAGGTGACCTCTGTCTGGCATACTAGATGATCCTTACCTTGATGGGAATGCTGCATATCCGTAAATCAAGCTCCACTCAACATGGTCTGTGACATCAGTAGGACTTAAGAGTTCATATATATATATATATATATATATATATATATATATATATATATATGTGTGTGTGTGTGTGTGTGTATATATATATATATATATATATATATATATATATATATATATATATATATAAAAAGTTTATAATGAATAATTGTTGGTGAGTTTGATCAAAACACAAAACATAGATCAAACCACGGTATTACCATTGTCAGTAAAAAGAAATGTAAACCAAATGGTTACATCTGAGATTACCAAAAGAAAAACAACTTTAAGAGGGAAATTAAATAGACTAACTCCATTTTCACAAACATGAAAAAAAAAATAAAAGCCCTGGAATTATGTAGCATTCAATATAATAAACTTTGACTTTTATATAGTTCGATCAAATGTACCACCAAAGAAAAAACCCCAGAGTTTCAGCACAAGATAAAATGTGTGCAAGGATAAGTTACATAACACTCGTGGATATCATAAGATCATAGGATCATAGGTCATTACTAGGATAATACAAGCCTAGCCATGTATTGCTCTTGTTTCCATGATTAGCACCTATTGCCCCTGTCCAAGAGGGGCACAGGTGGAACCCCTGGGATGAATTTATGGTTATCTATCCAATTGTCCAGATTGCACTTGAAGAGGGCCAAAGAGATGCTCTTCTTTGCATGAATTGGGAGTCTGTTACACAGGTTTGGTAACCTCTGGGAGACAAATCTGTTCCTATAGCAGGTTCTATTAATGTTATATACCAGGTTAGGGTATTTAGAATGAGTAATCCGTGAGCCATTGTACTAACGGATATGCATCATTTCCAATAAAGCAGTCAGCGATTGCCTTATACACAAGGCAGAGATTGCCTCTGAGTAGCCTGTATGAAACGGAGTAAAGTGAAAATGATTTCAGTCGCTCCACATAGGACAGATGCTGAATACCTTGAATTCTTTTTGTGAATAACTTTTATGGTCTCTCCAATTGCTGCAGGTGCTTGGAGAGGTACATATCAAAATGGGGGTTGTACTCAATTATTGGCCTGATGAAGGACACAGGGAGGTTATAACTTCTTTTTTTCTGGTGGCAATGCCCTTAATTATGAAATGAACAATATATAATGCCCTTCTTCTTCTTACCATTGTGGAGACATGGTGATCAAAGCTAAGGTTGCTGTCAACTTGTGTGCCCAAGGCTGTCACTACTGAGTGCATGCTTAGGGTGTTTCTGTTGATGTGGTAGTTAGCCAGAACATTGCTCTTACTGAAACAGATGACAATACATTTATTTGCATTGAGTGTAAGACTGTGACTTTGGCACCAAGCATTTGCTTGTGTAAGACACTCTTGTAGGATGTTAACATCATTTGGGGATTCTATGACTGCTCCCAGTTTGCAGTCGTCAGCAAACTTTGTCAGCTACAGACCTTTAGTTTTTGCTTGTACTTTGGAGAAATAGATTCCAAACAGTAGAGGTTCCAGGACTGATCCCTGTGGAACACCACTAGTTCTGAGTCTGCTGTTGGAGTTGGATTCCCCTATGTTGACTGTATGGGTCCTATCGGTGAGACTGTTAGTGACCCACCTGACAATATAAGGGTTGTTACTAATTGGTAAGTTTGTCAATAATGCCTGAGTGGGGAATAGTGTCAGAAGCATTGGCCAAGTCCAGGTAGGCTGTATGCACAGTTTTCCCCTCATCCAGGGTGCTGGTGACTATCTCAAAGTAGTCCACCAGGTTTAGCAAGCATGGTCTCTCTTTGACAGAGCCTAACTCTGTAGTGTCAAGTGTTTGGAGATTACCTGTATCTTTGTTGATAAACTCCATGATGAGTCACTCCATGGCCTTGCAGATAAGGCTAGTCAGGCTAATAGGTCAATAGTTCATGGGGTCAGTGAATGCACCACCTTTGTGCAAGGGGATAACGGTGGCCATTTTCTATACAGCTGGGATAAAGCTGGTGCTAATACTGTGACTGCTGCTGAGATGTTATCAGGTCCCATAAATGCTGTGTTTTTGACCTTATGACCTACTCTCTAGAGATACAGGGTGGAGGACAGGTAGAAGAGATGTCATGAGGTATGTGCGGTGGGGACAGGGGAGTGAAGTTTTCACAGCACCTGTCAGCTAGCATGTTTACAATGTCCACAGGCTCAGTGTATGTGGTATCATTAACTACCAGTTTTGTGCAAATCTGCATCTTACCTTTTAGGCTACGAATGTAACTAAAGAATGCCTTGTGATTGTCTTTAGTTGAGGATGCTTATTTTGATTCATAGCTTGCTTTGGAGGACTTCACAAGAAGTCTTATATGGTTGTTTAAGCTAAGGAGGGAGTGTTTCCAGTTTAGGGCCTGTTCCCTCTAAATTTTGGATGACAATTTCTTCCTCTTGCTGTAAAGCGTGTTAATGGCAGTTGTCCACCAGGCAGGTATGCACTTCCATGAAGAGCTTGTTTTGGTTCTATCTGGTATGGGCACATTAATGCAGTTATACAGGTGTTTGCAAAAAGCATTGGTTTAGGACTCTGCATACTTGCCAGTTCCATCTCAGAGGGAGGTACAGTGAAACTATTTATACCATCCCTGTAGAATAACAAGTGTGTTGTACCTTTACGAAGCATTTCCAAGATCTGTGTTTGCATATAAATACCAAGCACATGTTAGCTTCAGTGCCATTTTGAAGGTGCATCCAGCAGGTTAACATCTATGTGCATGATAGCTAATCTGTTTATAAGTTAAAATTACTTAACCTCATTTATGATGTGTCTGCATACAATAAAGCTGTTTGAACAAGAATACACGATGCTCACTTGTTTTATCCTGAACAGGCGAGTGACATGGTGTCAGAACCGGGATTGCACAGACTATTCTTCAGAGCCATGAGGTGCAGAGGTAATGATGAAGGCCAATGCTTTTTTTGTAAGCAAAAAGGTGGTGGTACGCATATGTTGCATCATTTGGTTCAATCTCCTGCCCTGCCCAGTCCCATCCTTGCCTCACCCAGCCCCACCTCCTGCCCCCCCCAATCCCGACACCCCCCCAAATACTTCATTTTTTTCTGCAAATCCTTGTTCATAAAAAAATAAATAAATAAATAAAATCTTCTCTCTTAATAATCTGAGTGCCCCTTATATAAAAAAACGTATACATCTCTTTTTCCAGGTTGTTATAGTCCTGTGTGTTTAATCGGTGTGGCTCCACTATGAAAGAACATTCATTTGCCTTTTGGTTCATTATACTGTTTTATACATAACATATTTATATCATGAGCTCTTTTTCCCTTGGCTGATTTGCTTCTATTCATTTTATGTGCCTTATCCCTCTGGCTCACTAAATGTAGTCTGAATGTGGTGACTGGTAAATTCCAATATGACAAAAATTGCGAAGTTAAACAATCAAAAAAAAATGAAGCAATACAACTAGAAATGAGTCTGCATGCTGTCAGACTACTACAGACAAATACTAAAAACAATTTATTCCACTACATATTAATGCAAAGCGGGAGGGAACTCTCCCTGTACACTACGCCTGCAAACATCTATGCACTATTATCTAGTTCATGTCAGTGTCATAACAAGGAACAACTGCAGAAATGGAATTGTATAGTACAGCCCTAATGAAACTAATCAAAGCATGTCCCAGGGACAACTGTATCAAATCTGAATGATTTCATTCCACACAAGTTATCAAATTAAAATAAAGAAAACAATAAAATACTGCTTGACATTTGGCATTGCATAAAACCAGAAGTAATGCTAATAACTCTAACATCCCACTTAAAACGTGCATTATATTCTACTATGCCTAATAAGTGAATTAGTTTTTCCAAAAGTATGGTATATAATGTCACAACATCACAATCACAATCACATGGCCATTCTGCCTCTAACTGTACTCATTACAATGCAAAATGGTTACAGAAATTTTCCCAGCTTCTTCTGAGTGAAATACAATCTTCGGGGTGCAAGGGAGCAAGAAAGGCTCACTACAGCAAAAAGCCACTACATTTTCATACTTGTTTAATGAGCATGCACTGAATAACACTGATAAACAAACCACTGATTATTTTAGAAGATAGAATTGTCACTTTCACAATTCCACTTACAAAGCATATTAAATTCAGTTTAGAAAACAAAAATAATTATTTTGGGCAGCATGGCACTTTGATTTAGCATCTGAAAACAATATATACCAGTTCAGAACTAAAGAAATTGAAATTAAAAGAGGTGAAGCAGAATGTGGCATAAAACAAATACTGTGCTGTACAGTATAGACAGGTGCATATTGAGAAATAACAGCTATTTAAGCAGGATATATACTTACACGCACACACCTACTTATAGGTTCATAGGTTCATAGGTTCATACTAGGCTATCTGCCCGAGGGCATTTACAAGCCTAGCCCATAGTTTTGTGGCTTACGCCACCCCTTTAGTATGGGGAACTATACCCATTATTTTGCTGTGCCTCTGTTGAGCAGTGACACTGAGGTAATCCCTGGGGTATATCTGCGATCTCCCATCCATTGGTCAAGATTTCTCTTGAACAAGGCCAGCGAGGTGCTCTGCCTCACATATACCATGATTTTATTCCACAGCATAGGGAGTCTTTGGGTGATGAATCTATCCCTCCAGCACGTCCTATTAATAGCCGTGTCGAGGTTTAAGTCTCCCGCCCTTGTGGCTCTGACGGATCTAGATTTTTTGAGGTGAAGCATATTCATCAAATCTGGGTTTGACATGGCCTTGTATGTTAGGCAAAGGTCACCTCTGAGCAAGCGGTAAGTGACTGAATAGAGCTGGAGTTCTTTCAGTCGGGCAGCATAGGACAGATGTTTGAGACCCTTTATCCTTTTGGTGAGGAACTTTTGTGGCCTCTCCAGCTGCTGCAAGTGTCGGGTCAGATACATTCTGAATGGGGCATTGTACTCAATCATTGGTCTGATGAGTGATGAGTATAGGGAGACTATGACCTCCCTTGATCTAGATGAGAATCCCTTCATGATAAGGTGGGCAATGTAGAAGGTCTTCCTAACTACTTTAGCTACATGGGTGTCGAATGACAGACTACTATCAACCTGGGTCCCCAGGTCCCTGATAACTTCTTCTGTACTCAGTGGATTGCCACCTATTTGGTAGCTAGGGGTAACCTTGTTTTTCCCGAAGGGTATGACTATGCATTTTTGGCATTTAACTTTAGGCCATGGCTCTGGCACCAGTTATCTGTTTCTGTGAGACCCTTCTGAAGGATATCTGTGTCAGATGTGTTTTCTACTATGGCCCAGTTTGCAGTCATCTGCAAACTTTGTCAGCCATAACCCTCCTGTGTTTGCTTGTACTTGGAAAAGTAGATGCCAAACAAGAGTGGGCCCAGGACTGAGCCCTGTGGTACACCACTTGTGACAGGCTTTGAGTCTGACATGGCGCCAGCAACTCTGACCCTGTGGGTTCTGTCACTCAGCCAGTTTGCAACCCATCTTGTGATGTATGGGTTAACATTTAAGCTGATGAGTTTTTCAATGATACCCGAGTGGGGTATTGTATCAAAGGCCTTCGCCAGATCGAGGTAGGCTGTATGGACTGCCTTTCCCTCATCAATGGCTTTGGTGACTGTTTCAAAAGTCAACCAAGTTTAGAAGGCATGATCTGCCTTTGACAAAGCCAAACTGGGATGGATCCAAAGTCTGCAAATTCCCTATGTCTTTATTTATGAGGTCCATTATGATCCTCTCCATGGCTTTGCAGATAAGGCTTGTCAAGCTAATGGGCCGGTAATTTCCAGGGTCGGTGGAGGCACCGCCTTTGTGAAGTGGGACCACAGTTGCAGTGCGCCACTCCCTGGGTACGTATCCAGAGGTAAGACTATGATTAAACAGCTGTCCTAGCTGTGGGTTTAATTCCTCGTTGAGTTCGTGGAGCACACAGCCGGGGACACCATCAGGTCCCATGGATGCTGTGTTTTTTGCTTTGGAGAGAGCAGTTCTCACTTGGGCGTTGGAGATGTTTTTTTTTCAAAAAACTTTTTATTGAATTTTTAACAATACAGAAATATAACAGCAACAGCAAAATTAGAATACATATTAAAAATGAAACATTAGGAGATATTTATGATGACACAATTTTGTAAGATGAATGTTTTGTCTCAATGCAGTTTGAGAACATACACTTAACTATCTACATCATATACAAATGTTAACCAAAGAATATATCAAAGTAAGTATTGATCTAAGATAAAAATAAGTATAAGGATATAAGTGAGACTGAGGTCTTCAAATCCCAAAAGGAGGGTGGCCATCTATACACTATTAATAATATGTAACACCTTTTCTATAGCTTTGTTAATATGTGTCGACTTCTTGGGACTTTTCACTATCATTTTCTGCGCACTGATGTATGCATGGGCTAGAATTTTAAAATTATTCCAATTCAGTTTAGTACGATCTAGCCAATTTTGGGTGATATATAATTTTATAAGTGAACATATGTATATTAGCACTTGCATGTCCAATTTAGAGAGATAAATATTTGGTAAGTGTAGTAATGCAGTCTCCCAAGATAAGGTGGATTTATGATAACCCATTTTCTGTAAACGGACTTTTAGGGAGGTCCAAAGTTTGTGTGAATGATGACAAGACCAAAAGATGTGTAAAAGATCTGCATTAGGATGTGAACAACAAGAACATGAGGGCGATTTATTAGCATCAAATTTGTTAAGTTTAGAAGGAGTGAAATATGCATTATTGTTAATCATTAGTTGAGTGTAAAAGAGTTTTTTGAAGGGCGAGTATTCTAATGTATTTTTGATAGCTGAGAGTTTCTGATTTATAGATATGTGAGAGTTGTGTTTGTCCCAATAAGTAGAAAAAAGACATACTGTATTATGAATTATTTGATTTATAAGATTATAAGATTTAGATAACATTTTCTCTGGAAGCGTGAGGACTTGTATAATCACTTTATAGTTAGTGATATCAGTGTTATCTACATTGATGTGTAAAAACTTAGCATTAATAACATCTCTCAATTGACGTAAAATGGTTAGATAATTAGTGTTAACCTTGAGAATTTTGCGTATATTAGAGAGAGTTTCATTCTTGTACTGTATCAGATCCCAAACAGTGAGATCCTTAATCAGGGGAAAATTTGAAAGATTAAAAGAAATATTGTCTAAGTTAATATTAGGGTTTAAATGGAGAGGTTGCATTAATTGAAATATATTTTCTAAATTTACAAGTTTTAACAGTTCTTGAAAAGCAATAATTTTTTGTTTTGGAGAGTTAGGAATTTTTAACTTATTCATGACACCTAATGAAAGGAAAGGAAGAGCTAGTGGATTGATATTTTTAGTTAAAATATGTTGATACCATAATTTTGTCCAAATAGGATACTGACTATACTTCTCAGTATTTATATTTAAGATAAATAATAGTTTATTGGCCGAGATAATCAAGTAGTAAATATGAAAATTGGGAAGACCAAGTCCTCCCCTATTTTTAGGTGAGATTAACTTAATGTAAGAAATTCTTACTGATTTAGGAAACCATAAGAAGTTAGCCAGAGTTTTATTGATTTTTGAGAAAAAAGATTTTGGAATCAGCTGATCCACAGCATTGAATTGAAATAACAATCTGGGAAGAATATTCATTTTTATTATAGCTGCTTTTGATAAAAGTGATAGATTTAGCAATTTCCATCTATTCAAGTCAAGTATAATCAATGACCATACTTTAGCTAGATTATTATGAAATGTGGAGAGACCATTATGATTTATATGAATCCCCAGATATTTGAAATTCTGAACTATCCGGAAAGTGGAGTCAGGAAACAAATATGACTTGTGAGCAAGTGGATTTATGGGAAGAATATGTGTTTTTTGAGTGTTAATCTGATATCCAGAGACCTCTGAGAATTTTTCAATGGAACAAATTAGTTTAGAAAAATCTGAGCAGGGTGTTTGAAAATATAATATAAGATCGTCTGCAAAAGCGGACAAACAAACTTTAGTGTTAAAAATTCTAGGAATATTATGGAAGGTATTTTGTGTTATATATAATAATAGGGGTTCTATATACAAATTAAATAGAAAAGGAGATAACGGGCATCCTTGCTTTGTGCCATTAATGATCTTTATATTTTTGGATATTTTCCTATTGATATAAAGAAAAGTATAAGAGTTTTTATATAGCGTTTTAATAGAGTCTATGTAAGTAGATGGTATATTGAAACAAGACATAATGTGAAACAGAAAGTCCCAGTTAACCCTATCAAAAGCCTTAGCGGCGTCAAGAATTAATGCATACATAGGATTTGAGTTATTTTTGGTAAAGTGAATAAGAGCATCAATTGTCAAGGTATTATCCCATGAATGTCTATGTGACATAAAGCCCGCTTGTTCCGAAGAAATTAAAAATGGTAAAACATTTTTTAGTCTAGAAGCAAGTAAAGAGGCTAAGATTTTAATATCAATGTTAATCACAGAGATAGGCCTATAATTATTAGGATCAGTTTTTCTTTGTCTCTTTTCAAAATTAAAATGGTTTTTGAGGTATTCCAATACAAATCAGATATACCATAAATCATTATATAATTAAAAATTTCAAAAAGAAGGGGTGAAAGCTCAGATGAGTAAGTTTTAAAAAATTCAGGTGTGAAGCCATCTGGTCCCGGAGATTTACTAGTCTTAAGTCTACTAATAGCTTCCGATATTTCTTTAATAGTCAATGGGGCAGAGAGTGTGTTTTTTTGTTGATCATTTAACCTAGGAAATTTAATAGAAGACGCAAAGTTCACTATATGCTGTTTACCCCTAGGGTTATTTTCCTTTGAGTATATCTCTGAGAACAATGATGTAAAAAGCTGCATAATTTCCAAATCAGTGTTGTAACTCTTGTTGTTATATTTTAGTGACGAAATTCTAGGAAGAGATTGATTACCTTTAATTATTCTGGCTAACACTTTAGAAGGAACCTGTGCCCATTCAGAGTATGTAGCTAATAACCTTTGCTCCGAAATGGTAAGGTTATGTTGATGTAGAAGCAATAATTCTTTTTGGGAACTCAATAATAGTTCATATGTAGAGGAATCGGGACATATTCTGTATTGATTTTCCAAATTTTGAATTTTTGATTTTAATTGTAATTCTTTATTTCTATATTGTTTTTTAAAATATGATGCTTTGTTAATTAATATACCTCTAAGAGTTGCCTTGCGTGCGCCCAATTGTATATCTAAAGGAATATCTGATGTGACTAGATTAAGATATGTTTCTTTTATTGTTTCAGTTATTAATTTATGTGTATTTTCATTTGAAAGTAAATTATTATTCAATGTCCAACTATTATATGAAGATAATTTTGGTGTATGTGAGGCCAAACTAATTCCAAGAGATATTCTGGAGTGGTCAGAAAAAATCTAGGTTCAAGAGAGTAATTAATCTTCCTATGAGTAAGACAGTTAGAAATAAGAAAAAAAATCTAATCTTGACCATGATTTATAGCATTTTGAGTAATATGTGAAAAAGTCTTTTTTATCATACTGTGTTATGAGAGAGATAGGGTCTGTAAGGTTTAAATCTATTATTATTTCTTCCAAAGCAATGGATGCTTGAAAGTTGTACGAGGAGGATCTACTAGTACGGTCAGTGTCAGGATTAATGATAGCATTCCAATCCCCCCCCAGAACAAAATAATGATCTTTAAAAGAAGATAGAATATTATATATTTGTATAAAGAAGATATGTTGTTGTTCACAAGGGCCATAAAGATTAAAGAATATAACTGGCTTGTCAATGTTATAAAAACAGGAAATAATGTAACACCATCTTCCATTCACATCATATTTCACGTCAGAAATAGTTCCCTGAAATTTGTTTTTAATTATAATGGCTACCCCGCTTGATTTTGTACTATTACCAGCTGCTACTATCATTTTAATCCATTTCTTGTTTTTTTCTTTATCGAAGTCTTCTCTAGTTAGGTGTGTCTCTTGTAAGAAGCAAATATTAGCCTGGGATTTAAATAACAGATGAAATAGTAGGGATCTCTTGTTTTTATTTTGTAATCCTCTCACATTCCATGAGTCAATATTTAATGTCATAATATTAAATAGAGATAGATATATAACATATAACTAAGATTTGACAAAATGTAATATTAACTATAAACCTCAGTACCTTATACTTGTTATATTGTATCATAATGTCTCCCTAAAAAAATTGTTTTAAAGATTCTGAAATATTTCTTCCCAAGTACCCCGGTGCCTAGCCACCCATCCCCTACTAGAGAAGAAAAATAAAAATGAATTAAGTAAATGAATTTGGTTAACATTTTCAATGTCAATTGCAATGTATAAACATAATAAACTTTATATACATGCTTAACTAAACAAAAAATCCTTATTGTAATATCAAACATATTTACATATATAACTGAAATCAAGATGCCCAACATGCTCAATCCCTACTCACTTATTAATTATATAAGCTCCAATTTTGAGTAAAATATATAGCAAATTAAAGAAATTCCTCAACATTGTAATCCAGATATTAAAATGAATCAAGTTTATATATATATTACCATATATGAAAAGTATAAGGAAAATAAATTTGATATTACCCCATATATATAATACTTGCTGTACAAACTAATATTGATTGTATCAAAGATAGATTGATGTTTTGACTATGTATAAGATAGCCATATATATAGCAGAACAAGATGTATTAAATTCAAGCAAATAATTAAACAGTAAAAACATCATGTTTCATTTTGGTGATATTTGTGAACAGTTATAACAGTAATGTCTAACTCAGAGTGTAAACATATGAAACATAGTTCTGAAAAACATTCATGGCTGTACCCCCAGGAGCACCTTTCAACTTTCAGTCCCAGAATAAATAAATGTGTCATTATAAAATTATATAATTGAGAGACATTTCTTAAATTAAAAAAAAAAAAACAGTAAACTATTAATAAATGCACTCCACCATTCTTCTGTATGTACACTTAAAATAATTTAAACAGAACAATTACCCTTTAGCGTGTACATGTTTTTATTGTGACTGCTGTTTTTTGAGTTATATGTCTTCGTTTACACTTGCCATTCCGTGACTATATCTCGCTTAGTACAATATAGATTTTGTATAATTTCTTGTATAAATTTTATATAATATCTATATGTGGAGCTTTTCTCCCAGTGCCTCTGCTAAAAATGGGGTTTATCCCAGTCGGACTTTCCTGGTAAACAAATGTAAAATAAATAAAGTAAGTATATCTGAATACCATTTATGACTTCCTTGTTGCTGAATATCTGGGTTATGAGTTGTATATGCAGTCAGAAACCTGCATACCTGATGCATATTTCTTTCAAAGAGTTTCCCATCAACAAATATTGACTTTCCTCTTTTGGGAAGCAGTGTTAAAGAAGTGAGAAGCACACACATTTCTCTGTAGCACGGAGCATAAAGATAGGTATCTTTTTAACAACTGTGGTATTTGCAATTTTTGTTTGCTTGTTTCTGTTTAGACAGGGCATGTTCCCACAAGATAACTTTTCTGAGAAGTAACGTTGATAAGTACTAACATCACAGATTATGTTTGCGACATGATTGCCATAAGGAAGTGCTGCAAAGCTTTATGACAGTAAGAATTGCAGCGCACCCCTGCTCCGTGAACCACATTTGTAATGAGAGCAGGCACAATCTGGTGTAGGCAGCACAAATGACATTTTAACTTGTCGATTTGAGAAATGTAACAGACACTTTTTCTGAAGTTCAAGCTGTAACTTTCAGAAGTGATTTGGAATCTCCCAGACACATTATTGTTGTGTTTTAATGAATATGGTTATGCAAAGAGTGACCTGGGGTGATACTTATCTTGTGAGACTGAGGTGTTCAAAGCTATAATGATCAGTTAGTATCTAAGTAAACAATGTTTTTCTGCAGAATTATTTGGTTCAGATTTCTCTGTATGAAATGGTAGTTTCACAAGCACTCCAGTCACCAACTTTCTGAGTTTCAGAACATTTAGTATATTTTGTCTTGGAGAAGGTGACAAGACTGAATCTTGTATTGTCTTCTTAGGGTATTAACAATGATGGCTAAAAAGCTTCCTCATTTTAAGTCCTATATAAAGGCTTCCTGTTTCTCTTATACATTTGAGAATCAGAACTTTTTATGTTACAGGACCTTGGTTTTTCAGCTTGACAAAGTTGCTAGAATATGATTATTTTGTGCAACTTCAATTTATTCTCCTTAAATTAGTCATGAAGCATTCCACTCATTTTTTATATGGTGGCTTGTCATATTGATATGGTCGGTTTATACTAAACCTTCTTGTTTTTGATGACATTTAGTTGGCTGGCTTTGAAGCCGTGATTAACACTTGACTAGTTATTTATAGATGTAGGATTATCTTTTCAGAGCATCCACTTGTACTATAGATGCGCTTCGTTTTTAGAATACTGAGTACTTTCTGTATTTTTTATGATATGGCTTTAAAATGTGTTGTAATTTTCAGATTATTTAAGATGAGGTGATTACACATGAGCGATTTGCGCTTTGGAGTGATTCACACAAAGGAACAACAGAAAAAAGTGGATGATTTAATGTGTGTGAATTAATGCACATTACATTTCAGAAGCTAGCTTTACATTAAAACTAGCGAGTATCCTCTGCAATGATGACGTCACCGCCGAGCTCCGTATCTACATGAAGGTGCGTGGCATAGTACAAACATCCGCTGATGAGAGAAATAGAAGATTTTCTCTCAGACCAGTCTCGAGAGTCGTAATATCTCCCTCCAAAATGTTTATGACTGAACTAGGGCACTGTAATTATTTAAACTAAAAAAAAACATGTACGCTATTTGGGGAAACATAAAAACATCTGCAATGCTAATTCAACTTTAAAAGCCATCACCATACTCGTGAAGAAGCATATATGCACATAACAAATCAGCATTTTTTCCTTTTCTTTAAGTAAAAAAAAGAAATATAATGTGTATATATATGTAGGCACTGTACACACTCTTGGCAGAAGCAGATATTGAAAAATAGATAACTCATACTGTCTGTAATAGCATAGCATTTATGAGAAAACTATCATATTAGCATTTAACTTGTTATAATTTAAACAAAACATAAAAACTAAATCTCAAAGCGTGAGGGAACCACAAGGCTTATTTAAGGGCTGAAAGCTGAGTTTGCATTTCTGACTTCACAATAAAGAAAGCAAAAACTCTTCCTGTTTTCTAAAGAGAAAAAAGAAGGAAAAAATATATTTGTGTATATATAAACATTTTGTATACCCTTAGTAAGAATATATTTCACAGTAAATTACACATATTATCTGTAGGAACATATCCTTTATAGGAAAAAAATATATATATTCATCACATTTGTACCCAAACAGATAAATGAAATGTTAGGAAATTGAATCCGGAAGCTTTTTAAATGCTTTAAAAAAAACATCTTTTGCTCCCTTAGGATCAGAACACATAAACCTTTTTTCATTAAATGTAAAGGACAAGGTATTTGGATAAGACATGCGAAATCTTATCCCTCTTTTTATTAGGTCTGCACAATAGGGAGAAAGTTTTTGTCTGTTTAGTTTTATTTGAGGAGGAAAATCCTGTGAGAATGACAACTTATGTGATTTCCATATAAACTGTTTTTTACTTTTAGCTGCTTGCAAGATTTGAAAAGCATCTTGGAAATTTAATAATTTTGTATATATTATCCTTGGTGAAGAAGCATCTTGACTTGCACGTAGTGCTCTGTGTGCTCTCTCAACAGTTATATTTTTTGAGGATGCTTCACAGTTTAGTAATGCCTCAAAAATACTCTTGGACACAGACAGCAGATTATTTTTATCAAAAGATTCTGGCAGACCACGAATAATAATGTTGTTTCTGCGGCTCCTGGCTTCTAAGTCTATCAATTTAGATTGTATTTCAGAAATAGCTTTATCTTTAGACTTTAAATCACTTTTCAATGACTCAATTTTTATCTCCAAAGCTGAATTACTGTTTTCAATAGTACTCATTCTGTCATTTATTTGCTTTAAAGTATTACCAAAGTCAGTAAATTTTTCTGAGAAGTTCTGAATAGCACTTTGTATAGGCTTTAATGCTAGCTTTAGCTCATCTAAATAAAAGTTTGAGTCATTTAATTCTTTGTTACTTACTTTGGCAGGTTCAGGAGAATTTTTGGATGTTCTCAATCTTTTGGAAGTGGTATCTTTTTCAGGTGAGTGCACTGAAGAAAATTTGGCCTTCGTGGACTGAGCATCCATAGACTCCGATTTAGTAGCCATGCCCAGAGATTAGATGTTGTTACCAGGGTGACAAGTTCCAGGAAAATTCTGAAGCAGCAGGTGCCCAAATCAGATAACACCACAAACTGTTCTGAGGTAAAATATGTCACAAAATAAAATTTCCAAAGGTAAAAATATTCCAAATATATGTAGAAAGCTTTGTAGAATCCTTTTATGAAAAAAACTGAGGAAAAATGTTAATCCCAAGTTGTAAAAAAATAGAGATGTTACAAATCTGTGAGGAGCTCAAAGAATAGGGACTAGTCTAGTCGGCAGCCATCTTGGAATCACGTTGGAGATGTTTGGGGGGCTGCAATCGCTTGGTATAGATATCTCTCCTTTTGGGGGGGAGAAGTTTGCACTGAACCTGTCAGCCAGTATGTTGGCAATGTCTGTAGGATCAGTAATCTTCACATCATTTTGAACTAGTTCTGAGCATATCTGGGAGTTTCCTCCCAGGTTTCTAACATAGCTAAAGAAGGCCTTATGATTGTCTTTTGAGTCTTTAGCTATTTTTCTCTCAAAATTTGCTTTGGATGATTTTATGAGAGCTCTTAGTTTTTACTTATAGTGATCAAGGGTGTCTTACCTTTTAAGGATTTTGCTCTATCTTGTAGTAGCTTCCTCCTTTTGTTGTAGAGTTTGTTTATGGCTGGGGTCCACCAGAGTGGACGCTTGCCTTTGGTACAAAGAGTCTTTGTTTTGCTTGGGATTGCCTTATCCATGCAGTCCTGCAGGTGCTGGTAGAAGGCATTTGTAAGTGATTCAGCGGCTTGAGTACTGTTTTCCGTCGGCTCGGGGCCTTAAAGGAGACCACACTAGTCTTTAGAAGTGTGAAGTCGGCTTTCGAGAAGTTCTTTACTGTGGTCTTTTTATTTCAGGTGGGGTGGGATGAGGACCTCCAGCGAGATTAGTTTGTGATCTGATCTCACCAGTGAGGGGTATACTTCCGGTGTTGAACATTGTGCTCCCATGTTCGTGATGATGAGATCAAGTATGTTTTCTCCTCTTGTGGGGATGGTGACTAGTTGTTCCATGGCATTTGAGTTTATGAATTCCAGGAACTTTTGGGCTAGGGTGTTTGGGCTTGAGTAGTGTTCCCAGTCTATATTAGGGTAATTGAAGTCACCTAGTATGATGGTGTTTGGTGATACATTTATCCCCTCTAGTGTTTTCAGGAAGGCCGTGTGAGGTTCCTGAGTTTGTGAGGGTGGCCAGTAACATGCTACAATTTGCAGAGCAGTCTTGCCTATGGTTAATTGCACCTGGATGGTCTCCGATGCATCGTGCGTTGCCACCAGTCTTGAGGTGTGGGTGTCTTTGATGAATATGGATACCGCCCCTCCTTTCTTGGTATTGTCCGGATTTTGGGGCCGGAACGCATGATAAGAGGTAAAACCTGATAGTGCTGGGGTGCTCTCAGGAGCCTTGAACCAGGTTTCTGTCACTGCACAGACATCGATGTTCTCCATACTGAGAAGGGCCTCGAGTGCGTGCATTTTGAGATTTAGACTTCTGGCATTGAGCAGCATTACCCTTAGTTTTTTCCCTTTTTTTGTGTTCTAGGGTGGTAGGTTTAGAATTTGAGCCTTGCCTAAAAAAGGCACTATGGGGGTGGCAAGAGCCTTTGCCAATATCCGGAATCCCAGGGTGACAGGTGCAAGCCGTCCCTTGAAGCAGCGTGGCTTGTCCAGCATGTCATCCCAGGCAGACAGACATTGGATCCCCTTTGAATGACACCAGAGTTTAAGCCAATTGTTAAAGCTGATCATCTTATCTCTGTATTGTGGCATCATTCTTGGTGAAGGTAGGATACTGCTCAAGGTCAGGGTCATACCTGCCTGGGCTACATAATCAGGGAGCTCCTCAATGTCTCTTTTCATGTAGTCCAAGGAGGTGCGTCTCAGGTCGTTTACACCAGCGTGGACAATGACTGAGTCATATTTGTACCTGCTGTTGAGAGACCTGAGTGCTTGCGTTATGTGGCGGATTCTAGCGCCCGACAGGCAGCTTACTGTGACCTTCTCCTTACTCAGTCTGGTGAGCGGGACGTCAGTGTGTCTGACTATGGAGTCACCAATGACTAGTGTGTCTGGCATTGTGTTTGGCCTTAAGGGCTGTGACTGTTTGACACTCTGACTGTGAGGTCTATGTGTTGCAGGTGTTGTGTTCTGAGGTGGTGGTTGTTTGGGTGTCTGCTTTGGTGGCCTCTGCTGTTTTGGTAGATTTTTGATCAGAGCCGAGTATGTCTTTGTGTGTTTATGTGTATGATTTGAGGTTGTGATGGTACTATGTGAGACTGGGTCTATAGTGTGTGTGGTAACCTTCTCCTCCTGACTGGTCTTGCCAGTCCTATGTTGAGAGAGCTCAGCCTCCAGTTTGGCCGTATAGTTGCATCTCTCGCATGTATTTGTGTTTTGTGGGAGGAGGAGAGGGTTGTCTGTGTACATGAGGCAATTGTAACATTGCCTCAATATTCCCAGGTTCACCAGCTGAGCAGGAGAGGACACTAGCAACTGATCCTCGACATGCTAGAAGGACTAGACAAAAAACTTTAAAAGAGATTCCGGGGGCGTGGTGACCGAGAAATGGGGGTTTGCCTTTTGGGGTGCTATCTATAAGAGTGCCGTATCAAGGTAATAAGTACTGTAGGAGCAAGTGCTAGGTTTAACAGATAGAGAAAAGTCTACTTGGAGTCAAGTAGAGATGATCTTTTAGGTATTAGAGAAAGTGCTAGTAACAGGGATGCTTAAAGGTAAGATTGAAAAGAATGCACTCTGCAGTGTGCACTAGAGAAGTTAGATATGAAAGTAGGTAACTTGAGTTTTACCTGTTTAAAAAGTTAAGGTTTAGTGGAGAGTTACTATTTTTAAAACAGCAAGATGGACTGAAAGGGGTGGTTACTTTTGTATTTTGGTACTATGAAATACTGTAGGATGGCCAATAAATTTAAATAATTGAAGGGTGGGATTTCAAAAGTGATGGTTTTGTGATTACTCACATAAGCCAGTGAAAGTAGAGAGAAATGAGATATATGGTCAGATTAACATAAGAGGCGGGCAACTAGAAAGACAGTGG
>NC_056734.1:943151255-943223755 GCF_019279795.1 Protopterus annectens | reverse complement strand
GACTGCAAGCCAGGGGGCTAGTGTGTGTGTGTGTGTGTGTGTGTGTGTGTGTGTGTGTGTGTGTGTGTGTGTGTGTGTGTGTGTGTGTGTGTGTGCATGAGACTGCAAGCTAGGGGGCTAGTGTGTGTGTGTGAGACTGCAAGCAAGGGGGCAAGTGTGTGTCTGTGTGTGAGAGACTACAAGCAAGGGGTCAAGTGTGTGTGTGGGAGACTGCAAGCAAGGGGGCAAGTCTGTCTTGTGTGTGGAACTGTAAGACTGCAAGTAAGGCTTCTTGTGTTTGGATTGTTCTCTCAAAATTTGTGGTTTTCTGTCAAATCTTTTCAGAATAAAGTCACTAAATGAGACAGAATTTCAGCCTTCATAAACTTCAGAAAAATGCATGCTAAAACAAAACCTGTTAGATCAACTGTGTCAGTTTATACAAGATCAATTTTTAATACTGTTTAGATGTCGCCCCACATATATTTTGCCTTGTCCAGATTTCCTGTATTAACTGGTTGCTAGGTACATGCAAATTGCTTTATAGAATTAGGCATATTGCAACCTCTCAACTGTCCCTGCATTTGGCTCTAAATGTTGCTCTTCCCCTATTAATCCCTCCCCAGAAATGTCAGTTTTGGAAGAAAACATGGAGGGTTTACAATTAACTGTAATAATCCAGTTAGGGATTACTTTCATTTCATAAATGCATGCTTTTTTTTTTTTTTGTCAGCTGCTCAAGTTAGCAGTAAAAATTAAAAAATGGTGCCCCTTCTTTCCCAGGTTCACAGCTGTATTGTGTGGCTATGTTATCTTTTTGCATCACATTTTTTTTTGGGGGGGGGGGGGGTTTGGGACAATTAGTGGCAAATGATTAACAGAATGCGGATAGAAAGAAATGAGACATTTCAGTTTCAGATTTAATACCCTTTATAAAATTTATACTAATGCAAGACCTACTATTTCATAATCTTTCTAAGTTTATAAGAGCAATAATCCTACTTCTAGTTGTGTCTTTGTCCCACTTCTATGTATGGCTTTGTCCTCATTTCTTGCGGTGAGGTTCATAGGTATGACATGTCAGGGCTATCGCTGTCATCCAGAGACATTTCAAATAGTGACATACTTATTGCATCCAAATGCCCCATGGAGTGACTCTCAATGTGTCAAAGCAAGGCGAGGAGCAGTTATGCAGTGTAAATGTGCAGACTATCCCCCATTCCAAGGTAGACGCAAGTACTACAATGGCTTTTCATCTGCAATAAGCATACTGTTAAAGAATTGCGAACATTGAAAGCTTTCTGTTGTTGCCATGCAGCGATTCCTTGCGTAACTAGATAACATATAAGCTAGGGGTACTGAAATGCATATGACAGTCTACAATTCAAAGTTGTTTGTCAGGACCACCCAACAGATATCACTGACATATCTCTTTCTATAAATGGAGGGTGCTACATTGTGTCTTTGTGCACTGGAAATAAAATTCTACATACTGATTTAATAACACGGTGTCATACTGGTGCATTTTGATTAGCAAGTATTACAGTTGCATTGAATGTTTGGAAAACTGAATACATGTATGTATGCCATGTCTCTATCTGTCAGCCCAAGGCTGAAGTTTCTACATCAGTTGCAAGAGTGAAATTTATTTGAGGGTTTGAGAACAGTGTCATTTTCAAGGGCATGGGAACTGGAATGGCCAGCATGTTCACATTGTGGGACCATTGCTTTTGCCTAACAATGCCTCAAATGCAAAATCTGTAGTCCTACAGTCTTGCCGCATGTTAACAGTACTTCACTCTCACTGCACAATTGTCTGTATTTTCACCCTATATTTGCCTATTACCACAATTGATTCAAAGGACACGTAGGTCTATGTCTAGATTGGTTTTCTACCTGTGGCCTCTAATTCTTATGTTACGTTTTAGTTCTGTTTTGTTGCAGTTGACCTTCCCATAACCATTACACTGTGTATTCTGTGTCTGTAAGATCATCTGCTTATATTTCTGCAACTGCATTCTTTGTGATCATGCTATGCCTTTTGGACAGCCGATTTACTTACATTCCCTCTTTTGTAATGTGATTACATGCCTTCTGATATATATAGTTATAGCTTACTTTGCCCAATACCAAACTGAAACACTGTCAATGGTGTCTTCAGTGAGGGTGATTGATTTTTCGTCCATTTTGCTATATATATATGAACGTATACATGCATGTGATATTGGGAACACTGAACACATGTATTTTTTCTGCATTGGAGATTTCTCATGCATTTCTTTTTGCTCTTCTCTCCCACATTGTAGCAATACTCATGGCAGGGCACAGTCAAATAAGTGCAAGACAGGGATATCAATTTGAGCCCAGGTATCGACCTGGAGAGCCAAGGAAGCAGCGCCGTTCGTGCAACAGTGATGAGAATGAACATCCTTCTCCGGACCCTGATTACAGCAGTCTGTCAACAATGACATGGTGCTTATGTGGCAAATGCACTATGATGACCACATCGCTCGAATGCCTATGTTGTGTGTCTTCCCCACGAGCAATTGAAAAATGGGCAGAAATAACTTCAGCATCAGGTCACACTGCATGCATAACTGTGCATCCACAGTTTGACTCGGCATGCCTTTATACACATGTTTTACAAACTATATTCAGGCTTCTGTATCGGCGTAGAGGGCGTTACCAACCACCGCAGTGGACAAACAAGTACGTTGTGTGTGTCTGTCTGGGCGTGTGTGTCTGTCTGGGCGTGTGTGTCTGTCTGGGCGTGTATGCGTCTGTCTGGGTGTGTGTGCATCTGTCTGGGCGTCTGGGCGTGTGTGCGTCTGTCTGTGCATGTGTGCGTCTGTCTGGGCATGTGTGCATCTGTCTGGGTGTGTGTGTGTCTGGGTGTGTGTGTGTGTCTCTGTGTGTGTGTCTGGGCGTGTGTGTGTGTGTGTCTGGGCGTGTATGTGTGTCTGGGTGTGTGCGTGTGTGTGTCTGGGCGTGTGTCTGGGTGTGTGTGTGTCTGGGCATGTGTGTGTGTGTGTCTGGGCGTGTGTGTGTGTCTGTGTGTGGGTGTGCCTGTGTGTGTGTGTCTGTGTGTGTCTGGGTGTGTGTGTGTGTGTGTGTATGTGTGTGTGTGTGTGTGTGTGTGTGTGTGTGTGTGTGTGTGTGTGTGTGTGTGTCTGGGCGTGTGTGTGTGTGTGTCTGGGCGTGTGTGTGTGTGTCTGGGCGTGTGTGTGTGTCTGGGCGTGTGTGTGTGTCTGGGCGTGTGTGTGTGTGTGTCTGGGCGTGTGTGTGTGTGTGTGTGTGTGTGTGTGTGTGTGTCTGGGCATGTGTGTGCCTGTGTGTGTCTGTCTGTCTGTGCCTGTCTGTCTGTCTGTCTGTGTCCGTCCATCTGTCTGTCTGTGTGTCTGTGTGTCTGTCTGTGTGTGTGTGTCTGTCTGACCACACAAATGCTCTGTATTTCAGGTTGTACCGGGTTGTGGCGTACCGTGCATATGTGTTGTGGGTGTATAACAATCGAAGGCTGGGATTTGGTAATCGAATGGTGCATCCCGCTTGTGTAGTCTCGCGTATTCGAGCACAGTTTCCATGTGCAGATGATGATTCGTACACCGGATTTAAACCCTTTGAGGGACTATGGATTTATTCATAACACTGACATGTCTATTAAAGTCTTATTACTATAGCTGTGCATTGTTGGTCACAATTGAAAAAGGCTTTTACTTTTCAAATCCTGTATACCCTACCTTATTTTGAAATTTGTGCAGTAATAAAGTGTGTGAATCATTATGACTTGGATAATTAATGTTTCATGTGCACATCTGCCTACCATCGCCTTAAATTGACAGTGCTCTGAGAGCAGAGTACGTACTTACAGCCCTTTTCACTGTTGTATATCATGATGGTGATTGTCTTTTTACAGCAATAGTTAAACAACATGCAATCCTTGGCGAATGTCCACCAGTGCAACTGTTGACATCCTTCCCACCATGCAGACAAACTAAATGTATTTCATCCTCTAAGTGGTTTTTAATTCTGTACTGGTCCGGCCACACCGCCTGTGCAAGACTAATGAATTTCTAAAGTTTTGGCTGAGGCAGAGTTACCATACGATCACTATATGCCAAGCTTCATCATTTCATTTATTTGTAGCACAAAGTGTTTTTGTGGTAAGGGGAGAAATTCATCTGAATTAGAACTCCTTTAACATTGCTCATGTAGAAAAGTAGATTTTTGCAGTGCCCTGGTTTGAATCAGAGGAATTGTCGACTTCCATGTGTCGTGTAAAGGCTGGAAGCAAGGATAAACTTTGATCGCAGAGAAAATAAGGTGGATGAAAGTGACACTGACAAATGTATTGCATGACTGTCACATGAAGGCAGCCATTATTAAAGTTGGATATTTCATTGAATATCGATTCGAACCGTTGAAGTCTTACAGTTTGTACCAATATCATGCAGTGTAACCAGTTTACCATGAATTAGTTGTGTGATTCCTGTATGATTTGATATAGTACTTTCTATTTTTATTAGGTGATCGTCAAAATGCCATCCTGCCTTGCAGTCAACTGTAGTATGCACCAAGACAATCTGCCACAGGGGGTATCATTCCATTGGTTTCCACGGGACATCAACCTGTGTAGACAGTGGGTGATTAACTGTGGTAGAGATGATGGTAACATACCGAAGTTTGTGAATGAAGTGTTGAGTAGTACAAAGCCACGATATTTCCTCTGCTCCAAACACTTTGCGGAGAGCCAGTTTCACCTTGACTACCAGCAACAGCTACTTCCTGATGAGATGAAGCCCAAGAGACCAATTCGGAGATTAATAAAAGGGGCTGTACCATCGATTTTCTCTCTTTCGAACAGCAAGACACGGACATCTTCAGTACATCGGTTGCAGCAGAAACAGCATCAGAAGATGAGAACATCAGTGGAGCACTGAAAGGTTTAATCAGTCTACTGATATTTGCTTAGTGAGATACTGGCACTGCATGCGTTTCCATTTCCAGCAGTTAATGGATATACTTTTTCCATGCAGCTTATTGAAGACCTTCTGAGTACAACGCAGCCTACATTGCAAGACCTTGTGACAGAGCAACGGTCTGTGCAATGCAAGGTGAGTGTAACTGTATTACCTCTTCAGCATACAAATCATCATCACTACTCAGGTGAATGTAATTTTAATGAGCCATACTTTTTGTATCTGTTGCAGAGTAAGAAGCATGTGCAGCTACAGAATCAAAGGGATGCAGATAATGATGCATCAAGACACATGGTGGAAGACAGAATGGAAGACTGTCAAGCGCGTCAAGAATATGTGGAAGTAAGTTTTGATGAAAAGCTAGAGTAATATGCGAGTGTGGATAAGCATTCAGTCTACTGGTTGTGTTATGGTTGTCTGAGTAATGAAATCTAAATTAAAAAGTTTTTATGGAGTTTGTTATGACTCCCTTGAATATATTGACTCAGGATCACAGCGATCAAAATGCTTATGCTGTCATCGCAGAGATAGTGTATATAGTTTACTTTGTCATTAGTCAAGCATTGACTGATTAACACTTGTTATGTGATTGTAGGTTCAAGCAACTGATTTGTATGAAGAGGTAGTCGAAGACACAGAAGTATACGCAATGGAGACTGGGATTTGCAGTCAGAGTACAGTTGCATGCCAGACAAAGTTTTGCCAAAAGAAAGGTAGCAGCATAGGAATTCAAGTCAAGCTAAAGGACCTTCAAACAGTGCCACGCACTATGATTGATGCAGCTGTACAGGTTCCAGAAGTAGGAGTCTCACCACTGATAGACCACACATACTTTAAAAAATCGAAGGTTGTACAAACAGAATTGAGTGAGGCCAGACCAGAACAGCACAGTTTCACTAATGCCAATCATCGCCTGAGTGAGAGTAGATGTCACAATGAAAAGGACGAAAGTTGCACTGAAGAGGCCACATGTAGCTCTAGTGCATACATCGCTGTGGAGATGACAGATTGCAGTACTCCGGTCAAGCTACGAAAGCACGTCCATAACATGAGCATGCATAGCAGCTTCTCACCTTCTCTGTGGACAGATGATGTGGAAAAGGATCCAGACTGGTTGTACATTTCTGACAACTTGTCTACGTCAGAGATCGAAGACACAGTGCTGGAACAGGACGAAGACGAGAAGATGGTAAGTGAATCAAAGTTCATTGTGTTTGAGTCCTGCCTGGATTGCGTGTTGCTAAAACTGACCTGTCCACAATGCCACACACCAGCTGTGGAACTGAGGAAAGTGAAGTTGGGATCCTATGTCTCGGTGAATGTTTCATGCATTAGTGGACACGAAGTTCTGCATTGGGAAAGTCAACCATTAATAAGCCGAATGCCAGCTGGCAATCTTCTACTGGCATCATCTGTACTTTTCAGTGGAAGTACATATGCACATATAGCACGATTCAGTGCTTATCTAGGACTTGAATTTATAAGTGAAACCACATTCTATTCTATTCAACGAGAGTATTTATTTCCAGTTTTGCAGCATACTTGGACACAGCATCAGGCTCGTCTGCTAGAAGATACAATTGGTAAGGAAGTAAGGTTAACTGGAGATGGGCGGTGTGATAGTCCAGGTTATTCTGCCAAGTACTGCTGCTACAGCATGATGGACCTGGATTTTGGATCCATTGTCGATTTCTGTCTGGAGCAGGTCTGCAGAGGTGTATCCCCGGTGGCACTGGAGAAGAAAGCTTTTAAGAAGTGCATGAAAAACTTGCTGGATAAAAATGTTAATGTAAGCCTTGTGGGGTCAGACAGACATCCTGGGATAAGGTTATTGATGCGCACAGGATTTCCAAAGGTGGATCATCAGTTTGATGTGTGGCATATGACAAAACATTTGACTAAGAAAATCACTGAAGCTGGGAAAAGGAGAGGCAAGCAAGACTTACTGCAGTGGTGCCACAGTATTTCAAATCACCTGTGGTGGTGTGCTGAAATGTGTGAAGGGGATGAAGTAGTACTAGAGGAGAAATGGTTGTCATTGCTCTACCATGTAACTGACCAACACAGTTGGGATGGTGGCAAGAAGGTTTCCTGTTGTGGACATGAAATGCCACTCATTGATGGAGATGAGACAAAGTGGCTGGAAGAAGATGATGCCTGTCACAGTGCATTGAAGAGAATTGCTACAAACAAATTTCTCATTAAAGATTTGAAGCACATCACCAAATTCTGCCACACTGGTGACCTCGAGGTGTTCCATACATTACTATGCAAGTATTGCCCCAAGTTTGAGCACTTTAGTTTTGCAGGAATGAAAGCAAGAATCATACTTGCCATCCTGGATCATAACGAGAACCTTCATCGTGAGCAAGCAATGGTGAGATTCCCTACAAAGAAGTCAGCAGCAAAGGGAGAGTTAAGGTATCGCATGGTGTACCCGAAATCAAAACAGGAATGGGTAGCCAAACCAATATTTGAAAAGAGAAAGTTTGACTACATATATGATCTGATGTTGGAAGTTATAAAAGCTAAGTGAGGCATCTTAGAAACGCAACCCATGTCTATAGCTGACATACCAAAGAATATTGCTAGGTGTGAACGTCCTGAGAAGACTATGGTGATTGCTAGACATATTTCATGATTCGGTTACTGTAGTATACATCCAGGTTGAAACAGCACATTTACTACTGTGGACTGGGTAAGTAAATTGTGACAATTTTTTTTCGATTAACCTAATTTGGAGTAATATCCCCAGCTATCGGTGGTAATAGACGATACTACCCCTATACCCTAAATAGCTCACTGCAGTTAAAGTAAATTAACTGTTTTATGTGGTTCTAAGCACTGCTACAATATGCAAGATCACCCCTGATTGACCAGTTAAAAGTGACACCCATTGGGATGCACCCAGGCATTGTGTACAGCTTCAGAGATCTTACTGGAACTGGACCACTGGTCCTCAAATATACCTCAAATGCACCCGTTCACCTTTTCCAACAGGCAACTTGGCTGGCATTGCAGCAGGACAACAGAATAAAAGCCAGTGATAAGCGATGTCATCTCCACCTCTTGGCAGGGGAAGTGTCTGCATGCTTTACCACCCTTCCCATTATTTCCAAATGTGCAGCTGAAACTTAAGCCGGACAAAAGGGTACATCTTTGTTGACTCAGTACTGGCCAAGATAGCACTGGTTCCCTCTATGGTCAATCGCACTAAGTTACCACACTCAGTGGATCAACTAAACACTGGAGTGATCAGAGATGAACCAGGAAATCTGGCCTATCGAAGAGGAAAATATTTTCCATGATTTTTACAAAGTTTTTTGAGACCCAGGAAAGTGACATCCGTCTAATCCTGTCTTGTGTATTAATGAATACAGACAGGTGCATAATGAGCTATATAAGGACATTTTTTCGATATCTGTGCTTGTCACAACCTGGATGTACAGTTATCATACAGACTACCTTCAGAACCTTCAGGAAAGGGGTTCTCCATTTAAGACACCATATGAAATGAACACCTACATGGGTTCTTTAGCTAGAAGTAAAAACTACCGAACAGAGCACCCTTTGACAGAGATGTCAAAGCCTCATCTAAATATTAACACATGAAGCAATGACATTTGATGGTCTGTAACCTCAGACTGGAGGGTCTCCCATCTAGTCGATGCAATGCTTTCGCTCAGGACCAAACCGTCCTTCATGGCAATGCTGATAGACCTATTCCTGAACCAGGTCATACACCGACCCACTTTTTTTACCCTAAATCACACGGTGATAGGAACAGTTATTCATACTCTGGATGTTCACAGACTAATTGGGTTTTATGCCCATAAAGCAGTATAAAACAGTTGAGGACTTTCTCTTTGCACCCCCTAGCTGTGCGGAAAGTAGTGGTCATACTGCATATTTCAGCCTCTTTTCTGCAAGGTAATTACATTTGGCTACCTGTACCATGGAAACACATTGCATGGAAGTATTACAGCTCACTACAGAAGAGCGATGGCCTCTTCAGGAGACTTAAGGAACGTGGCACCAATGCTATCATTGAAGTAGCTAGTTGTTCCTTAGTTGAGACTTTATGTAAAAAATGCAAGCAGGACAAAATCACAATGGCCAGAGCCAGATTGGACCTAGCTGTCCTCCATAGTTTCCTAGGGAAACATCTAGCAAACAATAGCCTTCATGGTGAGCTGTGGAAGGCAACCACGTGGAATAGTACAACAGTGGAATCGGAGGACATCAAAGTTGTGTGAATTGTTACCAGAAAGATGTCCATGCCTTCCATGTTGCAGTATTCCTTCACACCCTCCCCATCCTGTGATTGTGCACTTGCTTCTGTGGGTGGCAGTGGACAGACTATGCCATGTGTAGGCCTGGCTCCTAATGGTGATTCTGTTAGAGCTGGTGTGCGTGGACATTAATTTTATAGCCCATGTTCATAGAGCTACACAAAGTGCAGAGGCACGTAGTATGGAAACATTGGAGTAGTGGCCATGATGTAGGCGAAACATAGGGAACCACGTGTGAAATAATGCAACATGGCAGAGAATGACACTTATGTTTACAATTTTACGAAACGATTCTTTACAAACTGGCTGTAAAGAGGTACAGTGAGTTGATCAGACATGCAGCAGGTGTCTCCTCCACAGGTGGTGGCACATAGTGTAGAAGAAAATGCCCATAGATCCTGGTCCTTAAATGTGGTAAGGGTAGGACTGTTTGCGAGCATCTAACCAATATGACACTTCAGAGGGACGGTTAGAATGCAGGCATTAGAGTTGTCTAAACTGGGTGTAGTTGCCAGGTAAGAGGATAAGAGCAAGGCTTAAGGTAAGGTTTGTGGCAGAGGACATGCAAGTGGTGTCTGAGACAAGATGCAGAGGACAGGACAAAAGGCAAATGGATATGCTGTAGCGACCCCCAACAGGAACCGCCAAAGGAGTACTTCCATTGCCATTTCAATACAGATTAATCCATTGCCATTTAAATACAGATTAATCCAGTCTCTAATGAATAGTTTTTTAAAAGTTGGACAGACTATCAGTGAGTTGGCACATGTAAACTGTAATAACTAAGAAGTGATGTTTGGTTACAATTTGATTCATGCAACAATGACTTTGTCTCTTGTGTTCAATACAATGTCTAACATGGTGCTACAATGAATTCATGTGATGTGAAATGGAGTCTACAAATGTGTTATGCATGGTTTGTGATGTGTAATTTTAAGTTTTCTAGACTTTATGAATAGAGTTTAACCAGATGACTGGCTCTTGAGTTGGTAATGGATGGAATTGATAAGCTATGTAAGGTAGAATTGTATTAATGCCAGTGTATGGACTGGCTATTACATGCAGTCACTGTAAATGTATCTTTTTGGCTTTAATTGTGAATGGTATGATTACAGTCCTGCACATTATGCCCTTGGAAAGTGCCATGTTGAATGGAATAACAATCCTTTCATGAAATAGTGAAGCATTCATGTATGGAGTAGCACTGAGGGAGCAGGCAGTATAGTAAGGCATAGTCATTTGTAACAAGTTGATCCAGTTGATGAAACACATGTCAAAAAAAAACTGTTTCTTCAGCTTGTCTGTTATTTAGGAACAAGTAGCTAAGCATGCAAGTTGGTAATTTTGAAGTACATGGTGTTCCTGCTGTTGAGCGGTTGGGGCTCTGGACAAGTACTAATAATTATAGAATATCCGTACTGGTATTGTGAAGTGATACTAAATCTTTCTGTAATAGTGATGTGTATGTGTGCTGTTAGAATTAATTAAAATAACCAAGGTCAATCGATTGGCATAAGTTCTTGTGTAAGATCTGTCATGCTGTGCAGATGTAGACCAAGAGACCACTACTCTTGTGGAATGTCTCGTATTAGCCCAGATTTGTAATAGGGGTTGTGTGAATGATGGAGCAGTATGGACTTGTGTATGATTCCTTTTTATTTTTTGGCAGCTGGAGCTTGTACAGTGTGTCTAAGAACTGGTCCTTGGTGAATAAATGTCGGCATGTAGAGTAATTTGCTGGGCAAGCGTCGCATGTATCTGATAGCCTGTTAGATGCAGGGTTGTAATGACAGTGGTGATGTGAGTGGATCAAGCTGTAGATGCACGGGTGTAATGCTAGTGGTGATGTGAGTGGATCAGGCTGTAGATGGAAGTATTGTGGTGTGAGTGGACCTCTGTGATGCTGGCTACCTTGACAAGATACAGAAGCTTTTCACAATAGTGCTGTGGGAATTGCCACTTTTGCACACTGTAAACCAAAAGCCAGCTTATCTGTATGCCTTTTATGATGGATCAGTTGACTTCTGGTACATTTTGCAAAATTAAATGGTATTTGATTACTGTAGATTTGTAAGGTCCATTAAAATCACAACTGTTTCACAGGTGTCGGATCTTCATTACGCTGCAATCTTAATGTATACAGGGGTATATTTATAGAGATAAATGGATAGAGCAGATACTTATTTGTAAATTGAGATATGTAATTAAAGCAAAACATGTAGTAAGACCATGCATACTAACTGGAGAAATTCTGAGTAAACCAACACATGATGGAGTATATGTAGTAGATTTTGGTTGTAATTGTAGATGTGGTTGGAAACACACAATTGCCCATTGCTGGAACTGTGAAAGTCCAGCAAAAAAAGCATAATCTCACTATTCTGAAGAGCCCTACTGATATGTAACGAAGTACAGTAACGGCTACAAAAAGTAAGAGCATAAATTTGCAATGAACATGCGTAGACATTAACTGCATGTTTTTGCATAAGCTGATGTCTGGCACATTTAAACAGTACAACAAATTAAAAGTGGTATGCACTACCATAATTTTTTTTAAATATTGACTCAAAAAAGCATGTGGGTGCTGTCATGCAAGTCTGAAATATTTCAAGTTTATAGTGTATCATTTGTTAGCTATTTAAACAGGAAGGGAAAATAAGTGGCAGATTGCTTTGCAAAGCAGGGATTATTGCCAGTGCTATGTAGCTTGGTTTTAAATTTGACAGGAGTAGTGCAACAAAAAAAGTCTCCCACTGTAAGGAGGAAAAGGCTGACAAGCAAACAGTACATTAGTCTGGTCACCTGCTGTGAGCTGTCAATCACATGCAGATAATGGGTCAAATTACCCTTGGCTCTTTGACAGCTAGGGAAGGTAGGTGTGAAGTGGGAGGGGAGATTCCTTGAAGAGCTAGATTTCAGCCTTCACAAAAGAAAGCAATTTAGCATTTCTAAGATGAAAGAGCTATAAAATGCACTTTTCAGTTCTGTTCTGTAGCATTTGCACTGCTTGTGTTTTAAGTGGTCATTGAAAAAGGATAACATTTTAACCAAAAGTAGGGGATTTTAAGACTGCAGTGAATGCCTGTTAAGTCAATGAAGTGACAGCAGCTTAAGGCAAAACGTGGCAGATCTGATGCAATTTTTTGGAGACAAATAATGCATTCTGGAATACTTAGAGGCAGAGTAAACAGTGTGAATTTTTTCAATATGCCAGACGCCATGTGGTCAGAGTCAGAAATTGCATCTAAAAACCTCAAAATAGTCTCAGAGTGCTATTAAAATGTAGGAAACATCAAACCATGATGAAATTAATATTTTTTTTAGTCTGAGGGTGCGGTTGTCCTTTAACACGCACTAGGAACATCAATGAATAAAAATCCTGCTGCACCTGGGAAGGAGGAACTAGTTCTGTGCTCCTTGGGACAGCATGTGATGAAGAATCGGACAAAACAAAAGAGTCTCATCTGAAGGATAAGGAATGACCCCTGGAAAGGAGGACTTTTCTCCCACTGCCATCTGTAACCTTGATGTATGATTTTCAAACCCATTTGTCTGAAACTATTTGTTGTCCAAGAGAAAAAATGGTGATTCAGATGTTCTGGAAGAAAAAGGAGCTAGGTTGGGAGAGTGTCACAAGGTCTCTTGAACAGTCAGTCAGACTTGTAGGACTGCCCATGCTTTTGGGAAGTTCAAAACTTCCTTTTGGAACCCCACTTGTCATTTCCTCTTAAATATCTGTTTAGCTGTATTTTATTGAGACTGTTTACTCTGCCTTTTGCCAAAACTGGATGAGGAAATAGAAAATCCTTAGGAAATTTGTAAAAGGAGGGCTGAAAAATCTTAAGAGATTCTCTGGATCAGCTTCCCATTTCATCAAACTTTTTGATCACCTCTTCAGTAAAGAGGCCAACACTAAATCTTTATCCAAAGGTGAATTTAAAATCTTATTTTTAAAATCATCTTTAACAACTCAGTATTTTCTGAGGGACTGGGAAACCTCAGTGTTCTCCCATTGAAAACAATGACACGTTCTAGCAATGGTATCAGAGAAAAAGAAACCTCTACAGGGAGAATCAGAAACTAAGTTCTCCTCTGAGTCTGAATCAGAAATCTGAGGGAAAAAGCTTATTTCCATCCCTGCATATTCTTGTGCAGATTCAGAGTCTTAAATCTCTTCAGGAAATGTGATATCTCTCCCTCTTTTACCAGAAACTACTTTATGTGAAGGCTTAATATCCTGAATTAAAACCTGAGCCAGACCCAGAGGAGGAGAAGATTCATGCTTGGTTTTCCATTTCTTTTTGACAAGAAAAATAAGGCCACCTGGCCATCCAAGTTGCTAATGGCAATAGCAGCTTCCCCAGGGATGGGCACAGTGTTCTGACACAACAGGGAAACCCTCCCTATTCCCTCTCCTAGGACTGACAGTAGTGGGTCTCACTTCCCACAGAGAAGACCCCCAACAGACACAGATGACATGGCTAACCTGTGGTCCATAGTGACTGTAGGTGCTACACCACAGGGATCCAGAGTAAAAGATGAATTGTTTGAGGTACAACAAATGGCCACAGCACAGTCACCGAGCAGCTGAAGCAAATTGCTTTCCTACTGTGGTGGCAAAGGCTGTTTGCTTAGTTTTTTTTTCTTTTTGTGGCTGGAAGAAGGACTAACCACTGGACTGGTAGCCTGTTCCATGGTCAAGACAGAAATAGTGCCTCTTTCCCAGAGAAGATAAGCAGCAAACATGAGTAAACACTACCAAAGTTGCTGTTTTGACAGAAAAACACAGTATAAAGCACTTTTAAAAAACACCATGACCACTCACAAAAAAAGTAAAATAAATACAATTTCTCCACAGAAGAAAATGTTTTCAATTACTTTAGTCCACTTTTAAGCTGACAGGAAAAAAATGTCCCATTTAAAAGTATGTTACAGTCTAATAGTAGACAGGTCATTAAAACGCAACACTCCTAGCTTTAAAATAACTTTCTTGAAGAGAAAAGTGATAAAACAGCAACATAAGTAAGATTGTAAGGAAATGGAAAGTTTTTCCCCAAAGGAAATTTATCTGCCCAGCAAGGGAATGGCAAAAGCCGATCATCAATCCACGAAAGACTTAGAGAAACAGTCTTTGACAGCAATAAAGCTCTGGAGGGCTTTGTGCCTAAACTTGTAGTTTAGTCAGCTCAGTTTGAGCCGCCTGGCAGTTTGGGTGTGCAGAAAGTGCCCTAAAGCTTTGGAAGCAGGCTGGCTGTTATATTCTTGGCAGGATATATCCCATATAGCTAAGGCTACTGCAGCAGTGATCAACATCTACAAGTGTCTCTTAATGCTGTCATCATGTTTCACATATGCCTGTGCTGTATTTAACACTTGAAAAGATTCAAGTAGGTTGTTTTCAGATGCAGAAAGCCATCTGCATGCATGTTAAGTGCGCCTCTTCACTGCAACCACAACTGTGTTTACACATATACATCCTGTGGCTGCTATTAGTCATAATGAATTGTACAGATGCAGTGTGATAATGTACTTGATCAAGTAAAATGGGTATGGCTGGTCAAAGCTATCACTGAACAAAAGAATATTCTAAAATATATTAAGTTAAGTGTGTTTGCACCATCTGCATTCTGCACAGCATACATGACAAGAAAGTGCTTCACAATCACAAGTCATTGTCAATCAGTAAGATGCTGCTTGGACATATATCTGTGCCCAGTGTGCTAAACCTGGCATGCAAATACCTCACAGATTAGCATCTCATGAAGCACTACATCCATGTTTCTTTCCATCTTCAGTGTACTACAGTCCTGCTGCCAACCAAGGACCAGTATGTGATGCACAGCACTTAAACAATCTGCATTTAATTTCAGAATCTCATGATCCCACACATTTTACAAGACACAAGCAATAGGAGCTTGGCATTTTGTATGGCCTTTTCAAATCCAACGCTAGAACACCACCATGGTAATATACTTTAAATTCTACACACACATTTGATATTTCTACAGAGTCAGAACCCATTAAATTACAAACTCAGAAGCTCCCAGAAAGAGGTTCATCGTAGTTCATAAGTTGTAATTAAGCAAATGAAATGCAATGTGCCTGGCTGTCATGGTAGACACTCTTTCATCTAGATCCAATTAAGTGACATCCAAAATACATTAACAATAAACTACCTTAAAAAATGCTAGTGTTACACTTACTATAAAAAAGAAAGCAAAAAAATACTCAGTATAAAACACCCATTTTAGGCTAATAGGCTTACAGATTACACTGCTTTTTTATGATGTTGTTGTTCCTTCATAGTTTGAACTCCGCAGTCCAAACGCCTTCGCCCTTCAGAAATTCAAATTCCGTGGGCATGGAAGAGGAAGATGTAAAGTCGTAAACAATCAGTTGCACAGACGCAGAATCTTCTGCATCTGTGTGACCGGATGCAAAGGGCGTTCTAGCCCTTAAAAAAGTACACTTTTTTTTTTTTTTTTTTTTTTTTTTTTTGTGTTAAATTATAAAATTAATTTTCTAGCACAGCAGCAGAGGTCCCAGTACACCATACCGGCATGTACCATCTCAAAAAAAGCCCTGGCTAAGGCAAACTAAAAGAACCGAGACAAAAAAGGGCTAGAAACAAGTCAAAGGTAAAACAAATGCAAATGATTTATTTATTAAAAGAGGCTATGTATTGTTAAGCAAACAAATAGCACAGAAAAGTTTATTAAGCAAATGAGAAGTAGAAAAGAGCTCATTAATCAGATGAAATGTTTGAAAACAAGTTATTTGATAAAATGAGCATTACAAAAGCACATAAAGGCTTCAGAACTGTCCCAGAATTGTAAAATGAGCATGTTTAAAGTAAAATGAGTATGTTAAGAGTTAAAATGAGCACAAGAGTGTATAATGGGCATGAAAACAGATTAAGTGAGGTGAGTAAATATAACAGAAGGGCATAAAAGGCACATTAAGAGATTCAATGAGAGAAACGGCTATAATAGAAAGGGCAAAAAAGGGCATTTTGAGTATAAATAAAGCAAAGGTGCTTTGGCAAATTACTGCGTTTGACGCAAAGTTACTACTTTGCATTGATTGAAGCCTTGAGTACCATAACTAGAGTTGTTTGATGTATCTCAAAGTGTGTAAAAGTGCTTACAGTGAACATTTATTACTGTGCATTAATTCCGAATAGTTTGTTGTGTGCAGAGTGCAACTATTTCATAAAGTGCAGTCAAATAAATCAGTTTTGAAAGTTTCTTGTGCCTGGGTATTTCTGTTCACAGAGTGCTGCCAATACAGAGTGTTTCTTGCATTGTACAACATTGTTTGGCAAAGTGCAGCCATTTTGGAGAAATTTCAGTGTGCTGTGTACTATTTATTCACAAAGTGCAGTTGTCTTGAGGTGTTTCTCATTCTGAGCTTCTTCTGCCCAATTGCTATTACTTTAAAACAGTCTATTCACAATTGCCTTTACTTCTAAAAGTTTATTCACAAAGTGTCATTACTTTGAAACAATTTATTGGTAGTGTGTCATTACTTCGCAAAGTACAGTTACTTCAGAATGTTTCTTTCGTTCAGCTTCTATTGTTTAGTTTATTTGCACTGTGCAATTGTTTGAAATGTTTCTTAAAATGATGATAAATGACTTTGGAAGCTAAATGTTAATAAATGGTTTTGGCATTAAAGCGATTACAAGACAAAATCTTGTGCAGTAAAATGATGATAAATGACACTAGCATTATTGCCTTAACAAGATAAACGGCTCGTATAGTAAAATAATTTCAAGGCAAGTGGCTTTACAGAAAAGAGATTTCAAAGTGTTGCAATGCCCAGGAAACTTATTTCATGAAATTCAGTTATACAGGGGCTCATTGTGCTGTTACAAGTGCTAGCATAAAGTTCAAGCACATGTATATGTGTACGTACAAGTGTGTATGTTTGTGCACATTTGCAAGAGTTTTTACTGAGATACGTCAATATGGCAGATGGATTTCGCAACCCACAACCACTTGTGTTTGATCAGAATATTGCAGAGAATTGGAGAATATTTGAGCAAGAATACAATATATTTATACAACTCGCTTATTCTGATAAAGATGCATGTAGCAGGGTATTCATTTTGTTGAACCTAGCAGGATCAGAAGCCATTGAAAGGGAGTGTTCATTTGTCTGTGCACCAGCAGTGTATGAAAGTGAAGCAGAAAACTCATGTTGTTGTGCAGCCTGAATCAAGGGAAGACTCCAAGTGTTTAACGTGCAAATTCAGAGAAATGTGTTACCCCAAAACTAATGTTACACTAAAGAGGCATTGGTTTTACATGAGAGATCAAAAGCAAGGGGAGAGTTTTGCAGCTTACATTACTGACCTGAGAAACAAAGATAAAACATGTAGGTTTGGTGATTTAAAGGATGAGTTAATAAAGGACAGACTTGTGTGTGCTGTTAATAATGCTGCTGTGAAAAATATTTTGCTTTGTGACAGTGATTCAATGCTGAGTAGAGCCACTGAGATCTGTCAGATTCATGAAGTTAAAGAAAACACATAAATATGCTTGCTAGTGATGAGCATGGTTTCACTTGGCTCCAGAGCTCATGTACACAGCATGCAACACGTGACAAGCAAGAATAGGCCTAGGCACATGGAAGAAGCAGCCCCTGCAGGACTTCCAGGCAAAACTCGTAGTCTTCTAGCACATTCCAAAAACAATTCAGTTAAAAGAGCATTCTCAGTGCAAAACAGATGTTGCTCAGTACAGCATAAGAGTGAATCAGCAAAACCCAAATCAAGCTTTATTGTTAACTGTCATTATTGTGGTGCCAGCCATGAGTCCAGAAGAGAAAAGTGCATGGCATATGGTCAGCAATGTCATAAGTGTATAAAATGGAACAATTTCCAAAGATTTTGTAAATTGAGTAAGCTTCACACAGTTACCAAGAAGGTTCACCCCAAAAAGCAAGTTAATCAAATAGACCTGCAATAGTCCACTTTTTATGTAGATGGTGTGTCAATAATTAGTGAAAAGATTGATGCATTAGATTTATTGGCAATAAATGAAGTGTTTTGTACTGTCTTGATCAATGGTAAATCCACCAAGCTCAAAGTAGACACTGGTTCAAAATGTATTGTCATGTCTGCAGATACTTTTGCAAGGGTCAGAGCTGGTGAACAACTAAATGTGACTAGTTGTGCAAAACTTGTAGCTTGTGGAGGTGAAGAGATTCAAACCGAAGGCTCAGTAGTACTTTCCTGTTATGTGGCCAAGAACTTTTATAGCCTATTGTTCTCTGTGGTTCGCAGACTTGTGCAATCATTATTCGGTCTCAGAGACAATTTGAAAATGAATCTGCTTTCTTTTACCAAAGAACTTCATCAGATAAGCACTTGTTCTAGTTTCAGCTTCATCAATGCTATTTTTATAGAGTATGCTGATCTTTTCGATGACAGATTGGGCAAACTTCCTGCTGTGTACTCCATGAAATTAGACCCAGAAATCAATCCAGTGGTCAGACCAGCAAGAAGAGTCCCGATAGTTATGCAGCATAAGGTCAAAGTTCAGCTGGACAAAATGGTGCGACAAGTGTAATTTGTCTGGTTACAAAACCTACTGAGTAGGTATCATCCATGGTAGCAACTCATAAAAAAGGCTCAGATGAAATCAGAATATGTATTGACTCAAGAGATCTGAACAAAGCACTGAAGAGACTGCATCATTCCATGCATACAGTCAAAGAGATTGCAGCTCTGATACCGAATGCCACAGTTTTTTCTGTCTTAGATGCAAAGAGTTCATTTTGGCAAGTGATGCTTGATTGCAAATCTTCATTACTGACTACATTCAGTACCTCATTTGGAAGATATAGATTCCTCAGAATGCCATTTGGAATAAATTCTGCAAGTGAAGTCTTTTGGTGCACAATGGAGCAAATTTTTTTGGGTTATCCCTGTACCATAATAGTAGATGATAAATTGGTTGGAGGCAATGGTGAAGCAGGGCATGACAGAAATCTTAAGAGAGTTCTAGACAGAGCATGTGAGGTGAACTTAAAGCTCAATCCTTTAAAGTACAAATTCAGACTACCGGAAGTTACATACGTAGGTTATTTGTTTACAAGCATGGGCTTGAGACCAGACCCATTCAAGCAAGCAGCCATTCTTGCAATGCCAGTGCCAGATAATGTGCAAGCCCTGCAACATTTTCTTGGTATGGCCAATTACTTAGGCAAGGTTATACCAGACTTCAGTGAGTTGACAATGCCTTTGAGAGAGCTCACATGCAAAAATGTTACTTGGTCATGGCTTGATCAGCACCAGAGAGCATTTAAAGTTCTTAAGCAGAAAATTGCTAAACCCCCCCCCCCCCAACAGTAAGATACTACAATGTCAACAAACCAGTAATTATTTCCTGCGATGCTTCACATTTGGTTTAGGTTTGGTTATTCTTCAGAAGGCAAGCCAGGAGCCTATGCATCTGGAACACTTACCCAGACTGAAATGCAATACGCTCAAATTGAGAAAGAACTTCTGGGAGTAGTGTTTGCATGTTCCAAGTTTTATGATTATATCTATGGCTGAGAAATCCAGATTGAAACTAATCATCAGCCTTTGGTTACTATTTTAAAGAAGCCTATGCATTCAGCTGCAGTGAGATTATAAAGAATGATGCTCAAATTGCAAGAGTACTACTTCAAAATGGTCTATAGGAAAGGCAAACTTATTTATCTGGCTGATACCTTGTCCAGAGCACCTAGAAATACAATGGAACAGCTTCACGCAGAGAATTTTTACTTTGATGTCATGGAAGTGCATAATTTTTCTACCACAAGACTTGATGAGCCAATAGATCATGCAATGAGTGATCCAGTTTTGCAGAAGCTCAATTACTATATTAGTGTTGGATGGCCGTCAAAACAATCCAGTGTACCACCAAAAGTGCAGTCTTAGTTTCCGTACAGAGATGAGTTGTTGATGGAAGCTGGCATTATTTTCAAAGGTCCTAAAATTGTTATTCCTGCTTCCTTACAGCAAGAATATATCCAGATTTTGCACCGTGGTCACCTGGGTTCCAAATCTACTAAGAGACGAGCAAGAGGATTAGTATTTTGGACTTCTCCAGTGAAAGACATTGACAGAGTACTTTCTTCCTGTTCAGTATGTAATAGTATTAAAGCGCATTTGCAAAGAGAGACACTTCGGCTAAGTCAAACTCCTGATCTCCCTTGATCATTTGTAACTACTGACATATTTGAGTGGAACACTGAACATTACTTAATATATATGCATATAGTATAATGCAATATATCAGATTTGTGTAATACTTTGTACTAACGTCTGATGATCCTGCTTGTATAATTACTTTGTATTAATTCATATTGATTTTGTTGATTTTTTTTTTTTTGTTTTATATGTCTGTATATGGAGCTTTTTTCCCCGGGCCTCTTTTGAAAAAGGGCTCATCTTGGCCCAATGGATGCTCCCGTTTAACAAATTGCAAATAAATAAATAAAATAAAATAGTACTGGTATACTCTTATTCATATTGGTTCGAGATTGATTTACTACCTAATTTAACTTCTCCTACAGTCATTACTAAGTTGAAACACCATTTCTCAGTCCATGGCAGTCCACAGAAATTAATCTCTAACAATGGTACGCAATTCACCAGTCAATTGTTTCAGAAATTTGCCAGAGAATGGGACTTCATACATGTTACTAGAAGCCCAGACTATCTGCAGTCAAATGGACTTGCTGAACGTGTAGTACAAAGTGCAAAACAATTACTTGAAAAGTCAAAGCTTGATAATACTGATATTTTTTTGAATTTACTCAGTCTGAGAAACATACCCTGTAACAATATACTTGGCTCACCTGCTCAGAGACTTCTATCTAGGCAAACCAGATCAATTCTAGTTTATTGAGGCCTAAGGGTAAGAACACTCAAGCCATCAAAGCCCAGTTATCTAGAAAGCATTCTTTTCAAAAGTCCAGCTATGATAAGTTGAGCAGATTTCTTCATCTATTGGAAAAAGGAGAGACAGTGAGGATACAGACAGTGACCGCATTGGTCAAGTAACGAGTATTTGTGTAGAGCCAAAATCCTACTTTGTTGTATCCGAGGGTGTGGAATACAGGAGAAATCACAGACATCTTCTTCCCGTGCTGCCCTCCCTGACATCTCAGATGCTCAGGTAAGAGCCGCCCTCTCCAAAGCAAAAAACACAGCATCAATGGGATCAGAAGGTGTCCCAGGCTGCGTCCTACATGAACTCCAAGAAGAGCTAAACCCAAACATAAAACTACTGTTCAGTCTCAGCCTTACTACAAGATATGTACCCAAAGAGTGGCGTACAGCAACAGTGGTCCCTCTTCGCAAAGGTGGTGCCTCAACGGATCCTGGAAACTATCGCCCCATAAGCCTGACTAGCTTGGTCTGCAAAGCTATGGAAAGGATCATCATGGACCTCATAAATAAAGATATTGGGGACCTACAGACACTGGCTCCTACCCAGTTCGGCTTTGTTAAGGGCAGATCCTGCCTCTTAAACCTGGTCTATTTCTTTGAAACAGTCACCAAGGCCATTGACGAGGGGAAGGTGGTTCACACAGCCTACCTGGACCTCACAAAAGCCTTCGATACAATACCCCACTCGGGCATTATAGATGAGCTCACCAGCTTAAATATCAACCCCTATGTCACTAGATGGGTTGCAAACTGGCTCAAGGACAGAACCCACATGGTTAGAATTGCTGGAGCCATGTCAGACTCCAAACCAGTTACAAGTGGCGTCCCACAAGGCTCAGTCCTGGAACCTCTCTTGTTCGGTATATATTTCTCGGAGGTACAGGCCAACACGGAAGGACTGTGGCTGAATAAGTTCGCAGATGACTGCAAACTGGGTGCCATAATCGACTCTCCAGCCGATGCAAGCATCCTCCAAAAGGGCCTCATAGAAACAGCCAACTGGTGCCAGAGCCATAGCCTCAAGCTAAACGCCAAAAAGTGTATTGTCATCCCCTTTGGCAAAAACAAAGTGCCCACAAATTCAGTACAGAAGAAGTAATTAGGAACCTGGGGACCCAAGTTGATAGCAATCTCTCATTTGACAACCACGTGGCCAAAGTGGTTAGAAAAACATTTTATATAGCCCACCTAATCATGAAGGGATTCACATCTAGATCAGGGGAGGTCATCGTGCCTCTTTACTCATCCCTCATCAGGCCCATAATTGAGTACAATGCCCCTTTTGGGATGTACCTTACCAGACACCTGCAGCAACTGGAAAGACCCCAAAAGTACCTCACCAAGAGGATCAAAGGGCTCAAACAGATGCCATATGCTGCCCGGTTAAAGAAACTCCAGCTCTACTCAGTGGCATACCGCCTGCTCAGAGGCGATCTGTGCCTGACGTATAAAGCCATGTCCAACCCGGAATTAATGGACATGCTGCACCTCAGAAAATCCAAATCCCATTGAGCTACGCGCTCGAGAGACTTGAACTTCAGCACTGAAATAAATAGGACATGCTGGAGGGACAGATTCATAACCCAGAGCCTCCCTTCACTCTGGAATAAAATCCCAGTCCAGGTTAGGCAGAGTCCCTCATTGACTCTCTTCAAGAGGAATCTTGATGAGTGGATGGGAGATCGTAGGTTTACCCCAGGTAACACTTCTGTGTCACTGTTAGACAGAGGCACAGTATACTAACCTCGAAAAAGGGCATAGCAAAATTAATTTAAAATGGGTGGCGAAAGCCAAACACACTCTGGCTAGGCTTATAAATGCCCTAGGGCAGATAGCGTAGTATGAACCTCTGAACCTTAGCAGAACTGATATTGCAGCATTGTACCTCTAACTCTCAGAGCAATCCAGATGATGTTCCTGTTCCAGAACATATCTTGACTCCTGATACCATTCCAGCAGATGATTCCAGTGTTCCTAAGATTGAAGTATCAACAGAGAAAATTTCAGTTGCTAAACCAGATTCCAAATTTGTCACATGATATGGTCACATTTCAAAGCCTAGTGTGAAATACGCAACAATTTGGACATAGCTTTATATATGTATCTAGCTTTGTATAATTGCATGATGAAAATCATTTCTATGTAAATTGCATATTCATTAATTTCAGTGACAATGTCCAATGCATTTTCCCAAATAGGGAGGATGTAGAATAACAGGTGTGTTGCACCTTTAAGAAGCATTTCCAAGATCTGTGTGGATATAAATACCAAGCACATGTTAGCTTCACTGCCATTTTGAAGGTGCAGCCAGAATGTTGACATCCATGTGCAAGATAGCTAGTTTGTTTATAAGTTAAAGTTACTTAACCTCGTTTATGATGTGTTTGCATACAATAAAGCTGCTTGAACAAGAACCCATGACGCTCGCCTGTTTTATCCTGACCTGGCGAGCGACAATCCCTTAGAAGGATATAATCTGCTTTGGAGAAGATTTTTAGTTTAGTTGCTGCTGGAGGGGGTCAGGTGTGATAGTTACTTCAAATGAGACATTTGTGGTCAGATCTGAGGGGTGCTACAGTGCTCCCCCATATTGATAAGCACCAGATCCAGGATGTTGAGGTCCCTAGTTGGGGTGTTCATCTGCTGGTCCAGGGCATTGGAGTTAATGAACTCAAGCAACATTTGGGCAAGTGACTTTCAGCATGAGAAATTCACTCAGTCAATGGAAGGGTGATTAAAAATCATCCAGAACCATGGTATTTGGATGTATTTTGATGGATTCCAGTAGATCTAAATAGGCAGAGTCGGTGTCCTGATTCTTGGAGGGGGTCCTATTGCTGGAAGTGACTTGAATAGGTGCCCTACCAACAGTTAGTTGCACCTTGAGGCTCTCCAGGGAATCATACTGTTTAACCTATCTGGAGGTGTATTTATCTTTAATGAATATTGATAGACTGCCTCATTTAGTTTTCACACCTTCCGTTCATGGTCTGTGATAAAGACTCTAACTCTCAGAGCAATCCAGATGATGTTCCTGTTCCAGAACATATATTGACTCCTGATACCATTCCAGCAGATGATTCCAGTGTTCCTAAGATTGAAGTATCAGCAGAGAAAATTGGGGTAACCTGGTATGGCTGGGGTGCTCTCCACAGCCTTGAAACCAGGTCTCTGTGACTGCACAGATGGGATCCAAGAAGTCAGGAATAGTGAGACTATCTCTAACAAGAGAATGGTTAGCAGGGGTTTGTCCCAGGGCTCCGTACTGGGCCTGGTCATGTTTGGCATCTACTTTTCAGAAGACAAGGTAAAATTCAAGGCCTCTGACTCATCAACTTTGCAGATGTCTGTAAATTGTGAGCTATTATAGATTTTCCTCAAAACACCTGCATCTTGCAATCAGGTTTAACACATGTAAATAACTGGTGCCAAAGTCACAGCCTAGAACTCATGTCAAAAAATGCATCATAATGTCCTTTTGGAATCTGTCAACCCAAGTTAATTACTCTATCAATAAAATGCCTTTAATAGTCAACCCAGTAGTGAGGAATCCAGGGACCATCTTTAGACATCAGTTTGGCCTTTCACCAACACATAGCTAAGATAATAAGAAAAATCATTCTATGTCGCCTAGCTTATTGGTAAGGGTATGCCATCCAGGTCCAAGGAAGTTATAGTTCTACTGTCCTTGGCCCTTATCATGCCTATCATTGAGTACAATACTCCCTTTGGAATGTATCTAAGCAGACACTTGCAACAGCTGGAATGCTCACAAATGTTTCTCATCAGGAGAACTCAGAGCACGAATACTCTGTCCTACACTGATCGACTAAAGGCTCTGTAGCTGTATTCAGTCTCCTACAGACTGCTGAGAGGGGATCTTTGCTGGACCTACAGGGCTTCCTCAGACCCAGTCCTGATGGATATGTTGCACATGTGCAAAACAAACAGCATCAAAACACTAGAGCCATGCATCTGAACTTCACTTGTGACATAAATAGAACATGCTGGAGAGACAGTTACATGTCCCAAGGGATTCTGATACTACAGAATAGGCTCCCCATCCATGTAAAACTGACCCTTTCATAGGATCATAGGAGGTTACTAGGCTAATGGCCCTGGGGCCCTTATAAGCCTAGCCAAGAGTTTATTCCCAAAAAGAAACCTCGGTCAGCACCTGTTACCCCTGTCATTGAGGGACACAGGTGGAACCCCTGGGACAAATTTGTGGTTTCCCATCCACTCACCAAAGTTGCCCTTGAAGAGCCTCAGCGAGGTGCTCTGTTTGACATGTATAGGAATCTATGCCAGAAATGGGGCAGCCTCTGGGAGTCAAACCTGTCTCTCCAGCAGATTCTGTTGATGTTGCATATTAGAGTCAAGCCTTTTGAGTGGGTAGTGTGTGAGGAGTTAGACTTATGGATATGGAGCATCTCTAGTAGGACAGGGTCCGAGATTGCCTTGTAGGTGAAATACAGATCACCCCTGAGCAATCTGTATGATACTGAGTACAATGATAGTGAGTAGAGCCTGTCTGCATAGGACAGGTGTTAGAGGCCATGGATTCTCTTTGTGAGGGATTTCAGTGGCCTTTCCAGTTTATGCAGATGTTTGGAGAGATACATCCCAAATGGGACATTATACTCACTTATTGGTCTAATGAGGGAGGATTATAGAGAGGTAATAACCTCCTTTTTCCTGGATGCAATCCCTTTACTTATGAGGTGAACCAAGTAAAAGGCTTTTCTGACCACTGCCACTACATGATGGTCAAATGTGAGGTTGTTATCAACCTGAGTGCCCAGGTTGTGGTAATCGGTAGGGGTCATGGTTTTGCTGAATGGTGTGATGATACATTTCTTTGCATTTAGCTTGAGGCCATGAGTTTGGCACCAGTCATTAGTTGCTGTGAGACCCTCTTCCAGTGTGTTAACATCATCTGGGGAGTCAATAACAGCACCCAACTTACAGTTGTCTGCAAACTTGGTCAGCCACAAGCCTTTTGTCTTTGCCTGTACCTCTGAGAAATAGATACCAAATTGTAGGGGTCCTAGGACAGATCCCTGGGAAACTCCACTAGTGACAGGTCTGCTATCGGAGGTGGAGGTGCCTATTTTAACTTTGAGGGTCCTGTCAGTGAGTCAGCTGGCCATCCACCTGATGAGATAAGGATTTACGCCAAGTCATTTTAGCTTTTTCATGATGCCCGAGTGGGGGATTGTGTTGAAGGCCTTGGCCAAGTCAAGGTAAGCTGTATGCACTGACTTTCCCTCATCCAGGGCCTTGGTGACAGTCTCAAAGTCAATCAGGTTCAACAGGCAAGATCTGCCCTTGATAAATCTGAATGGGATGGGTTCATCATCTTGGAGATTGTCTGTGTTCTTGTGTATGTGATCCATAATAACACGCTCCATGGCTTTACAGATCAAACTTGTCAAGCTAATGGGCGATGGTTTCCAGGGACAGTAGTGGCACCACCTCTGTGCAAGGGGATGACAATGGCGGTTCTCCACTCTGCTGGAATGAGGCCAGTACTTAGGCTGTGGTTGAATAGGGTGCTCAATGGTGAAGCCAGTTCTTGCTGGAGATGGTGCAGAATACATCTTGGGATACTATCAGGTCCCGTGGAAGCTGTGTTCTTTGCCCTGGATAGGGCCTTTAACACTTGATCTATGGAGATGTGAGGTGCGGGACAAGTATCGGGGAATGTTGAAAGGGCCTTTGGGGGGACAGGGGGGGTGAAGTTTGCAATGAACCTATCTGCTAGCAGATTGGCTAAGTCAACAGGATCAGTGTGATACTGTTAAGTAATAATTCGGAACAAACCTGGGCTTTGCCACAGAGGTTCCTAACGTAACTGAAGAAGACTTTATCATTTCCTTTTGTTTTGGGGTCTAGTTTTGATTCATAATTGGCCTTGGAAGTTTTCACTAGTGATCTAATTTGCTTATTGAGGCTAAGGCAGGAGTTTTTCCAATTAAGAATTTGTTCCTTTTTACCCTTGGACAACAGTTTCTTCCTTTTGTTGTAAATCCTGTTGAAAGAGGATGTCCAAAAAATAGGTTTGTGTTTCCTTGGAGGGAAGGTTTTAGTTCTATTGGGTATGGCTGAGTCCATGCAGTTGTATAGGTGCTTGTATACTGCATTGGCATACTGTTCAGCATAGTTGTCTGCATACTCTAAGGGGGGTGGTTTAAGAAGCTACAGATACCCTTCCCTTAGGAGGTTGTAGGTAGCTTTTGAGAAGTTTTTTAGCTTGATTACAGCTGAGGGGAGGGGTTGGGTGGGATAAATACTTCGAATGAGACAGTGCAATGATCTGATCTCACCAGGGAAGAACATACTATGGGAGTGGTGCAGTGGTTGCCCATGTTGGTGAGAACCAAGTCCAGAAAGTTATCTCCCCTTGTGGGGGAATGAGACGAGCTGGTATAATGCCTTAGAAGTGATGAAGTCAAGGAATCATTGAGAGAGTGCATTAGTGCAAGAATAGTTCACCCAGTCTATGGTGGGGTAGTTGAAGTCACCAAGGATCAGGGTGTTAGAGGGTACCTTGATGGAGTCAAGTAGATCCAGGTAAGAGGAGTGGGTGTCCTGCATCATGGAGGGGGGGTCTATAGCTAACTATAACTTGGATGGATGCCTTGCCAACTGTCAGATGCATCTGGAGTAGTTCCAGTCCATCATGCTGGCAAACCAGTCTGGAGGTGTGCCTGTCCTTAATGAAGACAGAGATTCCACTACCCTTAGTCTCTCCAGCCTCATTTTGAGGTTGGAATGTGTGGAATGAGGTATAACCTGGTAAAGCAGGGGTGCTCTCCTCAGCCCTGAACCAAGTTTCTGTGACTGCACAGACATCAGCATCTTCCAGTCCAAGGAGAGCCTCCAGTAAGTCCATTTTCAGGTTAAGGCTCCTAGTGTTAAGTAGTATGACCTTCAATTTGCTTTTTGAGAGATCTTTTATGTTGGAAGGTTTGTCTTTGGGACATTGCCTAAAAAAGGCACAGTGGGTGCGGTGAGAGCCTTGGCCAGGATCTAGAAACCTAGCGGTGACAGGTGAAGGCCATCTCTGGCAAAGCATTGAGGCCTGTTGACCATGTCATCCTAGGCAGACAGATACTGGATCCCCTTGGAATGACACCAGAAACTAAGCCAATTGTTGAAGTCAATTATTTTTTATTGATATTGTGGTATCATTCTTGGTGAAGGTAGGATGCTGCTTATGGCTAGGGTCATACCTGCTTGGAATACATACTCTGAGAGTTCAATCATGTCTTTCTTTATATAGTCCAGAGAGGTCTGTCTCAAGTCATTTACACCAACATGGAAAATGACAGAGTCATACTTGTAATTGTTGTGGAGAGACTTAAGTGTGAGTGTGATATGGTGGATTCTGGCACCAGACAGACAACTGACTGTGACCTTCTCCTTGTTGAGCCTGGTGAGAGGGACATTGGTGTGTCTCACAAGTGAGTCACCAATGACTAGTATGTTAGTATGTTTGGTTTATTGTTATGTCTTGTGGGCTGTGATGGTTTCTTGTTTTGCCTTATGGGCTGTGTTTGTGAGACACTGGTGTTTTGTCTGCTGTGTGTGATGTGTTTGGTGCTGTGTGTGGAATGTTTTTGAGTATGTTTTTGAGGTCTCTACTCTTTAGGTAAGTTTTTATTGAGGACCTTTGCATAGGTGTGTGTGTGTGTGTGTGTGTGTGTGTGTGTGTGTGTGTGTGTGTGTGTGTGTGTGTGTGTGTGTGTGTGTGTGTGTGTGTGTGTGTGTGTGTGTGTGTGTGTGTGTGTGTGTGTGTGTGTGTGTGTGTGTGTGTTGTGCTTGGTCCTGTGATGTGAGTGGTATGGTGTTTTTGCAGGCAATCTCCTCTTTGTCAGAAGTACTGACTATGGTGTGAGAGAGCATGGACTTCAGGTTACTGATGTGCATGCATTTCTCACAGGTGAAAGAATTATGTGCTAGGAGAAGAGGATTGTCAGTAAACATGAGGCAGTTGCTACACTGTCTCAGTATGCCCTTGTCAACCAAGTTGGCAGGAGAAACTGATGGGAATTGTCCAGACATAGGGTTCCGAATGCTTGGGTGGACTTATGGAGAGAGGGTTTTGATAAGGGTTTGTCCACAAGAGTGTAGACCACAAGAACCTTCTTAAAATTAAAGTAACTGGCCTGAACCACAAGTACTAAAACCAAAGCTAAGATGCTTCGAGTAACTGATAAATTTAATCAGGCTACTAACAAGCAGTAATAAATGGAGTAGAATAAAAGGACTTGAACACTTAAGAGCACACAGCAAAAATAAGGTAATAAAGTATGAAAACACAATTACAGTAAAAACAGCTGAATAAAGTGCATATTTTTTTAAGTGGAGAGGGAGGAAACAGAAAATAGTTCAAGATTAGGGTACTAAGGAGGTTGGCCTTCCCAAATGCTCTCTCTCTCTCTGTCTCTCTGTCTACTCGGTACACTGAGCTGATGAGATAGGACAGGGAGGAGTGTCCAAAGTCAAACAAGCAAGGGGATAGTCCTATCCAAATTATCTCACTGCACTAGGTTGAGTGATCAAATGAGATTGGACTGGGAGGAGTGACCAATATCATATTTACAGCAGGGGTGGACAATTTCAAAGCCACCAAGTTTAAGACTACAACAACACTTGGGAGGCAGGGTGGGAAAAACAAACAATGCAGTCAACAAAGGACAGAAACAATAAAACATATAAATACAGTACAGTGCAAATCGAGTTGCAAAAAAGTGTACTTATCAGTTTGGTATATCAGATGGTAATAGAATCCAACACAGCCAGGAATTTTAGCTCTGCTATGTCAGCTCTGCACAAATTCACAGAAATGAAGTCTGTACTAGAAGTGCAACACAGAAAAAACTGAATATATGACAGTGGGCTAGTTCTTTCTCACACATACAATTTGTTTTACACTTCAACTGTTCTAGGATTAATTTCTGTATAGATTATGTGAACTTTTGTATATATATATATATATATATATATATATATATATATATATATATATATGTTTGTGTGTGTGTGTGTTGTGTGTATGTACATATGTATGTGTATTATATATATCAATATCAGTCTAGTGGTCACTTATTTCTCTTTGTTGGTGGTGATTTCAATTTCTGTTTAGTTTTACTACTGTTATATTTGTAAGTTGACCATAAATAAGTTTCATGGGCAGGTAACCAGGCAATCAGTCAGCAGACCATTACAAGCAAAGCCAATAAACAATATTCAAAATGTTCCCTATAGCCTCAAGGATGGCAGGACAAGATAAACCAGGGGAGAAATTGACACTGCCCATTCAGTTGTCTTTGTTTGTATCGAAGATGTCAAGAGTGCTACTCTGCTTGACATGTAGTGCAAATGTGTTCTTGAGGTGAACCCCCAAATTGTAGAATCCCTTTTTACACTGTCTAGGTGAGCATATGATTGTCTAACTAGCTATAATAACTTTGCATATTAGCAATATTAAAGATTGGGACTCGCTATACCTGGGTCATGCTATCATTGGGCTGGCACAATTGATCAACAGCAGTTTGATGGTGGACTGACTCTTCTGGCTATGACAGTCAGTCATTTAATCCTTTATGGAAATGTTGCAAAACACTCAATCTTAGGTCAGCTATGGTTTGTTACCATCACGTGGTAGGAATGTAGGAGGTGTAGTACTCCCCAATGAATTTCAGTCAGGTTTGGGGATTCCACTGTTGATTGAGGGGTGATGGTGACATGGTATCATTGATGGACATTTACGAATACCACCGTAGCAGCTACAAACAAATAGAATCTGAGGGTCATGCTGCTCAATGCTAGAAGTCTAAATCTCAAAATGCACTTGCTCAAAGCACTCCTTAAAATGGAGAACATCGACATTTGTGCTGTAACAGAGACCTGGTTCAAAGCAGCAGAAAGCACCCCTGCACTACCAGGCTATAACTCATTCCGCACCTTTCAGCCCCAGAACATGGACTGAAGCTCTAAAGGCAGTAGTGTTTCTATATTGATAAAGGATGTGTACACCTCCGGGCTGGTAGCCCAACATAATGCATCAGAGATACTTCAGGTGCAGTTAACATTGGGTAAGACAGCTATTCAGGTCGTAGCCTGATATAGGTCTCCAACCATGTCCCAAGACTCACACTCCATGTTCCTAAGCACCCTGGAGAATATTAGGGTCCAGCCTAACACTCTCATACTGGGTGACTTCAACTACCCCTCCATTAACTGGGAAAACTACTCGTACCAATACACTTGCCCAATGTTTCTTGAAATTCATTAATTCAAATGCCCTGGACCAGCTCGTTCTTTCCCCCACTAGAGGTAGCAACATCCTTGACCTGGTCATTACTAACATGGGAGACCACTTCTCTACACCCGTAGTCAATTCCTCCCTGGATAGATCTTACCACAATCTAATCACCTTGGAAATCCACATCCCTCCCAAACAACCCCACCCTCACAACAGTAACCACCATGAAAAACTTCTCCAAAGCTAACTTTGGGCTCCTAATAACAGAGGTGGCTAACTTCATGGCACCCATGCAAATGGAGAATAGTTGCATGACTGCCGAATCATACACCAATGCACCGTACAAACATGTTCACAAATGCATGGATCTCACCATACCCAATAGAACCAAAACACTCTCCTCCAAAAAAAGGAAGCCAATCTGGTGGTCTCCTACCATAAATAAACTCTACAACAGAATGAGGAAACTGATGCAGGATAAAGTGAAGTCCCAAGACTGGAAAAATTCCCTTATCAGCCTCAACAAAAAATTGAGATCCCTCATCAAATCCTGTAAACCTAACTATGAAAACAGAATTGCAGCAGATAGTAAAGACAACCACAAGGCCTTCTATAGTTATGTAAAGAATCTCCGCGACAATACCCAGATTTGCTCTGAGCTACTGCACAATGGTACCTCCTATACCAGGCCAACAGATATTGCCAATATACTGGCCAACAGATTCAGTGCCAACCTCACCCCCCACAAAGGACCAATCACAATACCAGTAGATTGCCATGCACTCAGTATTACTGCTGCACAGGTTAAAACAGCACTGTCCAAGGCCAAGAATACAGCTTCTATGGGACCTGATAATATCCCTGGCTGTGTTCTACATGAACTATAGAGTGAACTGGCACCTCACCTGTGTGCCCTGTTCAATCACAGCATCACCTCAAGCTTTGTCCATAATGAATGGTGTGCTGATACAGTCATCCCTTTCCACAAAGGAGGAGCGACTAGAGACCCTGGGAACTATCGTCCCATTAGCCTGCCGAGTCTGATATGGAAAGCTATGGACCGCATCATCATGGACCTAATAAACAAAGATATAGGGAACCTCTAAACTCTGGATCCCACACAGTTTGGTTTTGTGAAGGGTAGATCATGCCTGCTCAACTTGGTCAACTTCTGTGAGTCAGTCACCAGAGCTGCGGATGAAGGCAAGGTGGTTCATACAGCCTACCTTGATCTGGCCAAGGCCTTTGATACCATTCCCCACTCAGGAATAATAGAAAAACTCACTAAGCTAGGCATCAACCCCTATATCACTAGGTGGTTTGCAAATTGGCTCACAGATAGAACCCACAGTGTGAATGTAGCTGACTCCAAGTCAGACTGATGACTAGTCACAAGTGGAGTCTCACAGGGTTCAGTCGTGGATCTTTTCCTGTTTGGTATCTACTTCTCTGAAGTCCAGGCCAACACTAAGGGACTCTGGCTGACAAAGTTCACAGATGATTGTAAGTTGGGAGCTATTATTAACTCCCCAAGTGTTGTTGACATCCTACAGAATGGCCTCACTGAGACCAGTGACTGGTGTCAGAACCATGGCCTTAAGCTCAATGCCAAAAAATGTGTCGTTATCCCCTTTGGGAAAAACCTGGTTCCCATAAATTACCACATCGATGGCAGTCCACTGAACACAGAAGGAGTTATAAGAGATCTGGGAACACAGGTTGACAGCAACCTCTCTTCTGATCCCCACATTCCCACTGTGGTCAGAAAGTCCTTCTCTGTGGCACATCTCACTACAAAGGGTTTTGCATCCAGGAAGAAAGAGGTCATTGTCTCCCTCTACCCTTCCCCTCATTAGACCAATCATCGAGTAGAATGCCCCATTTGGCATGTACCTCACTAGACACCTGCAACAACTGAAGAGGTCACAAAAGTACATTACAAAGAGGATCCTAGGCCTTAAACACTTGTCCTATATGGACAGACTCAAAAAACTACAACTATTCTCTGTCTCATATCGCCTACTAAGAGGCGATCTCTGCTTGACTTACAAAGCCATGTCTGACCCAGCTCTGTTAGAAATGCTACATCTAAAGAAATCCCAATCCTTCTGCCCCACATGCTCCAGAGACCTCAACCTCACTACCACAATCAACAGAACGTACTGGAGGGACAGGATCATAACCCAGAGACTGCCCATGCTATGGAATAGACTTCCCATACATGTCAAGCAGAGCACTTCGCTGACCCTCTTCAAGAGAAATCTCGATGAGTGGATGGGAAATAGAAAATTCACCCCAGGGATAACTCCAGTGGTTCTACTCGACAGAGGCCACTGGGAACTAAGGTGGGGTGGCACGATGCCAGGGTAATCCTATGGCTAGGCTTGTAAAGGCTCCAGGGCCATTAGCCTAGTACACACCTATGAACCTATGGAGACAGATTTGTGTTCTGACCTCACCAATGAGGGCGTAACATGGGGGGGTGCAATGCTCTCCCATGTTGGTGAATACTAGGTCCATATGTTTGATCCTCTGGTTGAAGCACGCACTATTTGTTCCAGGGTGTTTGCTTTCATAAAGTCTAGGAAACACTGTGCCTTTGAGTTAGAGACAGTGTATATTTCCCAGTCTATAGAGGGGTAATTGAAGTCTACAATGAATAGAGTACTTGGCTGGGTGGTAAGCACGTCTAGTATGTCTAGGTAAGAGTTGCCATGGGTCATAGAGGGCATCCCGTAGCTGCCTAGGACATGGTAAATAAACTTCTCTATGTAGACTCGGGCACGGATGAACTCCCAGGCATCATCCTGTTTAACCAGCCTGGAGTTGTAGTTGTTGCTAATATAGAACAAGACACCCCCACTTTTAACCCCAGTCTATGATGCTGCTGATCTAAATATGTCAAAGGTACTGTAGCCTTCCACTGCCAAAGTACTTTTTGCAGCTTTAAAACAAGTCTCATTGACAACACAGATGTCCACATTCTCCATGTGGAGTTTCTTATTTAGGTTCTGAGCACTAAGCAGGTTGCTTTGAGTTTTTTTTTTTTTTTTGCTATGCTGGTACTTTTGTTGTTTTGACATTGCCTTAAAATGTTCTAAAGGGTGGATAATGTTTTAGCCAATATCTGAAAGCCCAGAGTGGGTAGGTGCAGACCAATCTTGGCAAAGTAACATGGTCTGTTAACCGTGTCCTCCCATGTTGATAGATATTGGATTCCCCTGAGTGACACCAGAAACTAAGCCAGTTGTTAAAATCAACTAGGGAAGCTAATTCTAAGTTCCATAGTGAATTTCAGTTAAACCCCATGTAATAAATGTAGCACAGGGATTTCCTGGTGTTTTAAAAGAAACACATGGTTTGCTCCTATGCATTCCTGCTTACTATCACTACTTATCCCAAGCCCTTAGCCTGGTTTTATATTGACAGACATTTTCCCTTTCATGTTTTGTAAACTTTATGTGCATATGCATTGATGTATCTACTTGTCTATCTATCTGCCTGTCTATACAACTGGTAGATAGGGTGTTCTAAGAAGTCTAGCACCATTTTTCAAAGGCAGTACAGTAATTTAGCCAGAATTATATATCTTAGCTTTTGAGATTGTTTCTGATGATGATCACAAATTTGAGGAAAAATGTGCAAAAAAGTCTTTGACCAGTATGAGACAACATAGAAACTATCTTTTACTTTGCCTTTGCTCTAAAAAACAGCATTGTTTTTGAAGTTAGATTCATAGGAAGTTTGTAGAGTCCAAATACTTTAAATGGCTTTCAAGAGGTGAAAAACTGTGTAAAGTAACATTTTGATGTAAGTAGGGACACCGGAGGGTACTTTTAACAGGTGTTCTTTGGTAAAACTAGGGGGGTGAAATCCATGGGTATATACAGGTTTTTTATAGGTGTCTCTGGGTTGAAATTTGCACTGACCCTGTTTGCTAACACATTTGCAGTATTCATTGGATCAGAATAATCCCATTATGAACAAATCCATAGCAATGTTTGGTGTTACTTCCTAATTTTCTGATGTACATAAAAAAAGTATAATTTTTCCTAGTTTCTGATGCCAGTCTAAGTTTATGGGAGGCCTTTGTTTTCATGATGACATTTTCAATACCTTGGATATCCTTTTGAGGTTGACCTTGTCTTGTGGGTCTTCAGTTTTGCTGTAAATTCTGATGAGCCTTTTCCTTGTAGTATAAGGTTTATTTATGCATGTGGACCACCAGGTGGGTTTGCTCTTACCCTTCTCATTTTGTTTAGTTTCAGTAGGGACTAACAGATTTATAATTTTCTAGGTGGGAGTCGAACTCCTTTTGAGGGACTAAGAGTTTTATTCAAACTCTGAGACTTCATCATAGAATAGTAGGAAATGTGTACATTTGAAGTCTTTGTATACTGTGATACTTGCATCTGCTGGTCTAGGGATTTTGAACTAGAAAGTAACCAATTACCTTTGGCTGAAGGGGCAATTTCTTTCACCTCAAGTAGTACATGGGCTTCTTTCAGGCATGGTAATGTTATATTGCAGTTAGTTTTACTGGTTGACACTTTAATTTGCCCCTATTTATGGTTAAATACTCAACCACTGCATGGCCCTATGGAAATGAAATACTTCATTAACTACTGGTCTTGCCCATGTATATACTCTAGATGTATGCATAATGGACATTTGCTGGGTACTTGCTATACGTACTAGGCTGATAAGTATATTTTAGGCAACCAGTCCAGAATAACACTAAGAACCCTAGCCATGTAAACCCAAGAAACATTGGATGAGTGAAGTTCCAGAATTGAGGAGTGCTATCCTATGTACTCTGAGTGAATGTACAGTTGTCCCTACAATTATCCAGAATAGTTCTGAATGGTGCTAATCAGTTGCACTGCTTGATACATAGTACACATTTATTCCATAAGTAGGGGATTTCTTGAACTGGACTACGTTTTGCCAGCATGTTCTTTCCATGTTACAGTGGAGGTTAAGGACTTTTGTACAGAAATGTATGATGCTGTTTGTTTTGTACACCTATAAAATATCAGGCAGGATGGGGTCTTTCATGGCTCAGAATAAAATATCTAGAACAAATGAAAGAGATTGTATGAAAGAGAATATAGTGAGAGTGTGTTTACTCTATTATTTTAGTTTATTGACTGTAAACCAGTAATTTCTTGGATTAGAAATGGAAGAGCCTGTATAAAAGTGAATATAGTGAGAGTGTGCTTAATCTGTTACTTTAGCTTACTGATTTTAAACCATTAATTTTTTGGCCAGAAATGGTTGGAGCCAGTCAGGTCGCATGAGATGCTTCAAATTACAAGATGAACGTGGTACCATTTACCAGCAGTTCAGCACACTGCTATGTGTTATCTTTAAGGTTCTGGACATTGCTGAAGGCCTTGTGACTGTCCTTAGCCTGCAAGGCTATCTTGACCTCATACTTGGTCTTGTTGGACTTAACTAGACTCCTTAGTTTCTTGTTTAATTGTATGAGACCAATTGTCTTTTAAGAAAGTTTCTCTTCCTGATTTTGACCATGAGTTTTCTTCTTTTATTTTATTATATACTCTGTTTAGAGAAGGATTCTACTAGTTAGTTTGTTTTTAGTGTTTGTTTTGGGTTTATTTCTGGTAGGTACAATAGCTTTTCTACAGCCATTCACCTTTGTGTAGGGACTCTATAAATAATTTTGCATAGGTAGCTGTGTCTTGGGGTTGGGGGACCCTTGAAATTTGACAAACTGTCACTTAATAGGATGTATTTTGTCTTTGAATAGTTCTTTTTTCTGGTTTTGCTGGATTTTCTTGGTTGATTTTTACTTCAAATGAGACAGCTTTGTGATCTGACCTCACTACTGAGGATGTGAGATGGGGGAAAAGAGTATTGCAACACTCATCTATGTTGGTGAGTACCAGATCCAGAATGTGTGGTCTTCTGGTTGGAATACATACTATCTGTATCAGGGTGTTTGTGTTTATAAAGTTCAGGAAATGTTGTGCCTGTGAGTTTGAGATAGTGAGTGTGTTTTCAAGTCTATAGAGGAGTAGTTAATCTCATCTATGAATAGGGTATTTGGTTGGATGGTGAGCACCTCTAGTAGGTTTACATACAAGTCATGAGACTCTAGGGGCATAGATGGTGACCTGTAGTTAGCCATGATATGGTGAGGAATATTATTTATAGTGCCTTGCACGTGGATGAGCTGCATGGTCTCACCCTGAGTAGCCGACCTGGAGGTATGTTTATTGCTAAGTAGATATGCTGTGTGATGAAGGGCTTCCTCACAACAGAGGACACATGGTGACCAAAGCACAGTTTATTGTCAGCATAGGTTCCCTGATCCATGACTATGGGATCAATTTTTAGGGTTATGTAGTCAATGTAATAGTTACAAGGGAAGTCATTCTTGTCAAAGTATATGATTATACATATCTACGTATTTAGTTTTAGTACATGATTTTGACATCAACTATTTGTTACTGTAAGGAACTCTTAGAGAATCATGGTGTCCCCTAGGTTATTTATGATGTTGCTAATTTTGTAAGCATTTGCAAACATGTTCAGCCACAAACACAGAATATTGGCTTTGACATTCAAGAAGTAAATGCTAAAGACATGTGGCCCAAGGACTGAACTCTGGGTGCACTTCTAGTGATGTCTTTTTTGAAGGAGTGAACTAAGTTAAGTAAGCAAGATCTGCCCTTTATGAATCTGGACTGACTTGGGTCTAGAATCTGTAGGTTAATGATATTCTAATTTATTAAATCCGTAACAATCTTTTCTATAGTCTCATATATGAAGGTGGTCAGGCTTATGGTTTTATCATTACTTGGGTCCTGTAAAGCTCAACCTTTGTGCAAGGGAATGACTGTTACTATCCTCTGTTTATCCAGCATGAAACATATATTATGACTGACATTGAATAGCCACTGTGCGTGTGTGTGTATATGGGGGGGGGGGCTTATCATTAGGCTGCATGGTATGTTGCACAGCCTCAACAGTGTCCTGTAAATTGTGTAAATAGATATGTAGGAGGTTCAACTCTCACAGTAGTGAACTTGTGTGTGACAGTGGGGGGGGGGGACTATAAAGTCAGGTAAGTATAACCTCTGCCACAGCTGTTAAGAATCAACTTCTACTCTGGGGAAACATTGTGAAGTGTGCGATAGTATACTGGTAAAGCTGTTTACCTCACAGACACAAGGTACAGGGTTTGATTCTCATGTTTTGAAAGGGAAACTGACTAGGCTTAAAATGACCTACAAGAGCAGCTAGCCTAGTACTTACATATTAACCTATCCTGTAATGCCCTCTTGGTTTGAGTATGTAATAGCATTTACTATTAAATGTAGTACACAGTACTGGGCATTGTCTCTGAGGTTTTCAACATAGTTAAAGAATGCATTCCTGTTATCCTTCACCTGGGTGGCTATTATCATCTCATATTTGGCTTTTTTAATTTCATCAGGATTTTGAGTTCCTTGTTCAGTTCAAGAAAAGCTTTTTTTTTCCTATCTTGAAAGTTATTTTTTTTTTTTGTTTTGCATGCAGTATTTTTTTTTTCATTATAATGTCTGTTTATATTAGGGTTCTGCTATAGAGGCTGATTTTTGAATTTGGCATTGTAATAATTTCTGAGGGAGACAGATGCATCTATGCAGTTATTTAAATGTGCATAGAATTTGGCAGTTAAGGACTTCACATAAGCAGTGATGTTCTTAACTTTCAACCTCTTAGAATAAGAGATCTGGACAAAGCCAATAATAATGGGGGGGCAAAGGCCCTGAAACAGGTACCAGGTACACATTTTAAATGTTACTCTTCATAGGATCATAGGAGGTTACTAGTCTATTGGCCCTGAGGCACTTATAAGCCTAGCCAAGAGTTTAGCCCATTTTTAGACAAATCATCACCCAATGCCCCTGTCCAGCAGGGACACGGGTAGAATCCTAGGGGTGTATTTTCTGTTTCCCATCCAGTTATCCAGGTTGTGTTTAAAAAGGGATAAAGAGGTACTCTACTTGATGTGGAGAGGGATTCTATTCCATCGATGGGAGGAGTCTGTGGGACACAAATCCGTCCCGCCAACAAGTCTTGTTGATGTCACAGAACAGGCTGAGTCCGCACATGCAGATTATTCGAGTGGAGCTTGACTTGTGGATATGCAGCAGTGGTGTCCATGATCACCTTGTATGCCAGACAGAGATCACCTCTGAGGAGTCTGTATGAAACTGAATAGAAGGCTAGGGCTTTTAGCCTATCTGTGTATGGTAGATGTTTGAGGGCCTGGATTCTTCTGGTGAGGAACCTCTGTGGTCTCTCCAGCTGCTGCATATGTTTTGCAAGGTACATGCCAAAGGGGTGTTGTACTCAATAATGGGCCTTATAAGGGAAGAATACAGGTATGTTATGACTTCCTTGTCCCTGGATGACATACCCTTATTTATGAGGTTGGCCATGTAGAAGGCTTTCCATACAATGGAAGCAACATAGTGGTCAAACGTCAGGTTGCTATCAAACTTGGTGCCCAAATCCCTCATGACTGATTGTATGCTTAGGATGTTGTTATTAATGTGATAATTTGTGGGGACATCACTTTCCCCAAAGGGGATGGTGATGCATTTTTTGGTATTCAGCCTGAGGATGTCCACATCACTTGGGGAATTGATGACAGCACCCAGCTTGCAGTCATCTGCAAACTTGGTCAGCCATAGCCCACTCATTTTGACCTGCAGCTCAGAAAAGTATATCCCAAATAACAGAGGCCCCAAGACCGAACCCTGGGGTACGCCACTTGTTACGGGTCTACTGCTTGAGGTGGCTTCCCCTGTTTTCACTATGTGGGCTCTATCAGTAGCCAGTTTGCTACACATCTGTTAATATATGCATTGATGACTAGTTGAGGGAGTTTATCTATTATGCCCAAATGGGGAATAGTGTCAAAGGCTTTGGCCAGGTCACGGTAGGTGGTGTGTGTAAAATTTATTTTACTACACTAAAAGGTAGTCTGTACCATTACTTAATGAAGGCAATTGAGATGGTTCAATCTGATATAACATTCCTTTAATGCATATGAAGTAAACATCTAGTTTAGCAATGAAAGAAACATAAAAACACTGTACTTCAGCTTACAACATCAAACTGTAAGAATCAATATCCCTCATACAAAAGAAGAAGTCCAGTCTTTATAGTCTCTTTCCTGTCTGCATCAGCAGTTTGGAGAATTTGCCAGAATAATAAGTCTTTCTTCTGAAGCTGGTCTGCTGACAGTTTGTTTTCCATATCTCACACATTCTGTTCCTGAAGAATAACTCCTCGGCCTTGCTCTTATCTTGCACGTCCTGTTGACAAAACAAAGCTGCATACAAGAGTTTATCTTGACCTGCTTGTAGATAGAGAATTTCACAAACTGCATAGATTATAAAGATAAAATATTTTACTTCTGACTTCTAATAACAATGAATGCCAAGCTATATGCTTTTTGCCAAGAGTTTACACTAACTGGTTCATAGGTTCATAGGTTGGTACTAGGCTATCAGCCCTAGGGCCTATACAAGCCTAGCCATAACAATTCCCTGGCTATTTGTTCCCACACTATTTACTTCCCTGGACCCCTGTCTAGCAGGGTGACTGACGTGATCCCCGGGGTGAATTTCCTTTATCCCATCCAGTCATCAAGGTTCCTTTTGAAGAGGGCCAAAGAGGCACTCTACTTGACATGTATGGACAATCTATTCCAGAGTCTGGGGAGTCTCTGGGTCAGGAACCTATCCCTCCAGCATGTTTTGTTTATTGATGACAAGGTTTAGATCCCTGGAGCATGTGGCTCTGAGGGATTGGGATTTCTTTAAGTGTAGCATATCCAACAGCTCTGGGTTTGACATGGCCTTGTATGTTAAGCAGAGATCGCCTCTGAGTAGACGATATGCCACATAGTATAGCTGAAGTTTTTTAAGGTGGTTAGCTTAGGGCATCTGCTTTAGGCCTGTGATTCTTTTAGTGAGGTATTTCTGCGGCCTTTCCAGTTGTTGCAGATGTCTTGAGAGGTACATACCAAATGGGGCATTATATTCTATATTGGGTCTAATGAGGGATGAGTACAGTGGGACAATGAGCTCCTTTTTTCTGGATGAAAAGCCCTTAGTGATGAGGTGTGCCACATAGAAGAATTTCCTGACTGTTGTGGCGATGTGGTTATCGAAGGTGAGACCACTGTCCACCTGTGTCCCTAATTCTCTTATCACACTTTCAGTGTTTAGTGTGCTGCCACCTATATAGTAATTCATGGGTACATGTTTTTTCCCAAAGGGGATAACTATACATTTCTTGGCATTGAGCTTGAGCCCATGTCTCTGGCACCAAGCATATGTTTCTGTAAGGCTCTTTTGTAGAGTATCCACATCATTTGGGGATTCAGTAATGGCTCCTAGTTTGCAGTCATCTGCAAACTTTGTTAGCCAGAGTCCGTTAGTGTTGGCCTGTACTTCAGAAAAGTAGATGCCAAACAAGAGCGATCCCAGGACTGAACCCTGAGGTACTCCACTTGTCACTTGTCTGGAGCTGGATTTGGAATTGGCTACTTTTACAGTGTGGGTTCTATCAGTAAGCCAGTTAGCAACCCATTGGGTGACGTAGGGATTAATGCCCAGCTTAGTAAGTTTATCTATGATTCCAGAGTGGGGGATGGTGTCAAAGGCCTTGGCAAGGTCTAGATAGGCTGTGTGAACCACCTTACCCTTGTCCATGGCTCTGGAGACAGATTCAAAGAAGTCAGTCAGGTTCAGGAGACAAGTTCGGCCCTTCATGAACCCAAACTGGGTGGGGTCCAGTGTTTCCAGGTTGCCAATGTCTTTGTTTATATGTTCCTGCCAATGTCTTTGTTTATAAGTTCCCTGCACTCTGTACTACACTGAAAAGCAGAGTGTTTATTTTACATTTTCAGACAAATCCAGTGAAAGTCATTTTTAACTTGTTCACTGCTGAAAGCAGACTATTTCAAATCTCACAATTCCCTCTTTTCAAATTATAAGGTGGAAAATTATTGTTCATTTTTGACTTCAGTTGCACACTTTGAAACCTTTTCCAATTTATTTATGTTAACCATCATGAGCTGCTGAATTCTGCAAGTTTTTCACAAATGACAACTTAAATAGCAATTCCAGATAGCTAATATGACTATAATGCCTAACACTACTAGTACAGGATGTACTAACCAATTTAACAGGTTTTTTCCTGATTTTAACCAACCAGTAAAGATGTCTCACCAATTGTGAGCAGTGTCTTTTTAGCCAAACTAAGTAATTTATCTTTTGCAATGATGCTTAATGCCTCATGATACAGAAAACTTTTATTTATTTTTCCTAAGTACTCTTTGAGAATCTCAGTATTATTCATTATGTTTTTTTTTAATTATCAAAAGATACAGATATATTGGGAAGCTGTATTAAGTCATAGTTCCAATTCATGGAAGTATTTACTTCTATGGTTTAAGTGAACACATAGCTCTGATTATTCCATTTAAGGAAATCAACATGTGATAAATTTTAAATTATGACCTACAAACTGATTTGTAACTAAACAAATATGCTAAGGAGCCACTTCTATAAACATTTGAAAAGAAGATGGCATAATGTTCCATTTGCACAAATTAACAGAGTGTTGCAATAAGCATGGTTCCTAGACAGGCGAATGTTGCCCACAAATTAACCCATTTTGAGTCTGTGTACAATACTCAATTTTATGTGTTTTTTCTCTCTTATCTATATAACTACCTTCAAAATTGTGGCAACCAATACTCATATCTTTCTGGCACTAGAAATGTCATAGGTAATACCATAAATTGACACATAACAGTGGTATCAGTAACATTATAATGTCCAATATGTATCAGGTACCCGTTTATGAAACAATTGTCGCCAAACATTTTCATTCTGTAACATCAGTTCAATTTGTACATTATTTTTGTGAGTTTCTACATACAAAGATTGCATAGTACAGTTTGTCCAATTTACAAAAACTGTCATGTTACCATCAAATTTTAACTGATGTAAATGAATAGCATCATAGTTGTTTAAAAATTGCTGCTGGTAGCTTGTAAATATACAATCTGAGAGACATCTTCCCCCACTGTTTTTAAATGATTAGCTAGAATTTCAATATTAGCTGCATTAATAACTCTAATGCCTGTGCCTCGGCCTCCTAGCAGAGTATTATACCAAGCTTTTTTGTATTGGCATTTGCCTGTGCCTGGGAATGTAATGTTAAAATGTACTACAACCTTTTGATACTGTTTGTCTACCTTTTTACAGGTAGAAGGGATTTTAACCAAATGGTCTGTATGAGCAGAGGTAGGTTTACCTGTTAATACTGATAGAACATATGCCTAATGTATGCTGCCTGTAATGACAGTGGTATTAGTACATATACTTGTATCCACCTTTCGCTGGGGGTAATGTACCTGCAAAGTCAATTTGGATGGCATACCAAGGTCCATCCGTTGGAGTTACCCTTAGTAACTGTGTTTTTTTCAATTAAGGATTGACCTGCAAACATATTAAGCATTCACCTTGCACTAAATCACAGATTTTCTTTAGCTGCGGATGCCAGTACTTGTTCTTTACAATAGGCCATAACTTTTGTGTACCCAAATGTCCCATTACCTGATGATTAAATTTCACCAACTGTCGTGCCTGTTGGTACGGAATATAAGGAAGACTAGAACCATCTTCATCTTTAAAACATTTTGCATAATATTGCCCTGGACTGTCTCCTACAAGAGTACATTTCTGTAATTCTTCCTTCAGTCCAAACTTAGTTTGGATCTGCAGCAAATCATGTTGCAAAATTTGAGCTGAAAATGTCTGTATGGCATGTATTGCAGTAGTTTTATCTGATAGCACCAGAAAGGTGTTCTATAGGATACAGTTGCATTTCTTCCCTGGCTGCCTTTTTGCCATCTGATCTGCATAGTTATTTAACTGAAAAATCGAATTTGTAGCTTTCTGATGAGCTTTTACCTATAAAATACTGTAGTAACCCACAAGGGACTGACTACGAACTAAATTCCAAATAGTCTGTACACAGAGGCATGCTTGAGCAGTTTGCCCATATTATCATTAAACCCTCTCCTTGCCCATGCAGACATATGCAGCTGCAGAGAATTAACTACGTATGCAGTGTCTGAAAAAAAAATTTTCCTTCATATTCCATGAAGTTAAATAAGTAATACTTATCTCATGCCTTTACTGTAATTTGCTTGACACTAAATAATGCCAACCATTCTGCAAACACTGCTTGACTGACATCATTAAATAGTTTATTTAACTGAGTCTTATTTACCAAAGCCTGTATGGCATAATATGGTGTCTGTACTATAATGTCTTTTGAAAAAGCTGTTAAGTACTCAGTTTGTTTTAAACCCCAATAAATGGCCAAAAGTTGCCGAATACATGGGTGATATCCCCTCTCAACATGTCATCTTTTTACTGAAGAATGTAAAGTCTTTTTTATTTTAGCATTAGAGCCATGAGGCCACTCCTGTAAAAGTACAACAGAAAGTGTGTTGGGTCCAGCTGCTGCCTGTAACACAAAGGGACGTGTTAGACTTGGAGCTACTAATTTTGTAGTCTTGGCCAATGCTGCCTTTAAATTTCAAAAAGCTGTATTTTTCTTTGGTCTCCACTCCAGAAAGGGTAATTCTTTATGGCTAAAAAGCATGTCATGACATGGATTGTACCTTTTTACTTTTAACCTTAAACCCTGCCTCCTGCAGTGTTTGAAGGACCTGTATCTTCTTCTTTCGGCTTTTCCCGGTTAGGGGTTGCCACAGCGGATCACCTGTCCACTCATGATTGGCAGTAGAGTTTTACAGTGTCGAGTTGCCAGCCCGACACCCAACCTTCCACAGAAGGTACACACATGCACACACTCACACCTAAGGCCAATTTTAGAGTGTCCAATCCAATTACAGCATGTCTTTGGGATGTGGGAGGAAACCGGAGCACCCGGAGGAAACCCACGCGACCACAGGGAGGACATGTAGACTCTGCACAGAAGGCATCCCAGCCGAGGATCGAACCGTAGAACCTCTTGCTGTGAGCTAAATGCTGTTTTTTTTTTTTTTTTTTTTTTTGCTTCAGACACAATTAGTGTATGCTTTCCCTTTGGCTGTTACCTACCCTCCCTTTTTGTAAAGGGACCTGCATATTTTAACTGCATACCATAGCCCATATACTGACTGTACTCATAGTCGTATCTACTTGCAAACAGATTATTAATGACATGTATGCACAAGTATGACATCTTATTACAATTACCAAACAGGATTTTTGTTAAGCCATTTGGCCTGGCAACCAGTCTTGTTTTCCTGACCTTATAAATTTCAGTACCAGTAACATTTTATGTTATGCAACATTCATTGTAACTACCCATTCCAGCCTGGAAAGATTTGAGCTTACATACTTTGTTTGCTTTCTTTCTTTCTGCGCATTCCAGATGCTTAACCCATAACTCAGTCAGTACTTACTTGTACCTTCAGTCATTCGTTAATATACTTTTGACTTTAACTTGCTTATCTATGCATAATACTACTTTTGAATAATGTTTTTGCTGGAGTCTTTGCTATTTTTTATGCTATCATACAATTACAAAATATTGCAAGAAACAAAAGAGATATTGACTTAACTAACACATGCATAAAACAGATATATTTACATTTGCTGTCATTTGCCTTTTGCTGCACAGTAGATAAAAATAAAATACACGCGTGTCAGTCTTGTGATGTCATGTCTTTACTGTGTTTAACTAATGTAGTAAATTGTTTTCTATCAGCATAAACTGCTGTTGCTTTAACTCTTTACTAGCCAGATTCTATTTGTCAGTATTCTGTTTTGCTGACTTTAAAGGTCTTTTGCACTTCTGAAAAAGTGTTTACATATGTTGTCTGAACTTTTTGAACTCTCTCTGACTGTATCTCAGAAGTTTATTAAATCTGTTTGTCAATTTACCATGAACCTCATCTCTGTTCTTATCTGTATTGTAATGTGCAGTGTTTTTATGTCACTTTTGTTGTATGTAAGCCATGAAACGCTGAGGAATAAAATTCCAGAAGCAATGCTCAATTGTATAATTGCATAAATGTAATCATGTTATTAAAAATACCCTTCTGTTCATCCCACTTAGGGAGAGTTTTTAACATTAGCTAAATGTGCTGCTTTAGCAGCCTCAGATTAGTCTCCTCCCTTGCAACAATTACATCATGCTGTGTGTCAGCCAGTTCTGTCATATGTTTCTTGCAAATGGACAATTTTATTTAACTCTTTTATTATACAAATAGCTTTACTGCCTTGTTTAATAAGAGTTTGTGTGTTAATTTCAGTCTGTGAGACTTTCAAAAACTGAGAAAATTATTTTGTACATTTAGCAGTGTCAGCATGCATTTTTACCAGACACATTGCATTTATCACAGTAAATCTGAAAGTGACCCATGAGGTCAGGATAAATTCCTGGAAATCAGACTGTAAAGTACAAACTTTGACATCTACATCACCCTCTAATAAATCTTTAGAAACAGGAACCATTGTCTGTGCTTCAAGCATTACTTTATCCTGGTTGTGTTTTAGGTTTTGTACAATACGTTTATGACAAGGCATGCAAAAAGCAACATTTAAATAAGACATTTCTGTACATTCTGTGACACTTCTGTCATTACGTAGTAAAAACTTACAGGTACTAACATGTTAATTATACTATGTATTTAAATAATTCCACACATCTACATATGATTCAGATACATTAACGGTAAAATACTTAGTGCACTTGTTGGCATTTACATGACTTGCATTCATTGTTAAAAGAAAAACAGAAGAAAATATTTACCACAAATGTTCAGGACAAGGTGGCCAGTCTTGACATGAAGATCGGTTGTGGAAGAATTGTCTGCTGTCAGTCACTAGATGCTGGTGAAGGCAGGACCGGCAGTGGGATCCCCTCTTCGTATCTCACCAACTGTCTGAAGAAAAATTACCGTATTGCCCTGTACTGCACAGCAGTGCTTCCATCCGCCAGGCAATGGATGAAGTAGTAAGAAAAAAGAAGAGTGCACTCAAAAGAAGACCTGTGCAGGAATGTCACACTGTGAGAGGCACCTCTGCAGGTCACACCTCCCTGATTTGTTCGAACTGGCCTGGTCTCACCACTGTAAAATTTGTTACTACACTGAAAGGTAGTACACCATTACTCAATGAAAACAGTTGCGGCGGTTCAAGCTGATATAACATTCCTTTACTGCATACGAGGTAACATCTAGTATAACAATGAAAGATACACATGTAGCAAAACTGTACTTCAGCTTTACAGCGTCATGACTGTAAGAATCAATGTCTCTCATACAAAAGAAGAAGTCCAAATTTTATAGTCTCTTTCTAGCTTACATCAGCAGTTTAGAGGAATATGCCAGAATAACAAGTCTGTCCCATGAAGCTGGTCTGCTGACAGTTTGTTGACAGTTTGTTTCCCATGTTTCAAACATTCCATTCCTGAAGAATAACTCCTCGGCCTTACTCTTATCTTGCATGTCCTGTTGACGAGACACAGCTGCATACAAGAGTTCGTCTTGACCTGCTTGTAGATAATAAATTTCACAAACTGCATAGTTTATAAAGATAAAATATTAATCCACAGAAAGCCATTTTTAACTTGTTCACTGCTGAAAGCAGAATATTTCAAATTTCACAGTATGCACCGCCTTCCCCTCATCCATGTCTTTGGTGACTGTCTCAAAGAAGACTAAATTTAGCAGACATGACCTCCCCTTGATGAAGCCAACCTGTGTGGGATCAAGTGTTTGGAGGCTGCCAATGTACTTGTTAATGAGGTCCATGATAATCTGTTGCATGGCCTTGCAGATCAGGCTAGTTAGGCTGATGGGTCTATAATTTCCTGGATCGGTGGATTCTCCACCTTTGTGTAAAGGGATGACAGTGGCTGTCCTTCACTCAGCTGGGACGAAGCCAGTACTTGGGCTTTGGCTGATTAGGGTGCCTAATGGTTGTGCATGTTCCTGCCTGAGTTCACGTAGGATACAGACTGGGATGTTATCAGCTTCCATGGAGGCTGTATTTTTTTGCCTTTGAGAGAGCAGTGATGACCTGTTCCCTAGATATAAGGGAAGGGGGCAGATACTGGGGACATCCTGATTTACTAATGGAGGGACAGAGGGGTAAAGTTTTCACTGAATCTGTCAGCCAGCAAGTTTGCTATATCTACAGCATTTGTATATGTGGTGTCCTTGACCACCAGTTCTGAACAGATCTGGGTGCTACCTTGGTGGTTGCGGACATATGTGAAGAAGGCCTTATGACTGTCTCTAGTAGATGTGGCCAATTTGGACTTGAAGTTTGCTTTGGAGGATTTCACTAGTGCTCTAATTTGTTTGTTCAGGCTAAGGAGACATTGCTTCCATTTTGGCACCTGCTCCTTCTTGGTCTTGGACAGCAATTGTTTCCCTTTGTTATAGAGTTTATTTACATTTTATGAATAGCATGAAGACTGAAACTCAAATGTGTCTCATTTAGTGAATTCAATCCTCACTGATCTGCCAGAAAACCACAAATTTTATGTGGAACAGAGAAAAGCTATGAGGCAAAAATCTGCTAATGTCTGTACAGTTGAGAGGTATGCTGGGGTTCTCAAGATGGAAGGGGCTTTTGAAATTAGCCAGGTCATCATTCAGTTTTAGTAGATAAGCCTTTGCATAATTTCTGAATACTGATGTATTCAAAGTTGATTCAGACTTCAAGTCTTATGCAGAATGTAAATGATTTGCAGAATGTCCATATCTTTGATTCACATTTTTTATTTGCTCCTCATAACATTTGTGGTTTTCTGAGAAATCACTTAGGATTGAAATCACTAATTAATGATATACATTTGAATTTCTGACTTCATATCCTTCAAAAAATGCGTGCTACTGCAAAAATATGTTTCTGTATCAACTTTCTAAATTTATAATTGCAAAATTTCTAAAATATGTGCCTGTTTTATGTGCCCTTGTCCCACATTATTTAGACCTTGTCCGGACTTCTTGCCCTAAAACCATAGAGGACATTACAGTTGGTGGGGTATAAAACTGACCCATACTGGTAATGACCAAATCTCATTGCTCATTTCACTGTCTGAGTTCACTGACATTTTTATTGTCATTAATGTGTATTTATTGATATGCCACGATGCCATCTTGTCCAGTGACATATTTTCTCATAATGACATAATGATTATCCAGATGCAAAAGGCCACCCATGCCTACCTGAACAAGTACAACATTCTTCTTCTACCTTGCACATTTTACTGATTACACTAATGGTTCGGTACTTGCCAAAGGAAGCATTAGACCCTCCATTTGGAAAGAAACCACTTTAGATCATTGCCATAGCTTGTGAACAAACCCTGTAGTAGAAGCCAATAGTGTACAGTACTAGTAAAACTTCCTGAGATGTAATTTGGGCCTGTGGAGCTACCGTTCTTCATTGTGCTCATCTACTTCTTCATGAAGATATGATATAATAGTGGTTGTTGTCAAAGCCTAATATAGTATTGTCTTAACTTGTTGGGATTTCAAAGGTGTAGCTGAATGTCTTGGAAGACATGTATGTCATCTGATTTGGAATTTAGTGCACCACTGATTCTTATAACACTACAGTGATGAGTATTACCTCCAAGCTTCCTTTCCTACTTACAGAATATCTGTTTGCCATTTTAGCTTATAGGAGTTCTTGGTTGACTGGGAATATACCAAATGTATTAGTAAACTTATGAATTTAAATTATGATGCCGTTATATTTACAGACAGGCATGTATATGATTCTAATGGCTACTCCCTGTGTACTCCCCCTATGCAGTATGCACAATGTCTAGGAATCTTACCACAGTCAGCAATTTAATTTTGCCTTATTTTAGTTGCATTCAAGTAGCTTAATCTGCTCCCAGCTTCTGTCATGTATACATTTATGATCATGAGCTTGTCATGGTGGTGCTTGCGCTCCAAGACTGCCTAAAACAAACACCATTGTTGAGCTCTGAGTGACAATCTAGTTAAAAGAATAATGCAACCATTCTTTACAGGATAGAAAAGTAGACTGGCAAAACCACATAAGGAAAATGTCCTTGACCTCAAAATTAAATAGTATGACATTGCTAAATTTTCTGTGGCTGCACGTCATCTTGTCCAATTACTCATATTTTTCATCTGCTAACTAGAATTTGATCACAGAAGCATGTCTTAGCCCAGCTAATTTGCACATTAAGGTGTATCTTAAAGAGAAGCTCATTGCTAATCAGTTTCCTACATCTTCATACATTCCTCTATAATTGATTTTGGTTATTATATGTATTTCAGGATTCCAACATGTTTTCTTTCACAGCTTTCTAAAGAAAACAGTTTCATGCATTTGAACTCACCTCAAAAAATCCTCATGGGGTCACAAGAAGTTACTAAGCTAATAGCCAAAGAACCTTTCTAAGCCTAGCCATTCATGCCCTTATTTTTAAAATTATCCGTGCCCTAGTACTAGAATGACTTTGGTGTATGCCTGTGCCTTAGGCCATCTACAGGCTGCTCCTGTCCATAAAGTTCACTGGTGACAAGCCAAGGGTGAATTTACAGTTTCCCTTCTATTGGTCCAAATTGCATTTTAATGGGATTAGACAAGAGCTCTGTTTGACATGAATGGGTAGTCATTCCAGAGAAGGAGTAATCTCTGAGGTACATATCTGTTCCTCCAACATATTTTGCTTATGTTACAGATGAGGTTTAGATCCTTAGATCAGGTAATTCCAGTGCTATTTGTTTGTTGAATGTATCGAATTAATCAGGATTGGATGGCAGAATGCCTTGTAGGGTAGGTATCGATCACCTCCCAGTAGTCTATAGGAGACTCAGTATAGGGACAAGGCTTTGATGTGGTCCACTTAGGACATGTTATTTACACCCTGTATTCTTTTAGTGAGGAGCTTATGTGGCTACACTAGCTGTTGGCACATGTCTGGTTAGGTACATGCTGAAGGATGCACAGTACATGATTACTGGTCTAATGAGAATGGAATATTGTTGGATTATGATCGCCTTACATCTGGATGCTATGGCTTTACTTGTAAATTATGCCATGTAGAAGGACTTTCTTACTAGAATAACACACAGTGATCAAAGTTTACAAGTTCCTTACCACAGATTCTACTCACAGGACACAGGTTACATCAATGTTACAATTTGCAGGGGTGGTCATTTTCCCAAAGGGTATAATTATGCATTTTTTGTAATGAATTTTAGGCCATGGTTTTGGCACCAGTTATTTGTCTGACAGACCCCCCTTAAGGATATCAACATCTTTGGGGGATTCAGTGATTGCACCCAGCTTGCAGTCATCAGCAAAGCTGGTCAGCCAAAGGCCATCTACATTTGCCATGACTTCATAATAGTATATTCCAAACAAGAGAAGTCCCACTCTGAGCCCTGTGGGACACCACTGCTAACAGGCCTATGGGTGGAGGTGGATTCCCCCTTCTTAACTTAATACAAGTAACTATCATATTGTCAACACAGCCCTTAGAGTTGACCCAGTAGTCAGAGACTTAGGGACACACATAGACAGTCATCACACATCACTACAGTAGTGAGGAAATCATTCTGTGTTGCACAGCTTATAAACAAAGGTATGGCATCTAAGTCCAAAGAAGTCATCGCTCCACTGTATTCAGCAGTCATCAGACCAATCACTGAGTACAATGCCTCCTTTATGTACCTAACCAGGCATATCCAACAACTGGAACATCTACAGTGGTTCCACACTAAAAGAATACAAGGCTCTATACCTGTATTCTGTATCCTATAGGATTTTGAGGGGAGAGCTATGACTGACATACAGGGCATTGTCAGACCCCACTCTGATGGACCTCCTGCATATCCACAAAATAAACAGCACCAAAATTACCCATTCTAAAGACTTAAACCTTTTCTGTGGTATAAATAGGACCTGCTGGAGAGACAGGTATGTATCCCAGAAACTACCTTGTCTCTGGGACAGGCTCTCCATCCATGTGGAGCAGATTTCCTCCCTATCCCAATTCAAGTGCAGCCTGGACAACAGGATGGGGAACAGGAAATTCATCCCTGGTTTGGCACCTATGTTTCTAATGGACATAGGCAACCTGTAAATGGTTCATCTTCCACACCCTACTTTGTAAATGTTTCATTTCCCAAGTCCCTACTTACACTTATCAAGGGTATCAGAACTTGTCAGAGATTTGGAATGCATGGCTAGGCTTAAAAAGGTTTCTGAGACATCATGGGAGGAATTTTTATCCACTACAGATACAGGGACACCATCAGCCTGTCCTTCTGTCAAAAAAAAGAAAAATAATAGCTTCCTTTTACATGTCGCAGGAGGGCTGGACATAAACAACCTAAGCAATACACCAACTCTAGAAATGCTGCTGCAATTAATGATACCTCAGTAGGTAGTTCAAATGTACTTAACATATGCTCATCTCCTTTATCCCCTGTAGAAATTGATTTGTTGGATAAAGGCTTGGGATTTATACCTAGCTGTTTTGCTACAGAAGATGTGTTTGCTTAGGATGTTATTTCCTTTTGTAGATTATTACATTTGAAGATATTTTTTCATAATAAACAAGGATATAAGGAATATGATTCCTCCAGTTTTCATTTTAGACCATCCACATTTACACCTCTTTACAACAAATGTGTAGCAGTTCTTCAACAGCATGTATTGGGAGATCTGCATAATACATTTGCTTCTGGTTTAAAATCCAGGTTTCATAATTTGCCCCCCTCTCACAGACAGACTTTAATGACTCTGCAAAACAACAAACAATTGGTGGTTAGTCCAGCTGATAAAAGAGATGCTATGGCTGTGTGGGACAAGACCATGTATGTAGCCGAAGCCCATCAACAGTTATCAAACCAATGTGTTTATCAACCTATGCATTTGGACCCCACCATAATGTCAAATCTGATATAGATTGCTTCTTACAACTGGTTTAGAGGAGGGTATTATATCCATAGAAACACTATTTCACCTCACACTCAAACAGCCTAACAATATTTTTATTTGTTACCCAAGACTCACAAAAATCTCAGTCAACCACCAGGTAGACCAATAGTGTCTGGTAATTGCTTTTTCACTGAAACTTTATCAGCCTTTCTAACACATTATCTAAAACCATTGTTGGGGTGTGTTAGATCTCGTATACAGGACACCATCAAATTCTTGAATACTATTCAAGATATACAATTAGAACCTGTGTGATATTTATGCACTTTAGATATGTCTGCATTGTAAACCAATGTTCCCCATTAGGTAGGCCTTATGGCCTTGGAATATTGGTTAGATCGTTGTTATTTATACAGCCCTGAGTTCAACACATTTTTAATCTTTTTAACAGAGCATGTGCTTACCAAAAATGTTTTTTACTTTAAGGATGAATGTTATCTGCAATTAAAAGGTACTGCTATGGAGGCATCATTTGAACCGATTTATGCAGATCTGTTTATGGCTTTCAATGAAGAACAGATTATTTATGACCTCATACATAATATTTATTTAGAATCCATGGATATCTGGCACCCTTATTTGGATGATGGTTAGCCAATTTGACATTGTGATACAGATTATCTCATGGAATTTGTTGATTATCTTCATGAGAACAAATGGGGATTACATTTTATACTTAATTTTTATTCTACACATATTACATTTTTTGATGCGGATATCTATGTAGAGGAAAATGGAATTTTAGCCAATAGCCATCAAAGTTTTCAGGAAATATCTACAAATAAGTACAGTTTTACAGGCTAACAGTTGCCATCCACGACATATTATTAAAAACTTTCTGAAAGCCCAATTTATAGTGATTGTCAATCGGACTGGGTCATTTATTTGGTTTTGTGTACATGCCCTGCTTTTTATGCAGGACAAACTTCTCGTCTATTAAAATGTCATATTTTTGAGCACCTCAGTGATGTTAAATGTGGTCATCAGTTGAATGCCCTATATAAACATAAAATCAAGCACCCCACAGCTAGGCTTAGAATTATCATCATAGACATAATTATGCATAAAAGTATAAATAAGACAGGTTGGAATAATATATTAATTAGAAAAGAGAGGAAATTGATTATTTTATTAGGAGCACTTTTTTCTCCAAGACTTGATGAGCATTTGTACTTAACCAATGAGCATTGCATGGTTGTTATTTAAAGAGGGGATATAACTAATTGTGAATATTGTACTGAAGAAGGCTTTTCAGCTGAAACTGGTATGCTTATTTTACCCCATCTGGGGTATGTTCATCTAGTGATTAAAGGTATTTGTGCTGACAAATGTGTGCTGGCCTTTTGATTTTTGTTTAGGCTTGAAAAGGCCCTTGTGGTTATCAACGTAGTAAATGCCTATGAATCTATAATGTGTTCTGTGAGCCATTTGGCTATCCATCTGGTGGCATAGGGATTTCTGCCTAAATTAATGAATTTGTCTAAATTGCCCAATTGAGGTATCATATCAAATGCCTGTGCCAGGCTGAGGTAGGCAATACGCACTATTTTACCCTCATCCAAGGCTGTAGTGATCTTCTCAAAGAGTCAACCAGATTCAGTAGGTGTTACCTGCCCTTGACAAAACCAAACTGGGACGGGGCAGTTTTTTTATAAGATTTCCTAAGTCTTTGTTTATTAGGTCCATAATAATTATTTCCTTAGACTTGCATGTAAGACTAGACAAACATATGGGTCTGTAGTTCCCTGGTTCATTTGATGGTCCCACCAATCTGTAGAAGGATTACAGTTGTAGTCCTCCATTTCCTAGGGACAAAGCTTGTCTGGAGGCTGTGGCTGAATAGAGATTCTAGTGGGTTATGTTTCAAACTATTTAGGAGGCATCCATGGATGTTATCAGGACCCACTGATCCAGTATTTTTAGATGTGGAGAGTGCAGGGAGTACCTGTTCTTTAATGGTAGTTTGAGGAGAAATGTTACAGGGTATTTCCTGGAGAGTAACCGGTCATCAGAGCCATATGGATTCTGTATTCTCTGCTTGTACCTTATTGCTCTTGTTAACACTTTTGAGTAAAGGTAACATTCACTAATCTCTTATCTTGGACTTTGGTAACTACTTTAGCCAATTAAATATTTTTGTCAATACTTTTCTCTCTATACTTACAGGTTGAGAGGTATGCGGCTGCAGTTGTAACTGAAATGTCACAAAATAGAAGAAATGAATGTTTTTTGCATATATATTCATATTGACTAGGCACTCATTTTTTCTTCTAATTAGAACAAGCCAGTACAATTTTTAACTGACGTTCATACATAAATAAGCAAGCAGACACAAACATTCCATGTGAAATTGTGGTTTCATTTATTTTACAAAATAAATAAACAAGGAAGAAGACACATAGGTTCCATGTGAAGTCATGGTTTTATTGATTTGACTGTTTCACAACTAATGATGTATCTAGGCATACATATTTTCATATAATGTAACAATTTACAATGAAACAGTATAAATTAAAGCAGAGGAAATGTGATATTTTGTTGCAAAGAGACAATTCAGTGATAATGTGGATGGTATGGGGGCCCAAAGAGAGGAGTCAGAGGAGGACTGGAGGGGGTGTGTGTGGTGGGGAAATGGAAATGTAGTCATCATTTCACTTTCACTTTACTTTACATCCAGACCTGTGTATGTATGTGCAATGTATCACTGTTTTTACCAAAAGAACTCAACCTAACTTTCAACTTTTGCCTCGCAGACAGCTAGTGTGATACATAGGTCTGTTAGGTTGTAAATGTTTCCTGCTTCTATCTATGGATACTGCTCTCCTAGCTTGGATGTGCAGCATGAAATAAAAAAAAATGGATTTATGAGCATAACCCTGGATGATGCTTATACTGGATGTGCCTAGGGGGCCCCCAACTTGACATTTGCTGGGGGCCCCCAAAATGCTAACACCAGCCCTGCATGACAGTGTAAGATGTATGTAATACACACTTGTTATTTTCAGTTGCAATGGTATTCTTTAAGCTAAAAAATAAATACAAATGGAGGCATCCTTCTATACATAGCACAACCACTCAAACAGCTTGTTTATATTTTTCACATTTGACAAACATGTACATGCATGCAAATATTTCAGGCATGGGCAATAATGTCCTTCTACCTTGCAAATGTACAAAAGACATTTCCATACAAGTGAAGAAGATGATCTTACATTTTCTAAAGAACTAGTTGCTTTAATATAATTAGAAATTTTATTCCACGTGTTAGCTACTCTTACAGAGAAAAAGTTATTACATCTCTATCATCTCCTTCATAGACTGCCGGATGATTCTCTACTACTCCTTGATAACTCCAAACATTCCTAGAGGTAGCTGTCTTTAATTACTCTCCACTTAAGGTCTACACGTAAATATCAGTATGATAAGCTGTAAAAAGTTCATATATTTTAATATTCTGTAATAATTTAAACTTTCACATCTATGCATGTCTTTAGTATATTTTCACTGTGCTCTTTCCACTTTACTCATGCTAATTTTATTATAAGATTCCTAAATTAGTATTCCATATTGTAATTTGGGTCTAGTGTAACTTTGAATGCATCATTTCTGATTACCTAGACTTCATAAATCTTTTTTTTTTTTTTTTTTTACAGCCTACGACTTTTAAAATGATCATTAACTAATTTGTTGATATAATCAGAAAAAAACTCAAAGCTGGATCTACCCATACACCCAGGTCTTTAAATGAATGCACAATTTAAATCACTGTGTGCTGTATTAAATACTTCGTGTTCAATCTGTGTCTCTTGAATCTCATACACTTTGCTGTTAATAAATTTATCAAAGTATTATTCTTCTGTGCTCAAATGATTTAAATTAGTCAAGTTATTTTGTCTTATCTGTGGCAGATGTAACCTGTTTACCTATTTAAAGCTACCTGTATGCAGACAATAGGGCACCACAAATAAAAAAGATCAATCTGAAAGATATGACATGAGCCAGAGTCAAGACATCCTGATTGTAACCTTGAGAGTCACATGTCCAATTGATGTGTATTTGCCATGTCCTATTTGTAAGCCATGCAGCTATCCATCTTTTCAACATTACATCAATAAATAGTTGTTCTAATGTACTGATCATTGTTTTGTGTATGATCTTATCAAAGATTGATATTAGGTCTATACAAATTACACCACAACACAATTTATCATGTATAACTGTTATTGTATTATTACAGATCATAATCTTTCAGGTAGTTATAGAGGTAATTTCAGCATATGCATGCTTATAGAGAGTTTTAAGTCTTAGGGCCAGATTCAATAAAGCCTACACTAAGTGTACATGATGTATTCAAGAACATTCTCATCACATTTTTTGTGCTTTCTAGTCACTCAAAAGATTACACTAAGTGCACATGTAGTCTACACTTTGTTTGTTTGTGTCTTTCGGCTTTTCCCAGTTAGGGGTCACCACAGCGGAACTCCGGTCCGCTAATGATTGGCATTAGAGTTTTATGTGCCGGCTTGCCAGGCCTAACACACAACCTTCAACAAAAGAATGCCCATTCATGCATGTCGCCACACAGAAGGCACTCTAACTGAGAATCGAACGGGCAACGTCTAACTGTGAGGCGACAATGCTACCGCAGCATATCCCTGTCAATAGCTGCAAGAATATCAATAGGAAAACTAAAATTAGGAGAAAGAAGGTGTGAGTTATGTCTGTTTTGTCTGTTCACTCAGAACAGTATACACTTAGTGTAGGCATTATTAAATCCCAGGGCTAATCTTTTTAATTCAGATGGCACAGTATGTAAAATAATCTTCCCCATAATTTTTCCATAAAAAGAAAGTTAAGTTATGGGTGTCTGTGGCTCCGGGTTTGTCCTGTTCCCCTATCCCTTAAATATAGGTTGAACAAATGCATGCCATCAATCTTAAGTTAAGGGTCCCTGTGACTCTGGGTTTGCCCTGTTCCCTAAATATGGGTTGCACAAATGCATGTCTCCAATCTTAAGTTATGGGTCTCTGTGACTCTGGGTGCAACCTGTTCCTGTGTCCCTTAAATATGGGTTGAACAAGTGCATGTCTCCAATCTTACATTATGGGTTTCTGTAACTCTGGGTGTGTCTTGTTCCCGTGTCCCTTAAATATGGGTTGAACAAGTGCATGTCTCCAATCTTATGTTATGGGTCTCTGTAACTCAGGGTGTGTCCTGTTCCCGTGTCGAATTAGTAAATGCATCCCAAATCTTGAGGAATCTCCTCAAACTGTAATGACCTGGAGAATAACAAATACAACGAAACTGTAAGTTCATGCTAAAGCATTTTCAGGTCATTGTTACTTATTATTTCATCTCTGTATTATGTGCCCACTGTCCATATTTATTTTTCAGTATAATCTAATTTAATTTATTTACTTTATTTATTTAAGTTTGATGACCGGGGAAGTCCACTGGGCCAAGAAAAGCCCATTTTCAGTGGAGGCCTGGGGGGGAAAAGCTCCACAATAATTGCAAGATACATTTCACATGTTACAAAAGGACATATTTCATACAGCTAATTAAACATTTACAGAAAAGCTCCATGATATTTGCAATTGGCTTGTCACAATGTTACAAAAATGAAAAGCATAATTCAATACAGAAATTTCAACATTTACATAAAGTGAATATTTTTGTTATAAACTCACTTGTAGGTTTAACATTTCAAAATATATAGCTACTAGCCATTAGTAGGTTAGGAAAATATTATGCATGGAGACAGTAATAGTATATTTGAGACTAGAGAGTATAGTGCATTAGCTATTAGAGAGAAATTAGTTTTTAGTAGGGAAGGGATTGTTTTGGGTAGGATGTAGTAATAGCAGATGTAGTTGGATGAGTCAGTGCAAGGTGGAATGAGGGGGTGTTTAAGTTGAAGTTAATGGAATGTTATTACACATTTTTTCCCCACCTTGGTGCAATCAAAACTGTTTTGAATAAGAGTTTGTATATATATTTATAATCTGTTGTGTTTGAGAATACATTTTACAATCTACAGTTTGCTGGATTGTATGTGTTTAGTCCTACCACATATTTTATATTTATAAAATGGTTTTCTGTTATGCACAATATCTTTATATAGTTTTTTTTTTCAAAAAATTTCCTGATCTTGTCTCACACTATGTTTAATTTATCTGTCTAGTTTTATTATTTTAATATTTATAGTTATTGTTCTATTTGCCTGACTTGCATTTCTTATATTTTTCCTATCATTTTACCTATCATCTTGCTCAAACTCCATTTCTGCATTTTGCCATTGTTTGACATTCCTTCAGAAAGAGGTATAATACTTTATTTTATTTTACATTTTCTGTTTCTATCTTGTAACATGGAGGTCAGGCTGTGACTGAAAAGAGTCCGTCAGCCAGTCCACTTACATATTTACCAAACTGAAATTAATATGTAAACAAACAAACAAAGAGCTGAATAATGGGAATAAATTAAATTGCCCTTAGTTTTTAGAGGAGAAGGAACAGCTTCCCTGTTTACATTTGAGCAGTGGCTAAGCAGCTGCTTGCCCTTAGTTTTTAGAGGAGAAGGAGGAACAACTTCCCTGTTTACATTTGAGCAGTGGCTAAGCAGCTGCTTGCCCTTAGTTTTTAGAGAAGAAGAAGGAACGACTTCCCTGTTTACATTTCAGCAGTGGCTAAGCAGCTGCTTGTCGTTAGTTTTTAGAGGAGAAGAAGGAACAGCTTCCCTGTTTACATTTGAGCAGTGGCTAAGCAGCTGCTTGCCCTTAGTTTTTAGAGGAGAAGAAGGAACAGCTTCCCTGTTTACATTTGAGCAGTGGCTAAGCAGCTGCTTGCCCTTAGTTTTTAGAGGAGAAGAAGGAACAACTTCCCTGTTTACATTTGAGCAGTGGCTAAGCAGCTGCTTGCCCTTAGATTTTAGAGGAGAAGAAGGAACAGCTTCCCTGTTTACATTTGAGCAGTGGCTAAGCAGCTGCTTGCCCTTAGTTTTTAGAGGAGAAGAAGGAACAGCTTCACTGTTTACATTTGAGCAGTGGCTAAGCAGCTGCTTGTCCTTAGTTTTTAGAGGAGAAGGAACAGCTTCCCTGTTTACATTTGAGCAGTGGCTAAGCAGCTGCTTGCCCTTAGTTTTTAGAGGAGAAGAAGGAACAACTTCCCTGTTTACATTTGAGCAGTGGCTAAGCAGCTGCTTGCCCTTAGATTTTAGAGGAGAAGAAGGAACAACTTCCCTGTTTACATTTGAGCAGTGGCTAAGCAGCTGCTTGCCCTTAGATTTTAGAGGAGGAGAAGAAGGAACAACTTCCCTGTTTACATTTGAGCAGAGCTAATGATCAATCTGGACGATCTTGTTGACAAAACTTTGATGGTTTTTTTTTTTAATCATGCCTGAGCATAGCTGTCAGTCGACCAGATATTTGCCTTATTTGGCCTGTTTCACATAAAATGGGGTTTCTCTGGCAAATCGTTGGACTGAAGAAAATAATGGCATACTTTTGAGCTTTAGATTTCATACATTTCAGAAAATTCGTATTAATTCAAAACTTGTTTTATCAACTTTCTGAGTTTATAAGAGCAATATTTAAAATGTATTCTTAGCTTTGGCCCTTTGTTCCTCACATTATGACAGAGATTGTCCATATTTCTTGTGCTGAAGAGGTTAAGTGGTATGTGTTAAGTGTGTGTGTGTATGCGTGTGCCTGCGTGTGTGTGGAAGAGGGAAAGAGGTGTGTGTAAGATGTAGGCAGCATACCCTTCAACTGTCCACGTTTTTGCAGAATGTCCGTATTTTTGCCTCATATTTTCAGTCTGTTTCTAATAAAGTTGTGTTTTTCTGGAAAATCCCTGGCAAATCACTGATGACTGAAGTCAGAAAATAATGGCAGACATTTGTGTATCAGGCTTAATAGCCTTCAGAAAATTTGTACTAGTGCAAAACTTGTTGTTCTATTAACTTTCAAGTTTACAAGACCAAAAATTAAAATGTGTCCTTAGTTTTGGCTCTCTGTCCCCCCATTATGGCAGGTGCATTTTTCAAGAAATTTAGTTTCAAGTGCATTTTCAAGGAATTGTGAGCTTCATGAGAAGAGATGTTTACTGCTGCTCATGCTAAGTCTGTTTTACAATGTGCAACAGATTTGTTTACCTAGTTAGCAAATAGTATCACTATTGTGGTGCAGCCTTTTAAAGCTGTGTTAGTAGCACAACAGGTAGCATGCTTGCATTTTAATGCAAAAGGCTGTGGGTTCTACTCCCACAGCATATTGATGGATTGTTGATACTGTTTTGCATTTTTAGGGGGTGGGTACTGAAGTCCTGAATACGTCCTCTTTTGGATGAGATGCCTAGTAACTACAAACCTGTTTTCAATTTGCCATCCTTGCAACATTACCAGCTTACCTTTTTTTAAGTAGGCAATTTATTCTTCAAGGGCAGCAGGCACTGAATTTGTAGATGAAACCCTGAAATAAAGTTGTTTGCTAGCAGCAGACTTTTCATTAGTTACATTTTTCATTAGTTACAGAGCTCTTCAAGGTGTAATTATTCAGATGACTTACTTCTGCAGAGATTGTGCATTTTGACTGACACTGGTGGATTGTAAAGACAGAAGTTTGAGTGGCTCTTTATGGTTGAAATGTTCTCAATTGGGCGGTTTTGTCATTACTGGTTCATATGTTTTTTCACTGCTTACTGGAAAAATGTGCAGAACTATACATTTAAAACATGTACTACCAAGTGGTGCTGTATCATTTAATTATTGTATATTAAAATGTAATTATACACTCAGGAAGGTAAATCAAAGAACTTTTGCATGCTCCTACAAATGTTCGCAAGTGACCTATGCTTGAAAACAGCCCAAAGGTAAACTTAATTCGCCACTGGCCAGATGCATTTTATTTGAATGTGGGTTTCAATGCTGTTTCAGAGAATGTGAGTTTCAAAGGCAGAGAAGTTGTAATGTTAAGTCGTTTTCATTGAGACTATATTGCTTTGTTTAGATTTAGCAAATGTCTGTTTAGCTTTAGCAAATGTCCATCAGTGTTTGTGCTATACGATTTGAAATACACATTTTAAATTAACTCCAAACATTTGTGATCATTGTAGAAGTAAAGCAGAAAACAGTATGCACACTGAGAATTTTGAACAGTGTTTATGGCAACTGGGGAGAATTAGTCAAAAGACAAAAAAGTGAACCAAAGATAAAGTGGAGCTGGCAAACAAAAAGTCCAGATATCAACAAAAGCAAGTTCCACAGCGTTGTATAAATCCTTTTAATAAAACAAAGCTTTCAAATAAATACGTCCTTCTTCAGTGTTAATAAAATTTATATCAAGACATCACATCTTTTATAATTAAAACACATGACACATCCTACCTATCCAAATCTAACAATCAATTAAACAATTAATGGTTAAAAAGCTTTATGGAAAATTCCATAAGGAAGTTTTTAAAGTAATATTCAAGACAATATAACAAGACTCTAACGCTATATGGTTGATTTCAAAAGTGCATAGCCATAGTTCATTAAATAAGTTAATATTTCTTTTAAACAGAAAATTGCTTACATGACCATATATAACTGGGAAGAATTAGCCAAGTAATGGGACACTGAAATGGCTTTGCGGTGGTGGTGGTGGGGCTGATTGGGGGACTGATCCAAATGTAATGTATCTGGACCTCCGCTGATAGGGGTCCATAATCATTTTTGCCTTTAGAAAAAGGGGTCCACCAGCTTGCAAAGTTTCAGAACCACTGCCTTAGAGAGTGCAGTGCAAATCTATTTGTTGTTTTACTTTTTTATTAAAATGCACAATTGTTTGCTTACAGGTACCATATAATCTGTGTACATTGTTGGTACCCTTACAGGACATAAAACACAATAGGTGGGTAATCAGAAAAAAGAGCACACTGTGCATAGCATATGCAATTCAGAGATATCTGTAGAGCAGTCATGGGGGTATGAAAATTTGTGTTGTCATTAGAATATACTTTCATAAGCACCATATTTGAGGGTGAATGTGAAATACTTTATTTTGGTATGTGTGAATATGGATGTTATTGTCAACTATTTCTGTTAATTATAATATGTAAACATATGTAAATAAACTGCATATGTGCATGTACACTACTAAGGCAAAAAAGTGTAAAGATTTGCATATATACATGCATGTGCATGTATACATACACATATGTATGTGTATCTAATTATGTATTGAGATATGTATGTAACTATGCATGTGCAAAGGGAATCACAAATTATGTTTTACATTTACCATTACTTTTTTAAATGATTTACGTGGCAACTGTGATAATCGCCAATGAGTCTGATGTTTTGTGTTTCAAACAAATTCATTGATCATTATTCATTGTATACTTGTATGTGTGTGTATATTTATTTGCAATTTGTTAACCAGGAAAGTCCACTGGGCCATACACAGTCCATTTTCACTGGAGGCCCAGGGAGAAAAGCTCCTTAGTATAATAAAAAGCAAAATTATATACTTTGGTAATATACAATTATCAAACAAATTAGCTTACAAAGTTAAAAATATGGTTAGCAATTCAGTGGCCAGACAAACAATAGTGACAGATTACAAAATGTTTAGAGATAATTATTGCATAGCAGAAATTTTTGGTAAACATAGCATATTCAAGGAGAGTGAGTGCAAGTACAGTTCCAGTTGAAAGATAGGTATGTGTGGACAGAAATTTTAAAGTGGTCAGGATTTTGGGTTGTTCTAATAGCTAATGGTAGATGATTCCAATATTTGGCTAAAGGGGAAGAGAAGTTGACCAGTAGGCAGGTTTGGCTTGTGAACCTGAAGAAGTTGACAATTCTCAGGTCGAAGGGGCCTACTTGCGAGGTAGTAGTTGAAAACAGACCCAAGGGCAGGACAGTAAGAAGGATTAAAAGCAAGTCTGTGAGCAGTAGTAAGTTGTAGATAGTTGAGGTAATTTGGTTGTTCTAGCCATTTTAGGCAGTGAAGAGTAGTACAGCAATGGGAGAAGTTTTTGGAATTAGTTGTGAATTTTGCAATTTTATTATAACGTCTCGAGCTTGGCTTTTAGAGTGGTTTGAAGTTTAGCAAGTAAAAGGGTACTATACATTAGAAAAGGGAATAGGTAAGTGGAGGCAAGGGTTTGTTTGGTGGCGGGGCTAAGGAATTGGTTGTGTCTACAGAGCATTTCTAGTTTCTGATGAGTTTTTTGGATGTGGCACACCTCATTACTAAGGGCTTTTCATCCAGAAAAAAGGAGGTCATTGTCCCACTGTACTCATCCCTCATTAGACCCATTATAGAGTACAATGACCCATTTGGTATGTACCTCAAGACATCTGCAACAGCTGAAAAGGCAGCAGAAATACCTCACTAAAAAAATCACAGGCCTAAAGCAGTTGCCCTATGCTGACCATCTAAAAAAACTCCAACTATACTCTGTGGCATATCATCTACTCAGAGGCTATCTCTGCTCAACATACAAGGCCATGTCAAATCCTAAGCTGTTGGACATGGTCCACGTAAAGAAATCCCAATCCCTCAGAGCCACATGCTCCAGGGATCTAAGCCTTGTCACCACAATGAACAAAACATGCTGGAGAGATAGGTTCCTGACCCAGAGACTCCCCGTACTCTGAAATAGACTGCCCATACATGCCAAGCAGAGCGCCTCCTTGGCCCTTTTCAAAAGGAACCTTGACGATTGGATGGGAGATAGGAAATTCATCCCAGGGATCACATCAGTCACCCTGCTAGACAGGGGTCCAGGGAAGTAAATATTGTGGGAAGAAATATCCAGGGAATTGTTATGGCTATTCTTGTATAGGCCCTAGGGCCGATAGCCTAGTACCAGCCTATGAACCTGTGTTTTCTTCCCAGTGAATATCAAAGTTTTGTGTGGCGGATGATTTTTATTTGTGTCTTACTATGGGAATAGATATTGAACATGGCTTTGTCCAACAGGGTTGATTTTTTAGGGGTAAAAAGTATGATGTTGGATTTATTTGTGTTAAGAGCTAGGTGATGATTAAGCATCCAGGACTCATTGGTGGAGAAGGCTTTTTGTGTTTTGAGTTAGAGTTCAGAAACAGAGTCAGATAAGCAGACAATGGTTGAGTCATCTGCATACTGAATAAGGGCCCCATTGGTCAATGATGTGTGGAAATTATTAATGAAAATATCGAATAGGAGGGGTAGTATGGAGCCTTGAGGAACTCCTGTAGAGGTGTTAAGATACGAAGAGATAGAGTATTGCCATTTGACGGCCTGTTGCCTGTCTTTTAGATAGCTTGAAAACCAGTTCAGAGTGGTAGTGGAAAGTCCAAAGTTTGAGAGTTGGGATAGCAACAAAGAGTGGGAAACTGTATCAAATGCCTTTGATAGATCTAAGAATATGGTAAATACTATTTCCTAGAAATTAGATATCTGTTATCCAGGAAAGATATGAGGCAGTTGTAGTGCTGTGGCATGAAACCATGTTGTGTAGAAGACAGGAGGTGGTTATGAAGTAGATAGGGCATCAGCTGAATGTGAAGGCAATTTTCCAGCATCTTAGAGATGGGAGGGGATAGCAATAAGACGAAAGTTGGAGATATTTTTGCCACCTTTGTGATGAGGGAGAATGAAGGCTTTCTTCCATAATTTGGGCATATAAGATTCTTGAATGGATCTACTAATAAGGATACTTATAGGAAATGCAATGGATTCTGCAGCAACGTTTAGAAATATGTGGGGGTGTATTGTCAGGTACGTTACAGCAGGGTTTGAGCTTTAGGAGTAGTCTTTTAATATATGTATATAAATTTTGAGACAATTCATACTATATATATATATATATATATATATATATATATATATATATATATATATGCTGAGAACACATTATTGATTAAACTTAGAGGTAGTTACACAAATGAGGGTGTGGATAAAAGAGTGGAGGACAAGGAAGGTACAGTAATGTGATTCAGGATAGTCAGCACTCAGATGTATTAAAAGTATAATTCCACATTGTAGGATAACAGCAGAACTATTTGTGTTGTTGGGAAAGTGAATTGACAAAAAACTATGTATACAGTGTATGAATGTTGTACTACCTGGCATAATAATATTGTATTCCATATTAAATCATTATAGCTATATTATCTTTTAATGTTTAACTACTCCTCAGCATTATACCAGACCTTTGCACAGACCTAAATGTGATGTCATCACACTGGCCATACATTGAGTACACTGCTGTGGACATTTGACAATGTGATGGCAGTCCTATATTTGGACTGAGACAACACATCCTTGTTTTCATTTGATACATTCAAGTATGGGATATAGCGCTGTAGTGCTTATCAGTGCATAGCAATGAGAGCAATCACCAGAGTTGACATATTGAGTGGGAACACTGTTGTGTCACTGGCATGGGACCTGCAGTCTTGTTGTCCAGATAATGCATTTTTTGTGACTGGATTATTTTCTCATTCAGGGGCTGGGGTGTGCTTGTATGTTTTGGGTCATCCAGAAGTGTACTGCCAGGCCTTATGCAACTGTTGTTGCTCATTCATGTCATGCTAATGTCTTGCAGGATGACAGTACTGCATCTGTATATATTTTTAGGTTTCGTCACTTCTCTGAACTACACAACACTGTGTTATGTGATGCTATCATGTAGCTGATGTACAGACATGATTAATAGGTCTGTGAATACCATTCATGGGTCTGGTCAAGGATACTGGTTTGCTAGCATGTGGTGATGCCAAAATGAAATAAGTGTGCACATTTAGGTTAATAGAATCATGGGTTAAGAGAGGGCTATTGATCGATAGGGACATCAGTAGCCTGGCCACAGTAACCCATATTGTAAGTATCCAGTGGCATGACTAATTTATACCTAGTTTTAGACACCTTTCAATGATGCCTTCAGGGGCCAGACCTGGGCTGTATTTACAGTTGTCCATCCCTGTATCCAGGTTGTGCTTAAAGAGAGTCAGGAATCCACTTTGCTTTATATCCAAAGGAAGTCTATTCTGTTAATGGGGGATTCTCTGAGATATATAGCTTTCTTGCCAGCAGGTTCTATTTATGTTTTAGTAGAAAATAAGTTCTCTTGAGCAGGTGTCTAGGATATTACTAGTTCTGTGGATATGCAACAAGTGACAGTGGAGTGGATCCTTTGAGGCTATGTAGGTTAGACAGAGATTACCTCTCCAGCATGTAAAAGAAAACAGAAAAAAGAAAGAAAGTGCTTTAAGGCTGTCTGGGTAGCTCGAGAAAGACACACCCTTGATTATTGTAATGAGGAAACAATGCAGCCTCTCAAGGTCATGTGCTTAGATAAGTACGCACCAAAGGGGACATTATACTCTGTTAATCACCTCTGGTGATTAGGTAAAATGATTTCCTAACATTAGTGGATACACAACGATCAAAGGATATCTAGTTGTCAGTGAAAGTTCTTGGGTCCATGTCAGTTTTGGCTAAAGACATAGTGCTGGCGCTGCATTTCTTGGCATGTCGTTTTAGGCTGTGCTCCAGGCACCACATACTGCTGCATGCTAGTCCCTCCTGAAAAATGTGAAAGTCAGATGGTGAGGTAGTGACAACTCCAAACTTGGTCAGCTACAAGCCCTTGATGTCAGCCTTGACATTGGAGAAGTAAATACCAAAGACAAGTGGTCCTGGAATTGATCACTGGGGGATACCACAGGTGAATATCCTTTTTGAAGAGAGCATGTCTCCCAAACAATAGAGTTGGCTATGCCCATTAGCCAGTTTGTTATCTAGCAGGTAATATATGAGCTTACATTTAGTTTGCTTAGCTTATCTATTATGTCAGAATGTAGGGTGGTATCAGGTGCCATATATACACATACAGATTTTTCATACATATACATGTGCACACACATTTGCTTAATTATGGAATTTATGTTCATATTGGTGACTGGGTGGGTAGTCTGGTCAGCAATGCATCTCAGCCACGAAATGGAACCCTTAGAGAAAAAGAAGAGAATTACAGTACTGACCTTGAAGTGCACTTCTAAAACAGTTATGTACACTGCATACATAGTTTCAATAAAAAGACCTGCATTAGCAGATATGTAACATAACAGAATTTATAGATATTCAAGAATGCCTTGAACTGCAAGTCTGTCAGAAAAACACATAGAGGCTGTTTTCAAACCACAGGAATATAAACACAGATTATATGTTACATAAATACATATGCATACACAGTACATACATAGAAAAATAGCTACTATAACTTGTCAAAAATATAGGGTCATCAATGGCTGAGATTTTTGTTGCAGAATTTATTTTTTACTGCCTTATTATCCCTGTAATTTCCTACTGTAATATACTAAAAATTATACTGAAAAGTATATGGGGAATGTATAGACTGCATTTGCTTCAAATTTCAAATGCTAATAAATGTAAACTAACTGTACTTCAGTCATATATTCAGGAAAGATGGGAAAGTTGAAAACATTTTACCACAATGAATGACAGAAAAAAAGTGAGAAAAGAAATTCAGTTGGATAGAATCTGTATTAGACATATAGTTATGGTGTGATGGTGTGATTTCCGAAGAGCAACTTGTAGCAACAAGCATGAAACAAAAATATTATTGGCTAGTCTTGAATTATTATTAGACACAGTTTTACACAAACAAGTACACAGTAAAGTAGATATTCTTTCATTGCTAAAGAGCTTCCAGGTCTGTGTGTGACAAGATAGTCATTCAACAAATGTAATTACCCATGGGCGGGGAATGAAAATACAAAGGACAAATAAACTGTGAGCTGCTAGCACTTCCCATAACAACCCCCACTGAGAGTTTGTGTAATCGGACCTGTAGTATTAAATGTAAACAAACTTACCTGAGAGTGTAGTGCTACAGTTTCAAGGACAACAATGGGATTCTGTTATTAAATGCTCAACTTCTCTTGTCTTTTTTCTCCATATTTACTGTCCCTGCTATGAATAAACAACAATACAACATTTAAATATTTTAAATTGACTGTTTCTCTCCACTAGAATAGTACCTTAATATACTGTGTTGGTTTCACTTTCAAATAACTTTTGTCCCACCCTGGAAAAGTCTATAATTCACTGATGTCATCAAGGCTACTAGATACAGGTAGTTATCTGGCCATTTCCCTCCCCAAACTGACATCATCACTACCGTCCTAAAAACCCACCTATGCTGTGAAGTCACAGCTCCCTGCTCCTTCCCCTGCCCGTACAGAAAGTAAAGGCTAGAACAAAGAAACAGTACATGAGTCAAGTCTCCTGCTGTGAGCTGTCAATCACAGGAGGTAACAACTCAAATTACCCATAGTACTTTGAGAGCTAGGGAAGTTAGATGTGAAAGCGGATGGGAGATGAGTCAAAGTAGTACAATTCAGGCTTCGCAAAAATGCAGTTTAGCTATTCTAAAAAGAAACAGCAGTAAAAAGCACTTTGAAAGTCTGTTCTGTGGCATTTGCACTGTTTGTGTTTTAAGGAGTCATTGAACAGCACGAGATGTTATTTAAAACTAACAGACTGAAAGACAGCAGTGTATGCATGTAAAATCAGTGCCGTGACAAGAGCTTTAGGAAGAAAGAGGTCTGCATTATGTTGTGACGCCTGTACACTGGCCCAGCAATCAAGGAGCCTCAATCCTCACCACTAACACCAGTAAGGGGCATCCATATAGGGAAAGGATAATAAATACACACACAGTAAAGTACATTTTCCCTTAAGAGCACACAGAGATCAGTCAGTCTGAGGCTGGTTGTTCCCTTTCTCTCCAGGTCCCCAATAAGACTCCCCAGTGGCACAGTTGTAGGGTCCAGATCTCAGCCTAGTGGGCAAGCTAAAACCTCCAGCACCCTCTCTGTCCAACCAATGCTTCGTGTCCCTACCCAAGTAGCTGACACACACACACACACACACACACACACACACACACACACACACACACACACACACACACACACGCTTTGAGATAAAAGTTTATACAACCGCACAGACACTCCTGGGGAAGGCTGGCACAGGTTCTCTAATTGTTCCCCCAGTTCTCTAATTGTCTTACCCAGACTATATGGTAGAAATCACTGCCACCGCCCAGCTAATATGTATCAGCTACTCAAAGGCCGGTATGAAGGGTGCCCAATTATTACTGTGCAATATTATTATCCAAATGGTAAGTGCAACCAAACAGTCAAGACTTATTTGAAGTGACTTGGTATAGTATCACTATATACATGCAATGTACTCTTAGAGCCTAAATTATCTCTACACAAAACAGCCACAGTTGAAAGGTTTAAAATATTTAATAAAAAATAATAAAAACACAAGACAATACTTCTTACTACACAGTGCTAGTCAAGAGTTCAGAGATCACAGAGAAATACTTAAAATAATAAAATAGAAAATTATGACATCACAGAAAAACAAACTAGTTTAATCTTCCTATTTCCTAGCTATATCTAAGAGAAACATTAAAGTCTAAGATCCTACTTACATACAGAAACATGCAGTGCTGGTGATGTTGGATGTTCTCAAGGCAAATGCTCTAATGCTTTCATTCTTTCTGTCCTTAAATTGATAATACAGTACCACTGATTCATTTCAGATGACAAATTCTGCTTCCCAAGCTAATAGACTATCAGAAATTAATGGCCCCTCTGATCTTTCAGCTGGTCAGGAACCAGAGCAATAAAAGAAATTATACATGCAAATTCTAGCCATTAACTCTGGCCTCAAAACAATAGACAGAATTACTTCCTCCAGACATATCAGCTCTGAGTTTTGACATCAAAGAATTAACTTGTCATCTTTGTAACAGCAGAGTGCACTGTTGTTATATTTTTGCAGTTCCACATTTAACACTATTTTTCCCATTTAAGAGAACAAGTCTGTGGCTTATATTAATGTTTACAAATGACAGAATTATCTACAAAATTCTATCTGGCTAGGCTGGCAGCCTTTACTTATCTTCACACATCCCTCCCCCCGATTACTCAAGCTAATTTTTCAAGTGACCCTTGAGAAACATTGCTTGAGAGGATTAGGTCTATCTGAGTATACCTCACCCCATTCTCTGTCTTGACAGCCCATCTGCATTGGCATCTACACGTAAATATCAGTATGATAAGCTGTAAAAAGTTCATATATTTTAATATTCTGTAATAATTTAAACTTTCACATCTATGCATGTCCTTAGTATATTTTCACTGTGCTCTTTCCACTTTATTCATGCTACTTTTATTATAAGATTCCTAAATTAGTATTCCATATTGTAATTTGGGTCTAGTGTAACTTTGAATGCATCATTTCTGATTTCCTAGACTTCATAAATCTTTTTTATTTTTTTTTTATTTATTTTTTTTACAGCCTACGACTTTTAAAATGATCATTAACTAATTTGTTGATATAATCAGAAAAAAAACTCAAAGCTGGATCTACCCATATACCCAGGTCTTTAAATGAATGCACAATTTAAATCACTGTGTGCTGTATTAAATACTTCCTGTTTAATCTGTGTCTCTTGAATCTCATACACTTTGCTGTTAATAAATTTATCAAAGTATTATTCTTCTGTGCTCAAATGATTTAAATTAGTCAAGTTATTTTGTCTTATCTGTGGCAGATGTAACCTGTTTACCTATTTAAAGCTACCTGTATGCAGACAATAGGGCACCACAAATAAAAAAGATCAATCTGAAAGATATGACGTAAAGAGGCATGAGCCAGAGTCAAGACATCCTGATTGTAACCTTGAGAGTCACATGTCCAATTGATGTGTATTTGCCATGTCCTATTTGTAAGCCATGCAGCTATCCATCTTTTCAACATTACATCAATAAATAGTTGTTCTAATGTACTGATCATTGTTTTGTGTATGATCTTATCAAAGATTGATATTAGGTCTATACAAATTACACCACAACACAATTTATCATGTATAACTGTTATTG